>NC_142493.1:23897381-24497381 GCF_965113065.1 Corylus avellana
CTTTTAAATATATTGTTTCTGGGACTTCGTTAATTCCTATGATGTTGTGCTTTCTATTGTTTTGTTGGCTTACATATCTAATTGTGTAAGTTGATCAATGAAGCAATGGGTGAAGCAATGGTAAGCTATGCAATTGTGAGTTTACTTATTTGTTGCCTCTGTAAAGTCATCAACTTGGTTGTTTGTTTCAAATTTCAAACTTGATATTGCAAATGTTTGAATTTGAGATATGAATCTATTTGAAGTATAATTATGTTTAATTTAGCAATTATTTCTGAAAGACAGCGACTCTTGTCGAGTCGGGAACGGGTACTAATTCTCCATCCCAGTGGTGAATATGTTGAAATGGTGTAGAGGTTTGAGGCTTTGAGCAGTTTGCAATTGTCTTCATGGTTGTTAAGAAGCATAAAAGAAACTGGTGGGTAATGTTTAAAGAGTGCTACTTCTGATCCTGTTTGCTGAACTAGTGGGTACAGTTTCATGTTGTTACTGGATCGCGAGGGGGTTTAGGAAGTTCAGTGCAGACCCTTTTTATGGGTATTTCTTGCGACACATTGTTATGCTCTGTGTTACCAATTATGTATTGGTCTCTCAAATGATAGAGAACTAGTGTTTCATTGAGTGTGAATAATCTTTTTTGCGGATTTTTTTTTCTAGATTCGACCTTACAATCGTATACTTCCTAAACTTAAGAGTATGGGTTTGGTGTTGCTCATATGTTACGGGAGATGTCTACATCAATTGCAGTACATTTGGTTAGGTCAGTTATGGTCTTTTGTGCAAATGTTTTTTTTTTGGGCAATATTGGGAAGAGAGGTGTGGACACTTTATTGTAGTTTCGGTCAATCTAATTTATAATGCATAGTATGGAAGCTGAATTCCAATTTGCAGTAGATAGAATGATAGGTATATGGGAAGTAATTGGTGAATGGGTGTATTTTATTGTCCCTTCACTTCATCTGCATTCCATGGTCCCTTCCCTTCCACGTAGCTAAACTTAATCACTGTGTGACTCATAGGTGTCAAGGACCATGAATTTTTGGAAAATATAGGCCATTTATTTTCTTTCATCCAGTGAGGTATAGGTCTTGATACATTGAGCATATAAATCTTTTAGTATCAAGCAACTTGGTTTTTCGAGTTCTGGATGATTCTTAAGTTTGACTATCAACATATGGATGTTTCTTATATTAGATAAACAGTGTATTGATGCTAATAGTACATAGACATCTAGATTCTGATTTTTGTGTCAAATCATATAAATTCTTGTTATCAAAGAAGGGGCTACTTGACCTTACTCAGTAGTTTATCATTTAGTTAAATTGTGTTAGTTCTTCCAGAGAAGATTGCATGACATATGTTGAATGCCTTTAAATGTTTGTAAGCACTGATATAATCTCTATTCTAAAACATCTTTCTGTAAAGGCATAACAATGAGTGGAAAAACATGCAATCAGTATGTTGAATCTCAAAACAAATGATATTTTCATATCCTCACTCCTATGTTTTGGAGCTGTCATTCCTTTCATTCATTTTTTATCCTCTGTGAATCAATATGATTGAATTGTGTCAGGAAAAGTTAATTACTAAGGAGATAGAGGAAGCAGAAGTGGTTGAAAATTTTGAATTGACTTATCGTATGTACAATTGAAGTCTGAAGGAGAAGTGAATTCTTCATTTCCTAGGTATTAAGTAGACCTCCACGATGTAGCCCATTTGGACTAAGGCGCCATATTTGGCTCTTTCCGGAAAAGTCATTTTTATTGAGAGTTAGATTTAAGCATAAACATAATTGGGCTGATATAGCTTAAGCATCATGGCAACCAAAATTATATTGTAGACATTTTGTTCAGATACAGTGGGTGAGTTACTGTTTCTTCAAAGAGTCCTTTAGAATTTGGGAGCTTACAAAAGGAAGGTCATTTTATTCGGTAGGAATGGTATAAGTAACTTGGGTATGGAAGTTGATTTGAGCGCAGCTTTGTATCTGGTTTTTGGTTCCATTCTCAAACTAGCATATTCTAATAAAGCTCTAATTTGTTATATTAGTCCATATGTTTGGTACCTTTTTTAGCCATCACTGCAAATGTTTATGTACCCAGAAAGCACCCTGAGGTGTATGCTGTACACCTTACAGAAGAAATAATCTAAAAGATTGTTAACATCTAAACAAGTGTAGTAACAAAAATCAAAAGCATCTGCGTTTTCTGACAGAAAGATAAAACAAGCTTGCAGGCTTAAAAGAAAGATAAACTCTGCAGAGTGTTTAAAAGAAATTCTCTAATTTGATAATAATTCAATTGAGTGAGTTTTACATTACAAACTATCATATTTATAGAAGAAAAATACTTGCAAAGAAAGTAAACATACTCCTAGTAGTGAAAGTAAACATAATCTTAGTAAGGAAAGTAAACATAATCTTAGTAGGGAAAAGAAATAAAGTCTTAATTATAAAATCAAATAAAATATTCTTTGGCTTTAGTGGGGGATACGTTCTACATCATTTTTGGTCACTATTAATTGATAGGTTGCCCGTGTAGGCAAGCTGGAAAACTTTTGCTATTTCCTCTTTTAAGTAAATTGGGCCATAAATTAGTAAAGTTGGCTGATCCAGCAACCTTAGTCAGTTTCTTCAGTTATTGCGCTAGAATTTCCATCAACTACTGTTGAGCTCATGTAAAGCTCCATTGAGATACACATTTCCATAGACATGGTAGTATCCTCTGCCTTGCTGAGCCGCTAAGGTTAACAACTTTGGAGCTTTGTGACTCAGACTTCAACCATCAGGGGTAGGCCAATTTCGAGAGAGAGTGAGGTGAGTAATTCAGTTTCAGGAAGGAAATAGCTAGGTCTCTGTGACATGCATTTTGCTTTTGGAGCACTTCCAATGCAAAGAATGGCTACAGAGATTATACTCAAGTTCTATACAGAGATCACACATATTTCCCATATTTCCGCGGTTAATTCCTGTCTCTGTTTCCCCATTCTACTGTCTGTGTTTCCCATATTGGCCAGCCTTGATATTTCCTGATGCTTTGCAGTAGTTTTTTTTTTTTTTTTTTTCTTTTTTTGGCATCACTTTCATATATAGTTTTAGAAAATGAATGTAGACTACACCTCATGAAACAGAGGTTATTAGTTTAAATATTCCCTTTCCCCTCTCCTTGGGGCCAATTACTTATTTTTTTAAAAAAAAAAATCAAAAAGGTTTAGATAGCTTATTGCTGTATTTTTGTCCATGGGGAAAGCATTTTTGCTAAGTGGTTAATATAGGTGTAAGCAATCTTGCCATTGGATAGGCAAGAAACTTCCACAGGAACTGGCCTACTGAGATGAGATGGTTCTTTGGCACCCTTCTATTTTTGAATTACCTCAAAATTTAGTGTTTTTGGGTGTTTTCTGCAGACTGTAATGAAGTGTTATATCAGAAAACGTCCCATGCTATCATCTAGGAATTCTGTCTGAATTACTACAAATTTTAGATGTACTTTCAGCATTATTATATTTTTGGTTACTTATAAAAAATAATTAATAAATAAATAAATAAATAAACTGACTGGATTTTCTGTGTCCAGGAAGAGCTGGAAAAGCTTGAAAAGATTGAAAAGGCCTCAGCTGAATGCAAGGAGTAAGAATGAGAAAAAATATATGGATTTTTTTACTAAGCAAAATATAAAGTACATGATTGATATTTATCAAACATTTAGTTTTACTATTATCAATTTATGAGCTGAAGTTTATATTGTGGATGCCAGAATGCTTAGCAATGTGGAAACAAGACCTGATCCTTTGCTCCCAATGTAATAATTTTTTGCCTTCCATTTGCTTTGATTGCTTTAAAATTTCCTCCAGAATCATATGGTATCATAATTTCTTCTGGTTTGGCAGAACAAATGGCCCAATAAATCAATTTTGGGATCGTTGGTTTGAAGGTCCACAAGATTCAACAGGTTGCAGATGCTGGATACTATGATGGTTATTGCTGATTTGAAGAATTGATTTTCAGCTGATTTGAAGAATTGATTTCCACCATCAGATATAGCAGAGACTTCAACTTACAGACATCAATTTCTGAACAAAAGTCATTTTTAATTAGTCAGTTACAGCTTGAGATGGATACTATCATTTGGCAAATGTTTCATGGAATACTCCACTGTGCATATGAAGATTTTATAGCAAAACCTTTTGTTGGCAAATGATTCATGATTTTTTTTTTTTTTTTATTCGATTCATGAAATGCTTAATGGTACAGATGACAATTTTATTGCAATCTTTTATAGCCAACAAAGGCTAATGAGTTGCTCTATAAACACAAAACATGAAAATCTCAAACATTTTATGGCATGGTTCCACATGACGAATGTGTTAATTGAGATGCTCCATTGTGCAGAACATAACAATTACTTAGGCAAATCAAAACTGAAAAAAATCTACACATCTGTTTGGAAGGAGCTCTCCTACAGTTTAGATGATACACAAAAGTGGCTTTTATCACTCATCCTTCACATCCATGAATGAGTGGGATAAATGAATTTTCTTTCTTTCTTTCTTTTTTTCCTATTTTCTTCCATTATTCAACTTGGTGCTTTTCCAGTAACCCGCTGAGCAATCCAACCTAAACCGTCATACAACCCTTCTCCTGTGAGGGCACAACAAGCTTGAATGTGCCAATCATGATTCTTGATGCTGTGGAGAGAGAGGCAATCTGTGATTTCGGCCGGGGTCATGGCATCCTTAAGGTCTTGTTTGTTTGCAAAAACTAGTATAACAGAATGTTGAAGATCCTCATGTCCCAGCAACCTGAAGAGTTCATCCTTCATAATAGAGATCCTGGCTCTGTCAGTGCTGTCTATCACCGCTATAATTGCATGAGTTCCACGATAATATGTTGCCCATGATGTCCTGAGTCTTTCTTGTCCACCAAGATCCCAAACCTGACACGAACAATATAGGCAAATAGTCATCAGCTGCTTTGCATTTAAGACAAATTTCACTTTTTCCAAACTTTGACATTTAAGGCATAAATAACTTTGAGCCGTTGAGCCAAGCAGGTTTACTCAATCTCCTAGTATGCCCAAAAATGAAGCCCTAGCAACTAAGGTTGATATCGTCATAAGGTAATTATCCATCTTTATCTGCATGATCAAGTAAGCTATTGAATCCAACAAAGGTATAAACTAAAGATTCATTTTTCCCATTGGAATAGAAAATCTAAAATGTTTCATAAGTTTGGATAACAAGCCTCATACACCAAAATATTATAATCTTTATAAATATGGCAATCCCTCAACAACCCCCCGAGAAAACAAAAAACCATTAACATAACTACTATCTATGACATTGAATTTCCTCTTCGGTTTAATTACCTTGTACTTTTCATGATTAAGCTGCTAATAACATTGACCATATCCAACTTTTATTCAGTCTATTTTAAATTCACATATATTGTAATAAAAGGCATAATAAACTTCAACAGATTACTTTGTATTTTGATTAGACAAATTGTTGTAGCAATGATTACTCAGAGGCAAGTATTTACAACTTCTCGAGTTAATTATAACATGCTTGATAAACGAAGAAAACAAACATAGTTAGGACACAGATGAGAGCAATAAATATTCTAAGATCTATAAGTAAATCCCAGGACCACCTTGGCTGTTAAAATCTGTACATATAACCATTAAGAGAAAAATACCTATCAATGGATAAATACAGCAAAAGCAGCCTCCATTCATGAGATCTCATCTCAGATAATTCATCACGCTATAAACTAGCAATACTTTTAAGCTAGAAAAAGAAGCAACAGTCGCATGGCTCCCCAAGGAACCAAAATTGTAATGACGCGAGTGTCTAAATATATCTTTGCACAAAATTTGGGACCTGCAAATGCGTCCATCTACATTTTCTTATAAAATACACCATTTTGTTACAACCTAATTCTCAAGGACATACGCGCTGTTTTTCAACAAGATAAAATTTTAACTTAATACTTGAGACAACTCTAACCTTTCCCGCATATACAAAACAAACATAAAATAGAGAACTAGAAATAATACATACATTAGATGCCACATTAAGATACACAATAATTGTGAAGAGGAAAAAAATGTAGACACTAAAACAACAATCACCCTACTAAAACCTACTCCCCCAAATTCACTATTTCCTAAAGCTACATTCAGTTTCCAAATATAAAGAAACAAATCCTCAAAGAACCATACATCACAGACGTATAGTGACAAAAGATTAATCGGACCAAAAACCAGTACTTGAATAACTAAATCTAGCTTCGATTATAACACTGACACCATCATTTGCACGTTATAACTACAAATTAACAGACACTTTCACTATCTAAGACAACCATCAACCCATAAATCTAACTTCCCCCAAAAAAAAATTAACAAAAAACTGAAAGAACCCTATAAAAAACTTTCATAAACAGTAAGAAATATGCAATAAACATAAATGACAAAAAAAAAGAAAAGAAAAGGAATTTGAAGCTGCTAGCCCACCTCGAACCGAATGTTCTTATAGACAAGCTCTTCCACGTTGCTCCCAACAGTAGGGTGCGTAGTTACAACCTCACCCAAGTGTAATTTGTAAAGGGTCGTGGTCTTTCCGGCATTATCCAACCCAACCACCACAATCTTGTACTCCTTCGCAGGGAACAACATGAACCAAAATTTCGATATAAAGGCACCCATTTTACACCGAAACAAGGATCACCTATAAGATCCAAGAAATCAGAATAAAATTACCAAAACTGATTCTTCTCGTAATTGGGTTTTAAAAATAAAAAAGAAGCGTAATAATATAATTTGAGATCTTTGAAACATAAACAAATTGAAATGATGGGGTTTTCAGGATTTACAGATCGAATACGAAAATTATGAGATCAAAGGAAATTATCGAACCTGGGTTGAGAGATTTGGGAGTTGTTACACAGAGAAACCCTAAAGAATGTTCTTGGCTTTCGAAGTCTGCGATCAATTTGTTTGCGCAAGGTACGAAAAGAAGTATTTATCTATAAATTTCTTTGGTTGATCGTCGTGGGTTGTCGGTGCCACATGGCAGATGACATGTACCTCGTAGCTTAATGGAAAAACTCGTTGGGCCACTATACCTAACCAAATGAGAACGCTAAATATGAGTAATTCTATGTAGCCTACTTGTATTATATTTGTATTGTACTACGAATGATATGGTTATTAAAATTATTAATGAGTTTATGATTGATTATTATTAAATTTTGATTAAAAGATAATTTTAATAGTCACATCATTCTTAGTAGGTCTTACTAGCATTTATTATCTTATTCTCTATATATATCACTGGACACTGGTAAATCATAAAGTAATAAATAATAGAGTGATAAATGCTTATATATTTAGCATAATACTCTAAAAACTCTCAAAAATAAACTTAGATCATTCCCATGGTTTCTTAAGCGTGGTAGCGTTTATCGCTGGTTTCTTAAACCTTTTTACTTTGTCTAAAAGTTGACAATTATTACTTATAAACCAGTTTAATTACCTGAAATAGTATGGAGACTTTACCTTGATTTTAGCAGTGGGTATATTACATTTCGATAAGAATTTATTTTAAAAGTTTCAGTTAAAATCGGTTCGGTTAATCTGTTAATCATGAGCTTTTTTAATTAAGCAAAAAATTGATTGTTTTGAGGACCCAAATTATTATTATTATTTTTTTGTAAAGTCCACTTAAGTCCCTCAAATTATCACCCCAATAACAATATACCCTACAAATTATCAATTACGATAATTTACTCCTCAAATTATCAAAACAATGACAATGTACTTCCCAATGCTAGCAAAATGACGAAATTACCCCTATAAAATTTTCAATAAAACAAAAATGCCTTTTAAAAATTTGAAAAAATAAATAAATTTTAGTAGTTTTTATTTTAGTAAGGGTAATTTTGTCATTTTTTAAAAATTGGGGGTATATTGTCATTGTTTTGGTAGTTTGGGGGGTAGATTGTCATTGTGGTGGTAGTTTGAGAGGGTTAAATGGACTTTACCTCTTTTTTTTTTTTTTTGCTAAAATAGCTTATTGAACTAAACAAATTTTAAATGTGCCAATTAATTAACACAATAAGAGTCCACCATACATATGTTATACTAATAAATTGGTCATTTAATCTACTAGCTAATATGTTCTACTAAAAAAACCCAGCTAATGCCCTTGTAATCATCATTTTACTAACAAAATATTTATTATGGGTTAATTCGGCTAACCTACAAAATAATATGTATATCGATTAACCGAACCAAACCGACGTTGGTGTACAAATTCTTAACCGATTACCGGCAGTCTTCTGGCGGTAGGTGATTAATGTCGGTTCAGTCGCAGACAGTAAGCGGTAAACGGTTAATCTGCCCACCCGTACGTGATTTTAGCTTTATCAATGTCATTTCAAATTTCACACTTGTCCCAAAAATAAAAACGATAATTCGTATTCGCATGTCAGATTGAAATAATAATAAAGTATGATATAAAACTATATAAACTAACTTAACCCAACTTATTTCTAACTCATTAATTTCATGTTGAAGTCACATATCGTGTCAAAAATTGTACTCTACTTAAGTGTTGTTGTCAACATTAATTAATGAACAGTGTCAACCATAGGTAACTCTCTCTTTCACAATTGAGAAGTATTTCTCAAACTTTTTCTCAAACAATTGGTTTTTAAATCATCTTACAAGTTAATAATGAAATAGTAATACATCATTTGAAAAGTCTTCGACACCAAAGATTAGTAAAATTAGAGAAGTGAGATTAAAATAAATAAATAACACTTGTAAAATTAACCTGTACTTGCTCCAAATGACCATAACTTTCCAGAAAAGGAGGGAGATGCTATGCTAGTGTCTAGGTATATACCCTCACTTTCCAGTTTCCACATTTGCCAAAGTAAATATCTTCCGTGGGACCCTTATACGAATCCATCATGTTCGTCCACGTCTCCCAACCAACAAATCTTTTTGCGCTTCAGACCAACCAATCGCGACTAATTCCTTTTACCCTTTCAATTTCCCCAACTCGGAAACTCCAACCAATGACCATCTACCACGTCCACGGTTTCACTAATACTCGAGCGCATCCACTCCCCGCCCTCCGATTCGCTTATAATCTTAGCCGTTTTGAGCCACCTCGTCCCCTTCCACTCGCTCGTCGACATCTTCGAAGCTCGAAAACACTAGGCTCGCTTTGCAATCTCCGCCGCGCTCTTTAAAGCTCTCCACACTCTCAATCAATCTCATTTCTCGCTCGCATTTGTATCCAACTCTTGAATTTCTCCCTTTGGATCGATCCTACACCACCGTCTGTACAATTACCGGGGATTTCCCGGTCACCATGTCACAGTCTCTGCACCTCTTCACTCCATCCACTCTCTCAAAACAATGCTATTCCTACCCGAAACCCTCTTTTCCCACCTTCAGCCGCCGGTTCACGGTCACCTCCGTTAGATTCTCCTCCATCAGAGCCTGCTCCTCAGATCTCGACCCCTCCTCCTCACAAGTCCTACTAGCCTCCGATAACGGAAAGGGCGGAGGGGTTTTAACCCCTGCGACGCGGCCACCGGCGCAGGCGGTGGACTCGGGGTCGATCGAGGTGGACGCGGTGACTGAGGCTGAGCTGAAGGAGAACGGGTTCCGCAGCACGCGCCGGACGAAGCTGGTGTGCACTATCGGGCCGGCCACCTGCGGTTTCGAGCAGCTGGAGGCCCTGGCCGTGGGCGGCATGAACGTGGCGCGAATCAACATGTGCCACGGCACCCGTGAGTGGCACCGGGCCGTCATCGAGCGCGTCCGCAGGCTCAACGACGAGAAGGGCTACGCCGTCGCCATCATGATGGACACCGAGGGCAGCGAGATCCACATGGGCGATTTCGGAGGCCCTTCTTCCGCCAAAGCTGAGGTCATCGTTTATTCTTTACTTTACAATTATTCGAGCAGATTTCGAAGTCAGCCACAGCTCCGATTCCATGTCCATTTAAGAAAATGACGGAACAGCACTCTTTTATAGGCTTAATTGCTTCAAAAAAAAAAATCGCATATTCAGAAACCGCTAAACTATAGACACTAATTTGATAGGAAATTGTGAATTTAATTATTCGATTAATATTGATTACTAGTCATTTTTGCAGCTTAATGTGTTGCTTGTTTTATTTAGGCAGGGCTTAGTTTGCCAGAATGGGGCTCATTGTGATTGGTTATTCAATATTTGCAGGATGGTGAGATCTGGACTTTTAGTGTCAGAGCTTTCGATTCGGCTCTCCCTGAACGCACCATCATTGTGAACTATGATGGTTTTGCTGAAGGTTATTATCATGAAAAACATGTTAATTTAATTTTTGGGAAATGATGTTTGTAATGTGTGTTGTCATTATTACATTAATGCACATGTTGATTATTGGGTCAAATTTTAAACTGAGGTCCAACATAATACACAGATGTGAAAGTGGGGGATGAACTCCTTGTGGATGGTGGAATGGTGAGGTTTGAGGTGATAGAGATACTTGGTCCAGATGTCAAGTGCCGATGTACTGATCCTGGACTGTTGCTGCCTCGGGCTAATTTAACTTTCTGGAGAGATGGGAGTCTGGTGCGAGAACGAAATGCCATGCTTCCTACAATTTCTTCTAAGGTTGGTCCATTCATGGGAATTAACTTATTTGGTTCAGTGTAGTCATATTTATATATCTGATATATCTGATGTTATGTGACAGAGAAAAGGAAATAGGGTCTACCTCTGAAATCATTTGCTGAATTATTCAATCGATTAGAAAGCATAACTCATTACTTTGAATGTCATGTCCCCTTAAATGGGATAAGGAAAAAGCATAAAAGTGGCAGTGGCTGTTAACATACTTTCTGAGTCGAGTATCAGTCAAGGGCAATATTGCCGTAGTTACTATATCTTTCTTTTTGAGCTGTAACCCTAACATTGAGTTCTATAGGCATTTTGGTTCTTTTCCTGCTACGCATAAATTTCTTAAAATGTGCCACTCAATAGATGCAAGCCACATACATGTATCAGCTGCAGTCAATTCTCGGTAAATTACAGAACTTTCATTTTGAAATTTCCTACTAAACAAACTTCCAAACAAGAGTACAACTTTTGTCGCTTTAAGTAACTGTGCCTTCTTCAACATACACAATTGAAGGAATACCCAAAGCTATCTCTTGTGTGGGCATCAATTTGTTGAAGTTGTGAGTATATGCTGTTGGAGATTGGGTTGACCTGTAAATGAGTGATGCAGTCTTAATGAAATTCAAGACTTGGGAGTTTTTATGAGAGTGTTGCTACATGAATTCATTTGTAAATTGTATACACACACTCATAGACTAGGACAGACTTCAGGGGTTGTATGGCACCACATATGTTTTTCTTGTTTTCAGAAACCGAACATACATGTTTTTTGTTCTGTTTTATGTTGTGCTATAAACTGGAAACACACTTTTGGATCACTACTATGATCCATATTAGGAATAGAAAACAGAAAACATGTTCAATTATGATAAACATGTTTTTTTTTTTTTGGCATGTGTGCACATAGGAGTGTCTCTGTGTCTGCCTTTTCACGTTTTTGGTTGCCTATAAAATTGATGATTTGGATGCTGGATTACAGTATTGTAGGATTCTTTTTTCTCAGTGCAAAAATTGTGTGTGTGTGTGTTTTTTTTTTTTCCTCTTATGCTCTAGCTTTTTATATGTTCAGGATTGGTTGGATATCGATTTTGGGATTCAAGAGGGCGTCGATTTTATTGCCATATCATTTGTCAAGTCTGCTGAAGTGATTAATCATCTTAAAAGCTATATTGCAGCACGAGCTCGTGATAGGTAAGCACGTTGATAGGTGTATGTAGTATTATCGATTCAGTCGTTATAATGTCATGAAAACTGTCCACCCTTCTAAATTCTCTTATATGTTGATATGTATATGTAGTCTTTTAGTTGCCTTCAGTTCCACAACAATTGAGATGTTGTCAATTTCTAGGCTGACTTGGTTATTTTTATGTGGTGATGCAGTGATATTTCTGTCATTGCAAAGATAGAGAGTATTGACTCATTGAAGAACTTGGAAGAGATCATTCGAGCATCAGATGGAGCTATGGTAGCAAGAGGAGATCTGGGTGCTCAGATACCATTGGAACAGGTCCCCTCTGCGCAGCAAAAGATTGTTCAACTCTGCAGGCAGCTAAATAAGCCAGTCATTGTCGCCTCTCAGCTACTTGAATCCATGATTGAATACCCTACACCCACCAGAGCTGAAGTGGCTGATGTTTCTGAAGCAGTTAGGCAGCGAGCAGATGCTTTGATGCTATCTGGTGAGTCAGCCATGGGCCAGTTCCCGGAGAAGGCATTGACTGTTCTGAGAAGTGTCAGTCTGAGAATTGAGAGGTGGTGGAGGGAGGAGAAACGCCATGAAGCTATGGAACTCCGTGACATTGGATCTTCCTTTTCCGACAATATTTCAGAAGAGATTTGTAGTTCTGCTGCCAAGATGGGTAAGCATTTTCTGTAAGTCTGTATACAGATTTGGTAAATTAATTTAGTTTGCAAATGTTCTTGCACTCAGTCCATTGTGTTTCATAAATATTCAATTATCCCCTTATTTTTCTTCTTGTTATCCCATTTAATCTTTGGGGTAGTGGACCTGCCTGACCTATCAGCTAGGCCTTAATCAACCCGTTTACATTATTACTTGGTATTTGTTAAATTTGGTGGGCTTATGTGAGTTGTGATTTTGCAGCTAATAATTTGGAGGTGGATGCACTTTTTGTCTACACAAAGACAGGGCACATGGCATCTCTCCTCTCACGTTGCCGACCCGACTGCCCGATCTTTGCTTTTACTACCACCACATCTGTGCGGAGGCGTCTGAACCTACAGTGGGGCCTGATACCTTTTCGCCTGAGCTTCTCGGATGATATGGAAAGCAACCTTAATAAAACATTCGCATTGCTCAAGGCCAGAAATTTAATTAAATCAGGTGACCTTGTCATTGCTGTCTCAGACATGTTACAGTCTATTCAAGTTATGAATGTTCCTTGAAGAATTCATTTAGTTTGCAAGCGTTGATCCATATATGTTAGATGGTATTATCTGTCTAAACTGCTATATCCTTCACTAATGGTTCCACAATTTGGTTAGCCGTTGGAAGAAAAAGAGTAATCATGAATTCAGTCCTCTCCTCCCTCGACCTCCGCTTGGATCCCTTTGTCAGTGGCTGCAACTGTAGGTTCAATAGAATTGTTTATGCTACTTGAGCTTTTCTGGTCTTATGCGTGTGATCACACTTCATAGCACCCTATGATAACTTTGTTTAGGTTATTTGTTACAAAATTCACCCTTGTATGGCAGAGTTAAAGCCACTATGCCTTTCCTTTTTTCCTTTTCTGTTTGTGTAAACATTGCCGTGTTTTTTTATTGCGTTCTTAGGCTTTGTTTGTTAAATTATTTTCCCTCTCACTCTATTTGATTAATATATATATATTTTATAGTTATGCATATTAGAAAAACAGGTAATGAATTAAATCATTTTAAACAAAAAAGAAAGAAAAAAGGACTAGTATGGATGTCATACTCTCCTCGTATCACCCCCATTAGAAATATATATATGCTCTTTTCTGCATATGTTAGATTGATAGAAGTTTAATTCTTGACTCCATATTCACTCTATTTTAGTTGTGAGAATTAAAACAGAATATGCTATCTATCAGCTGAAAATTTGGCATCCTTTCTGCATACACAAAAGCTCCCAAAATTTGGTCAAAAAAAAAAAAAAAAAAAAAGCTCCCAAAATTATGAACCAACAGGCAGCCAGTTTAATTATGACTATTGTTAAACTAATATTACTATCAGCTTTCTCCTAAATGATAATCTGCAAATAAAACCGGTCATGGCTCATTATTAGCAACCGAACTTTGTCAAATTGTAAGCTTATTGCATCAACACAGTAATTCAGTACAAATCTCATACAACCTTCAAGTAGAATTTACCGATGAAAACAAACTTCTAAGGGAAGGATACCTAAGAGCTTATATATACATAGTTAAGATTGCACTTAAGTCATGTAAGACACTTTAGATTGTAACATATCGCCATGCTTCCCGAATTTGACGTTCGCGATGGTTCACTTTGTACTATAGGTCACCCCTTCATGACTTTGATTTGTTATACCAAGATCGAGCTCCTCTAATTTATAATTGTAGGTTCTTACAACACAGTAGATTGGTGACTCTTGGAAAAAGGGAAACCCATGACGTGGTACCTGGTTCTAATACCAAATAATGTAAACCTACCAAATAATACAAACCTTGAGAAGATGGCACTAAATAGCTTATATATGCATAATTAAGATTGTACTTGATCATGTGGGACATTTAGGATTGTGACATACAATTACGCTCCCTAGTCAATGTCCACGGCGGCCCACTCTATCTTAGAGGTTGTTACCGTCATGATTCAAACTTATTGTGGTGCCTAGCTCTGATACAAACTTTGGGTAAAACTTACTCTTGAAGACTGGCTTACAAGGAGAGGGTACTCAAAAGTTATATTTACATGGTTAAGTTTGTACTTAAGCCAAGTGGTACACTTAGGATCATAATATACAATCACGCTTCCGAATCCGGCGGCTCACTTTATTCTATAGGTTGTCCATTAAGTAATTCGAACTCGAGATGTGGTACTTTACTTGCAAGGAAATGTTGTTCAAGAGATATACTCATGATAGCTACATGTAACACTTAAAAGATCGTAATAACTTACTATTTTAAAGCACACCAAAATATGATTTAAGAAGGGTGAGATGTGTCCTCAAAAGGTAGTTCAATCGGCTGGAGACTACGCCTTATGAAGTGAAGGTCACTAGATCGAATTCCTCTCCTCTTCTCCCTAGTTCATACATGTTAAAAAAAAAAAAAGAGGCTTCAATATGTTATGGAGTCCACGCCCAAGTCTTTAGAAAGATACTGCCTCAACTCATGATTTTCAAAAGGGATTTTAGGAAAAGGCAGACAGGCTCCGAGGAAACAAATATGGTGGAGCAGGTCGTGCTTTTTGGATAGGTGGGAATGACAGCTATTTGGGATTACGTGGGTATCAATTTGGGCCTTTCGCTTTTTGATTTTAGTAAATTTATTCATTTAGTTTGGGCTTTTAGCGGGCAGAGGTCAAGGACCAATTGGAATAAATAAAGATGGAAGCCCATTGTTCGGAGGGCCCATTACTTGTATTAATGAATACTCCCAACCTGGTTCGTTTGTTTCTCCATTCCTTCAATTTCTAACCGGAAAGGCTCCTGCCACGAAACAGAAGATGTATCGGCGGCGCTAATCGGAAACGGAGCTTCAGTTGAAGCTCATAAGCATGGTAGCTCGGCACCAACAAATGAAGACCACATTCATTGATGGGTTGTCTTTTCATTCAATCCGTCATTTGGCCGCGCTATAGAAATACTTATAGCAAAAGTTATCTCTGTTCTACTACACACTGTTCAATAGTGCCCAAATGCAACTAATTCAGCTGATTCTTATGCTCGTTTTCTCTGTCAAGATAACGATTCAAAGTCAACTGTGACTCTTATCATCATAATTACACTGCCTCTTTCCACATATTCTAAAGTTCTCTCACAGTTAACTCCCACAAAACAAACAAAAATGTGTTTGATTTTAAAGGAACTTGTTTATGCTTGCCTTGTTAAGAATGTTACTTGGATCAACACCCAAATTTTCAGGAATGCGAGCTGCTACATCCTCACCCTCATGAAGCAGTCCCAAAAGAAACATAGTTAATAGTTATGTCATGAGAAATTCAAGAAATATGAGTTTTTCAATCCGATAGAAGGCTTCGAAAACCCGCCGACTTTAGAGGATTGGAGGGACTCTAATGCTTAAGTTAGTAAGAGGCGAGAGATAGATATTTTTTCAAAACAAAAACGTAAACAAACAACTAAGGTAATGTTTGGCAAACGACACTGGGTTTCCACGATACTATTGGTGGGTTTTGGGGAAATGTGATGCATCAGACACTTACTTTGGCTATCGCAAAGACTGGGTGACTAGACCGGGTTGCATCAGATATTCACTACCGTTTGATAAAATTTGGATGTATAAATTACTCTTTTGTCCTTCAGGTTAGAGCACAAAAAATAGCCTCATAAACTTCTCCTCAACGTGAGGTGAAGTGAGGGCATTATGGTCATTCCACTCAGCTAACTTGTTGAATATCTCAGATAACCCACACCTTTTCTATTTTGTTACAGACTTTTACAATAATCGATGTCTGACCTTTTAGTCACCGTCACTTCCCACCAACAGTGCAGTAGAACCGTCTACAACCGGTGTCGTTTGCCGAACAAGGCCTAAGACACTCATTAAGACACATACATTCTTTATACCTTTATGTCATGGAAACATTTTTTTCAAACCAAAAACAAAAATATTCTCCAAAAAACACATTAACAAGCAGAGTCGAGATATTATTTAACAAATGTGAGAGTGTAATATTGAAAAATATTACACAACATAAATTAATAAATAAGTAAATAGAGCAAAGTTTTCTTTATAAGGGAAATGGTCCAAAATGGATTAGGCAGAAAAAGGCAATGCAGTTGTAGCCACATACTCCTGGGTCCTGGCTTTCAGGTTTCTCCAAGTGCAAGCCACATACAGGTGGGCTCAAGCCATCACATCCAACTCCATAATTCAATGGGACCCATTTGCTAATGCAAGTTGAATAAAAAGGTTCTGAATGTGGCATAAAAAGGCCCAGACGTCCTACACTAGCAATCAAGACTGCATAATCCCTTGTACCATCAAATTTATTTTGCCTGTACGATCATGTTTGGTGCTACTGCAACTCTATCCGCTAAAATCTCTTGGGTTAGTATTATGGGTGACAATTACTGTTGACGAGTGAAATTTACATCATATTGAAATATGCGCATAAGATTATATGGTTCAATTATAATTTGATTAATTTAATTAAATTGATTAAATATTTTAATAGTAACTCACTAATTTGATGTTGAGTTTATGTCGAAATTGCAAGTTGTGTCAAAAGTTGTCTGTCCTAAATGTTGCTTGTCGAGTCATATGAGTATAATACAATATAAGTAAGAGTGATGTTACATTTACTCCCACTTCTTTACACTCATTTTTTCACCCTCATAAGTGGCTTTTAAAATCACCATTATATTAAAATCCAATAAAGATCCATCTCATATTCAATGGTGGTTTTAAAAGCCACCTATAAGTGTGAAAAAATCGTGTAAAGAAATAAAAATAAATGTAGCATTATTTTATAAATAAACCCTAACCCGACCCTTTACCCTAATCAACTAATTTTATGTGAATTAGGATCGTCACCGGTTCATTTGAACCGGATAATATCCAGTTAGTTATATTGGAGGGGTATTTGTGTCCCCTCAAAAAGTGAAAAGACAAAAATACCCCTCTAATATAACTAACTGGATATTGTCCGATTCAAATGAACTAGATTCACAGACCGCATCAAAACTTATCAGTCATTGCTAGTATATTGAAAATTTTCTGTTATTTGAAAGAGTTTAAGAGAAAAAAATATAATTATTTGCTATTTTATAAATCACAGGAGATAATTAAATGAACATACTGCTTAAATATTGTGGCAAATTGTTTGTTTTAAAAGTGAATTAAAGAAATACTAAGGTTTGTAATCAATGGTTGGGTGAGATCATGTTCTCTATGAAGTAGATCATAAATTGATCACTTGATCGTATAAATGTGTCACCTAATCTACTTTTTGGGGGGTCATTTTCTTTTTAATTCACCTAATCTATTATTAGCTTGATATGGGTGATTATGTAATATTGGAAAATAAAATTAAAAGGATTGGATAGTTGATTATATCTTAGCAGTTAGCATCATTGTCAACATCATGCGTCCCATACAGATGGCCCATTGATTCATCACTCTGGACTCCTTCAACCCATATATATATATTAGATATCCTACCAAATATCACCTGAAATAATTTAAATTTGTGAACTGTTTGGCAAAGAAAAAAGTGACAGATATATCATCATGAAACACTTAGACCATGTTTAGAATTGCGTTTGAGAAATAGAGTTGTTAAGTAAAAAAAAAAAAAAAAACGTTTCGTTTTGGCTATTTTTAGAGTTTACAAAAAAATAATAATAATAATAGTTTTAAATTTTTTTATCAAACATGTAAGCTTTTGTTTGTCATAACTTTTTAGGTACTAAAAGTACTTTTTAAACTCTCTAATGCAATCTCAAACAAGTTCTTAATTATGCAATTATCTTAATGCAGTGACCTAAACCTCGTTTTAAAGAAAAAAGAAAAAGATAAAGAAATTGATACAACCTTAGAATACTCCTTGTTTGGCTTGAACAGAGAAGAAGAAGCAAACCCAAGAGAAGAATCCAAGCAGAATAGTCCCAAAGAGTGGGTTTTGGTGTAAAGAGGGACAAAGACAAAGCCATCATTTCATATAATAGCTTTTCCTGTCAAATGTCCTCAGCACTCATCATCTTCCATTGTAATAAAAATTGAAAGTTCATAGTTGAGACACCAACTTTGTTGTAATCGATGCAAACAAGCAGGGCAATACCTTTCTGATTATCATTATTCTATCTTTGGGTCTGAAATTATTTTTTAATTGCAGAGCTTCTACCTCTTCTTCATGGATCATATCCAATGTTCATACACACATACATATATAAATACATACAACTTTTTATCAAGTATATAATTTGCCCGATTACATCATTACCCATAATTTAAAATCGGAAAAAATACAAAGTAGAATTGTTTATGAGGATAATATATGACAAGAAAGAGAACAGAAAGGATTCTCTATGATACCCAATGGATTTGTAGCTATAGAATATAGGCATTAACAAGGCAAGGCAAGGGAAATAAGTATGAGGTGGGGGAAAACAAACATTTAAATCCGATGTGGGACCAAACCCATGTGGAGTATTATTTATAGGAGAGTACATGTAAAGGGCAGATTATGATATGGATGAATGAGGTAAGAGAGATATGGACTTGACTAAACTAGGGGCTAGAGGGGGGTTTGGTAGGCCAAAGAGATGGGGCATTTAGAGGAAGAAGATAGGGCAGTGACACCAACGGTGTGACATCTGCCCCTATTTGGTTTAATTGGTTACCTATTATATTGGTTTTCATAAAGGACCTAAACAGCTTCCCTTACCTTATCTCTCCCCCCCCCCCCCCCCCCCCCCCCCCCCCCAACAAAAAGCCTCAATAATCATCATGGGATTTGATTAAATCATGAAGTCAGTGCAGATCCTTTGTTCAAATCCATGGCAGAGAATGATCACAAACAAACAACCATAACAATATCTTTATGTTACAGCTAGCAATTCAGACAAAAAAGAGAGAGTTTTTATATGGTCTTTTAGAGTTTTGTTGAATATGCTAATTTTATAAGTATTCTTTTTATGTTTACTATCCGAATTGTTAGCAATCTAAGTAAAAAAAATGTGATAGTTTCAATGGGGTTGTCCGAATTTTGTTTGAGTGGATAAAATTTATACGAACTCTCTTATATTTACTGTCGGAATTGTACGGAAATGTCTTTTCATCCATGTTGTAGTTAGGTTTTCCAAATCCCAAATTTTGCCCCTTGCCAAGATTTCTCATACATGTAAGTAGTGCCATTATTGGGGGGTGGGGGTTCGAACAAGGATCTTGACCTCTCATCTACCACAAAGAGGCCCACTTCATCCAACACTCATTTATAAACCTCCATCAATTGTAATGACTTTGATGGAAAATGACACTCATCTACTTTACTCCCATGCCCCCACTCTTTTCCCCTTAATTCGGCAAAAAGAAAATTTCCCTAAAGTAAACCAAGGGAATCAGTTCAAGCCACTATAGTACCTTGCTATGTATGTCGCTCTAAAGCAAAGATAAGGGTTGATTTAGGTGGAGCAATCTCATGAAAAACCCATTTTGATTTTTGGCCATTGCAATTGTATTTACTACTTCTTGAAACATTGTGGATGAGATTAGCAATTTAAGAGTGCGTTTTGCAATGTCATTTAGCAAATAAAAAGGACGACTTTAAATCAAATTGCTGAAAATGTATCGTTTGGGAATGCGTTTCAAAAATATTGCGATTTGAAAACGTAAAAAAAAACAAAATTGAGTTTTCAAGTCGCAGGCAAAGGAATGCATATTTAAAAACGTACGATTTTAAATTGCTAAAGTGCGATTTTAAAGGCCAAATTCTAAGTTTACCAAACGCTTAACTGCGTTTTTAAATCGTTATTGTTTAATTGCACATTTTTGACTTCACCAAATACTTAACTGCATTTTAAAGTTGCACATATTAAAATAGTTATTTTTTAATAACGCGTTTTGAAATCAAAAACCCAATTAAACCCCTAGACTGTTTGGCTCATGAAAAGAGAATTAGGTGGCTAAACATGGATTTCTAGGGAATAAGAGTGATCAAGTAAAAACAATTGAAATGAAGGTTTGAGGAAACCATATGGGTCATTTGAAATTATGGAGGTAGGACCCTCCTAAGGCATTTCTTTAAGTCTTTCACCGAACAAAGTCTGAAACTTTTTCCTTGAGTCACAAAAAGCAAATTCATTGTAAATTTAAAAGCATTTGAGTCTCCAAAAGCTAATAACAAGCCCATGCTCCCAAAAGCTTTTAAAGAGGAATGATGAGTTTCTTTTTTTCTTTTTTTCTTTTTAAAAAAATAAAATAAAGAAAAGAAAAGAAAGAAATTCAATAATTTCAATAGACATCATGAAAAGAAGCTCACTAAAGTGGCATCAATTGCCTTGCCACATTAAAGTTGTAACAAGGAAAGATAATAAACCCAAGAGATTAATGCCAAATTGCTAAGCCATGGAACATCATTTTTGTTTTACCGCTTGTGCAGCTTTTGGCCTTTTATCATCCAAAGCATAAAAGTAGAAAAAAGATACATCCTGTTTTTTGACAAATAGAATAATTTTATATATATATATATATATATATATATATATATATATATAGAGAGAGAGAGAGAGAGAGAGAGAGAGAGAGAGGGTCTTGATGTTTGGGAAAAAGTAAGATGCTGTTATTTTGAAAACTTTACTTGCGCAAGAATATAGGTATTCTGTTTCCAACATTTTTACAGCTTTCCTAAATCATGCCAAAAACCCACAACCTCTATCCATGGAATGCCCACTTTTCCTAGGCAAGGCTAGCTTTTTATTATTATTATTATTATTATTATTATTTTTTTTTTTTTATCACTCTTTTAGGGTGCGTTTGGAATTGTGATTTCACAAGAATAATTTGTGTTTTTAAAAGATATCGCAAAACGTAAGGCGTTTGGCATTGCAATTTAAAAAGTATTTAATTTAAAATAAGAAAAAAATATGCCATTTCAATAAGCAGGTTAGTGGGTACTTATTTGAAAAAGTACGAATTTAAACCAAAACCATGAATTCGCATAACAAATAGTTAATAAAAAAAATATTTTTTAACATGTTTTACCAAACGCCTTTACAATTTTAAAAAGTAGCAATTTTAAAAACATTATTTTTAAAATCGCACTTATTGAAATCGCAATCTCAAACGAACCCCTTAGAGCATCTCCACCAAGAGTCTTCATTTTAACTACTCAAAATGCAACTTTTTTTTTAATTTTTTAATTTTTTATTTTAGCTACTAGTTTTTCACTATACATTCCAACAGAATATCTATTTTAACTATTTACTATAATTAAATATTATTTTATTATTTTGGGTTAAAAACTTTTTTGATACCTAGTTTTAGAGGTTTTTTAATTTTTCCCTCTAGGTTTTTTAAACCACCCCTAAGGGCTATGGGGGTGGTTTCAGCCACCCCCTTTTTGGCCCTTGGGGATGGCTCAGCCACCCCTAAGGTCAAACCGGGGGTGCCCAGGAGCTGTTCGGCCACCCCCATAGAATTTTTCAAACTGGAGGTGGTGATTCGGTCTTTTCCAAAATCTGAGGTACTAGTTTTGTCATGTTTTAAAACTTCGGGAAAAAATTAAAAAACTTCAAAACTCAGGTACTAAAAAGGTTATTAACCCTATTATTTTTTATTATTTCCTTGTCTTCCCCATAAAAATAGAGAGAGAGAATGAGAGAAAAGATTAAAGAAATAAAAAGAAAGAGAAAATATAATAAAATATTACTTACAAGTTGCTACAGTTTAGAGCATCTCCAGTAAGAGTTTTCATTTTATTATTCAAAATATAACTTTTTTCATTTTAGCTACTAGTTTTTCACTACACACTCCAACAAGAACATCTATCTGAATTATCTACTCTAATTAAATATTATTTTTAAGTATTATTTTATTAGTTTTTTATCATTTCCTTATCTTTCTCATAAAAAGAGAAAATGAGAGAAGGGCAGAGAAAAGATTAAAAAAATAGAAAGAAAGAGAAAATATAATAAAATATTACTTACAAGTTGGCAGGGACGGAGCCAGAAAATTTTATGGAAGGGGGCCAGCCAAATTTTTTTTTTTTCGGTTCTTTAGAATTTTTTTATTAAAAAAGATTATTTTAGATGTTTTTTATGAACTAAAGACTACTGTAAAGGCCAAAAAAAGTGGACATTTGAAAATAAGGACCAAAAATAAAAAATACTTAGTGGGTATGGGCCAACAAAATTAAAAATAGGGCAAAAAAATTTTATTGGATATGGCCAAAAAATTTAAAAATAGGGCCAATTTTTTTTATTTTTTGAAGGGGCCAAATGACTAAAATTAAAACTTTAATTATTTTTTTTACTTTTTTTTATTATTTTTTTAACTTATAATTTTTTTTTCCTTATTTTGGGGGGGACCATGGCCCACCCCGGTCCCCCCCTCCCTCCGTCTCTGCAAGTTGCTACAGTAACTTGTAAATATGAAAATTCACAGTAACAGTAGTAGGAAAACCTTTTATTTTACAATAGCAGTTGGAGCAAAAAAAGTTAACAAAATAGCTAAATTTAACTAAAAAACTAGTTTAGAAACACTGCTAGAGATCTCTTAAAGAGAATTTTCATTAGGGCTTTTAAACTAACTTTTAAGTTAAATTTAGCAATTTTGGTGCTCGAGCAGACCTTTTAAAATAGCAATTTTTTAAAAATTTGTTTCTTAAACCTTCTAAACATTTTTTTATTCTTTCTTTCTCCTCTCTCCTCTCTCTCCCTCTCTCCTCTATCTATAATAAAAAATAGGTTAAAAAATAATATTTAAATAAAGTAGATTGTAAAATAGATAGTCTGTTAGAGTTCATTGTGAAAAAATAGTAGCTAAACTAAAAAAGTTAATTTTGAGTGGTTAAAATAGCCATTAACGGCTGGAGAAAAAGTAATAGCTAAACTTTTAAATATAAAAGTTTACAGTAGCAATTATAGGAAAAAATGTTATTTTACAATAACTGCTGGAGCAAGAAAATATGATATAATAGCTAAATTTAACTAAAAAACTAACTTACAATGACTGCTGGGGCTGATGTAAAATGCCTATAACCTATTAGATTTATGAACACTTATTAATAAAATGTTGATTTAAAAGTTTATAAGCACTCCACATCAACCCAGTTGTACAAAATAATTGAGGCAATAACGTAATTGGTTCTGTTTGTTAATATTTTTTTGGAGGGCGTTTATTTTTATTTTTTATGTTTGAAAATTTTAAAAAGAAATGTTTTGATATGACATAAAGATGAAAACAATTTTAAATGTTTGTATTTTATGTTATTGTTGATATTTTTGTTTTATAAAGAGAAAAGAACAAGAAAAAGAAAAAAACTTTAACAACAAAAGACATGTCTATGTTTTTAAGAGACATTTAAATATAAGACAACAAATTATGGACTTAGTAGTTGCAATTTTGTTTCTTTTTTCCTTTCTAGTTTTGAAAACAAAGGTGAGGCAATGGGAGGGAGAGAGAGGCTTTTGTTGCACAAAACAGAAGTGTCCATTCAATTTCAAAACGTGCTATTTGCAATAAAAAAAATAGAAATAAAATTCAGTTAGTAAAAACATAATTAATTATTTAATAAAATCATAATTTAATGTTTAAAATCGTGTATTTTTAAAATTATAAACAAGATATTTTATGTGACATTGGTTAAAAACGCAACAACCCGGCCAACCTTGTCAACTTGACCATTTATGGGATTCGGTTGCCTTAAATTCATATTGGCTTGACTTGTTGATTTAATTTTGTCCCTTTTTATATGAATTGGATGACATGTTCTTAGGAAAATGCACGCAAGATTATAGTACACAAAAAATTATAACTTGGTGTCCATATTATAAAGTCCGAGGACAATGACCAGACAAGCGTACAAATGAAGGGTCATGATCACCGTAAATCTTGATTTAACTCTTTCTTTCTACCCTAATAAAGCACACCCATCGGCCATTTCTCTTAAATTTGGCTGCAACCATCGGTCCAATTCTTCCAACTGTTTTTTTTTTTTTCTAAGAAGAATTCTTCCAACTGTTGACTGGTCAATGTGGTCATGGTGCCTCCTAAAACATTAACACATGATTATTCCAGTATTATTCAATTGTTTATGTACTGGTTTTATCGTCAATTAAGCAGTTATCAATTATCATGATATTAAACACCAAATCTCTTTTACTTTTTTCTTTCCTCCATTATAAATCTTTGAGTTAAATTCACTTTATCCCATGAAGTTTTAGGAGTTTTTCAATTCGAATCCCAATGTTTCAAAAATTTTCGATTCAAACCCTCCGTTACTAATTTCCATCTAATTGGACGGAAATCATTTCACGTGCGTCTCACGTAGAATTTTAATACCCTCTATTTCAATTTTATCCTCATTAAAACCTATGCAAATGAGGGTAATTACATAATTTCATAGGTTTTAATGAGTGCAAAATTAGAATAGAGGGCATCAAAATCAGACGTGAGACGTATGTGTGATGATTTCTGTCTAATTAGGCATAAATTAGTAACGGAGGGTTTAAATTGAAAATTTTTGAAACATTAGGGGGGTACATTGCCAATTTTTAAACATTGAAGCTTGAATTAAAAACTCTTGAAACTCCAGGGGGTAAAGTGAATTTAACCCTAAATCATTTCGTTAGAATAAATGGGTAGTAGAAAAGATTTAACTAGAGAGCAAGGATGAAAGTTATTGTGGGTGCCAATTAACCTAATTGGTCAAGTCTCTTTGGCCTTATTAAGCTGGGATTTTAATTATGTCCACACAAGGGTGAGAGGTTTTAAGGCAGCATAAGGTCACCCTGTTATATTATTCAACCATGGGATTAAGAAAGAAAAATGGCAAAACAAAAACAAAAAAGAAAGATGACCAAATCTACTAATTGAGTTAACAAGGAAATGGTTCGATTAGAGTTCAATAATAATCAATAGGTACATTAGTGTCCAACTGACCCTGTAGTGCTCCGGCTGTCAATCAAGCTATGTAGTGAAAAATATTTGATTTTTTTATGTGACACTACTATTCACTAAACACTCGAACAAAAAATATTCAGAGATTGAACCAGGAGTTCGATCATCGGCCTGAACTGGCCAAGGCAAAATGTAGTCCGGAGCAAAACATTACCTTTAGTTCCTAGTCAGTTCAAACTGAGAGTCAATAAAATGTTTCGTATGCATAGATCCTATGCCTAATGGTAAATTGAAATTCAACATTTTAACCTCCACCCCCCCCCCCCCCCCCCCCCCAAAAAAAAAAATAGCATTATTCCAATTAGAATCAAATAATAATACTAAGGTATTATTATTTTTGGTTGGTCAAATTATTATTATTTTTTGGGTTGGTCAAACAATAATACTAAGGTATAATTAAAAGAGCAAAACCATATATTCCAATTAGAATCAAACGATTAGGCCTCTAGACAAATAGCATGACTTCGTCTGCAAAGCCAAAAAAAAAGAAAAAAAGAAAAAGAAAAAAACAAGTCTCTACTCTCTAGGTGGCCTCCTCGGTTTGATGCAATGAAAATGAAATGAAGATTTAAGAAAGAGATATTCGAGCACAATGACAGTTCCAAAAACCATATTTTTCTCCCCACAATGGGAGCTTGTTGATTACATATATGCTGTAATAATCATATGTGTTTTAATCAAACACAGCAACCTTCATTGTTGTTTTATATCCTGCACAAGAGAAAGTAACACTTTCCCTATTATATAATTAACATGACCATTCTTTTTCATTACCCCTTCCCCTTCTGATGTGCCCACAATTTGTTTGTATTCATCCATTATTTCTATGCACATTCTGAGTCACCCACAAGACCAATAATTGGATGGTCTACATGCATGACAACGTCTCTGTTTTTTAATATTTTTATTTATTTTTTAAAACGTGTTTAACCTAATGCAAATGTGAATACAGTTTTGAGTATTCTGTATTTTAGATTATTTGTTAATATTTTTTTTTGTTTGAATGCACTTTTTTAAGCACAATATAAAGCCACCACCTTAATTTTGTCTTAAAATACATGAGTATCCCACTTATACGTCTTGATGCTTATAAGAATACAAATTGATAGGCTAAACTAGAGGAGATTTTTAATGGAAAAAAGCAATAAGATTTAAGGAAAAATACTGTAGATGTTCTTGTTGTTTGACCTTTTATTAAATCACTAAATCATTCCTTAAAGTATGCACGCTTGTCAAATTATTATTATTTTCGTTAGATTTTTTAACGATGAACAATGACACATAGGCTGCTAGCCAGGTCATATATATCCAATCAAATTTTCATATTTGTACATGTATTTAGGTCAACATCATCAATTTTTTTTTTTTATAAGAAAAAAAGAAAAAACTAAACTAACAAAAAATGGAAGGAAAGAAAAAAGGGGGGTTGGGGTTGTCTAACATTGTTACTCCTTATTGGGCATTTGAAGGCAGTTAAACCACCTCCGTTTCTACTGCAAAGGAGCCAAAAGGGTGGCGGAAATACTCCTAATCTCTCTCTCTCTCTCTTCCTCTATTTTTTTTGTGTTATTTTTTTCTTTTCTATTTTTCTTTGATGTGGTGGTGCTGACAAAAATATATGTATACATGTCAAAACTTGATAAGATATGACATGGTTATCAGCTTACGTGTCATTGCTCATTGTTTAAAAATCTAACTGAGGGAGTGATTTGATAATGTCATATACTTTAAGGAGTGATTTTATGTGTTTAACCTTTTGGTTTAATTTGAAAAAATGTTGTCCCCAAGAGGTAGTTCAATTAGCTGGGGATCATACCTTATAAAGCGGAGGTCACTAGTGAATCTCTCCTCCCTCTCTTGTGTGGACATGTCAAAAAAAAAAAAAAATTGATAAAATGTGTAACCACATGGAACTCTACAATTTGTTTTGTTTTGTTTTTTTTTTTGTTTTTCTAATCTTAAATGATAATTAATACAAATACTTTATAAGCTTATCAAGAACATGATCGTCTCTAGTTCAAATCATTTGAATTGGATAATATCTAATTAATTATATTATAGGGATATTATTGTAGGGGACAAAAATATCTCTCAAATATAACTAACCGGATATTATCGAGATCCTAATTCCATCAGGACCATGGAAGAGAAGAATTGTCACCATTATTATGGCAAACATAATAAATTTTTTCCCACTCATTTCAACTTTAGATTAATTTGTTTGGACACATCTACTCAATTCAAAGCCCCCCAAAATTTTAAAACCCACCCCTAATTTTTTTTTTTTTTTTTTGGACCCCCAAACCTAAAAGTCTAGTTCCGCCCATGCATCTACTACTAGATTAGTGTGATTCTTAGAGTGGATTTTAGTAATTAACTTGAACCCTATAGGTGAAGAAGAAGAAGAAGAAAAGAAAAAAAAGACCATTCCGACATTTGTAGAAGTAGGTCGGCTGAGGCATGTACCTCGAGTTCTTTATTAATGAAAATTAAGTTCACATTAATCTTTGGATTAACTTCTATCCTGAGTTTAATCATATAATATTCTAGATAATTAGAATTTGATTCTATAATTCCTGCAAGAACGCAATGTTATTTTAATCAGTGGAATTAAAAACCTTAAACTTGGTATTTTTCAAATAATTAGAGAGTTATAAATGGGTGGTGTGAACTAGATTTATTATTAATTTAGTTTGTCTGTAGACTAATATCTTATCCAATCCTCATCTCATCCTAACATGAGTTTTGAAGTCCATAGAATTGTAAAACGACCCGGTTTGGGTAAAAAAAATATGTTCCCCCTTATAACTAAAGTAAACAAGTTCTTAGCCAAATTAATTTTCTTATTTTTAATAAAAATACTGATAATAATTTATTGTTATTATTATTATTATTTTATATTTTGGTTGTTTATTACAAATGAATAGGTGCGCTCACTGATTTGGTATTTATTTTTATTGTTTAGGGGATAATGTCTCATTTAAATGTTGACTTTTACACATTGAACAATGACTACAAGGGGGTTAAATATTAGAGAGATTCCATGTTTTAAATGTTTATTTCCCAAGAATTTGATTGAATTCAATAATATTTTAAGTCCATTTATTTTCTAATATATCCCAACTAATAAAAAGAAAAGGGCAAAAACACACACACACCCCCCTCAAAAATTTTAAAAAATAAAAGATAAACTAGAAATTGTCACCACAATTTTCCGCATAATCTTAACCTTTCTAATGTACCCCATTTTTTTTTTTATTCATGGAATTGAGGGCTTTAAGGTTAAGAGAAGGAAAAGTGTTACCTCTCTTCGTGTGTGAGGAGACAATGCATATACTATACTATAAAAATTTCAAGTAGCTAATTAAATATATAAATAAAAATAAATAATAATAATAATAATAATAATAAAAGAAGCTAAAAAAGACAACTTATCCTCGACCAGTACAGTACGTGTGGCGCAATGTTAGACGCACACATCTGAAGAACGTCCGAGCACACACACCGAAAGATCTCACCCTCCCCCTCCACCAACTTTTACTTTTCTTCGCCATTTTCAAAATTTGCACATTTTGCCACGATCCCCTCGTAGACGGTTTTCGATACCTCCGGTATGCGAGGGGAATCTACCCGGATAAATCACGCTAGTGGAAGGGTAGTTTAGTAGTTTCAAAAAGAAACCACCCAATCGAGCCCGCCCACGATCGTCCACGTGGCATTACCGGAAACGTCCATAAACTGGAACTACGTCCAACCCCTACCACGTGAGCAAACAGGCGCTTTCAGATAATCCTGGCCACGTAGGACTCGACCTGGCATCTGAATCCTAGTCAGCACTCCGCATTTCTCCAGCTCCCCTTATAAAATGCCAATCCGGCAATACCCAATCCATGAGTTTCCAGTTTCCACCAAAAACCAGAACCTCCCAAGCCAGCCCTTCCTTGCCATCTCGCTGACCTTCGCCGGCGACGATATCCTCACCGGAAAATGAATATTCCGGTGACCATCTCATCCCTACGAATACCCACTGTAGATATGTCCGATCATCGCCGTCACGTTTTCCACGAAACACACTTGTTGTAGAGTCACAAGTTATTCCTTTCTTCTTCGCTACGAGAATTCCAGAAGAAGGTACCCATTTCTCGCCCGTAAAGAAATTTTGGTAGATTATTCTTTTTCTTCTTTTCCTAGTTTAGTTTGGGACCGGATTGACCAGGTGATCGGACAGAATTTACCGTCTGCGGAGAAATTTTGCTTTGTTTAGTGAGAGACTTTTGAAAAGATGGAAGTAGATGGAGAATGTGCATGAATTTGTTGAGTGGTGGCGCTGAATTAACGTGTTACTGTTTTTCTCGTTCAGAGTGTTATCGGTTTTAGGTGCAGGTTGTTTAAAATTTTTTGGTTACTGTGAGGGTTTGGAAGCGAATCCAAGTTTATTGAGCACTGAAAATGGAGCAGAACTGACAGACCGATTTCAGTGCACGGTATAATTAGGCGGTTTTGAGAGGAGCGTACCCTTCGGACCTCTTTAAGAATTTCATTTTTTTTGTCAAATTTACCATGCCTTTTCCGATGAAGATCCAACCGATTGATATTGATTCTCAAGAACTGAGGGATCCAGCGGTTCGGGCCGATGCCGCCAAACCGGTTCTGAAATCGCGGCTCAAGAGACTCTTCGACCGGCAGTTTCCTAGCGTCCTCAAAATCTCGTCGGCAGAGAAGCCGAGCGGTGGCGAGGCGGCACAGTACGGAAACAAAGATGGAGGGGCAGAGTTCGAGCCGAGCTCGGTTTGCTTGGCGAAGATGGTGCAGAGCTTCATCGAGCAGGAGAGCAACGAGAAGCAGTCCTCGGCGGCGGCCAAGTGCGGCCGGAACCGCTGCAATTGTTTTAACGGCAACAACAATGACAGCTCCGACGACGAGTTCGACATGTTCTCTGGTTTCGCCGGCGATTCGGTCACCTCCGGGTCGTTCGGCGGCGATGCCTTCGATATACTAAAGGTAAAAAAAAATTCTGCTTCCGAAAATTCTAAATTTTCTTACGGTTTTCTCAGCAACTAAACGAAGCTTTAGAGTCTCGTTTAAAGAATCGAAAAAAATTTAACACTCCCAAGGGCCAAGAGCTTGAAATTAAACCCGAAGAAATTTGTGTGTTTTCTTTCAACAGAGCTTAACTCCTTGCGGGAGTGTTGCGGAGAGAAACCTCTTGGCAGACGCGGCAAAGATCGTCGAGAAGAACAACAAAATCCACAAACGAAAGGACGATCTGAGAGAAATCGTCACCGATTCTCTCTCATCCCTCGGCTACGATTGCTCAATTTGCAAATCCAAATGGGATAAATCCCCCTTTTACCCAGCCGGTACTCTCTCTCTCTCTCTCTTAACTTCTTGAGCTCAATTTTCATTTCATTTCAATTTTTTTTTTTTTTTTTTTTTAATTAGGAATAAAAATTAAGACGATTCACTTTGGTTTTGGTTCAGGGGAATACGAGTACATAGATGTGATTGTGGAGGGGGATAGATTGTTGATCGACATCGATTTCCGATCGGAGTTCGAGATAGCTCGGTCGACCGGGACCTACAAGGCGATCCTGCAATCTCTGCCGTACATTTTCGTGGGGAAACCTGATCGTCTGGGGCAGATCGTCTCGATCTTGTCGGAGGCAGCGAAGCAGAGCCTGAAGAAGAAGGGGATGCACTTTCCGCCCTGGAGGAAGGCGGAGTACATGCGGGCCAAGTGGCTCTCTACCTACACCAGAACCACCCGAAGCGACACCGTTTCGGTGACCGTGAACGAGAACGAGAACGAGAAGGACGAGGATAAATCTTTGGTCACCGCGGACAGTGATTGCGGTGAGCTGGAGCTGATCTTCGGTGAGGAAACGGCGCCGTCTGTTGACATTTTGCGGTGGTCGTCGTCGCCGTCGAAAAATTCCGACGAGGAAGTGAAGGAGGTAAGGCCGACGTGGCAGCCACCGGCGGTCAAACCGAAGAGCGTTGAGAGAGGAGCAAGGGTTGTCACCGGCTTAGCTTCTCTTCTCAAAGAGAAACCTTAAGAAAAATTTTGGAAATTTTTTGTTTTTTTCCCCCCTTAAAATTTTCAGGTATAAAAGATATGAGTATATATCAAAATATATATTCGTACTTCGGATAATAGTTTTTGATTCGCAAGTGCCTTATGTAAAAAGCAGCAACTCTATGATCGCTGTGATAAAAATAGAACTAGAAAAAGCAAAAAGAAAAAAAGAAAAAGAAAAAAAAGTAGATGTTCTTGTAAATTAAAACACCTGAGACTGATGATCGTTGAGAGGTCTTTAATTAAATTTTCCTTTTCATCGATTTCTTAAACCTGCAAGAGCTGTGTTTATCATAGTTGCTTTTAATTTTGTGCTTGCTTTTCTTATTTTAGTTCTTGTTTGGTGGGTGGGTGGTTTCTTTGAGGCATTGAGAGTACAACGACGGTTTCTTGAAAGGGAACAAAGGGGGATGAGACTTTCCTTTCTTAATTTCTCATCTTTTTAGGGTCCATTCACTTTTTTTGTTATTATTTTTCTTTGGCTATTTGGGATGACGGCAGAGTAAAAGAGAGAGAGAGAGAGAGAGGGGAGGCTCGTGGCGTCTCGAACGCCGTGAGGCGGAGGCAATATAGCCCTCATTAGAATTGCGTGATATTCCCTTTCTTTGATTTGTACGCTTTTTGTTGTGCTCGTGAAACCCATTGGTGAGATTCACGGCCATTGGGGGAAACTTCCTTGGGTGTGTGTGACAGGAGGTACTCTTGGACTTGGGGTATCTATTCACTGTTCAATGTGTGCACTGTCCTTTAACACGTGTCAGATTTTTGACTGGGGTATCTATTCACTGTTCAATGTGTGCACCGTCCTTTAACACGTGTCAGATTTTTGACTTGTTGAATTCTTGGAGGTTTGAACGAGACAAAAGTATTTTGGAATTTCTCTAGTCTCAGTAATAATCACCCCAGTGAGCCCACACATCCCAACACTTTACCCGTTTATAATTTAGATGTAATTTTATTTACCCTATTGTTTATTGGATTTTTTTTTTTTTTTTGAATCTAATGAGTAGTGCATAATATTGGAGATTTGCTGTTTTACATGGGTGTGTTTTAAAAAAACATCTCACAATCATTGTAGTGGGGGCTGTTTGTAATCTATGATGCTTTTGTATTTATCCTTATTATAATACCTTATGGAGTATAATTTATGAGGTAGGTGGGGTCCATGACAAGGCTGTCAGAGATCCAATAAGAAGGTTGTGGGTCCGTTTGCTTCTCTTATTTTTATTTATTTATTTATTTTATATATTGTAGATGATAAGACTGATACAGGAGGGGGTCTCTTTAGACTTTCCTGTGCAAAGCAAAAACAATAAAAGCGATTTTGCCCAAAGTTTGACAATAATACTACTACCCCCACGAAAGCAATATCCCACCTACTCTCCTCTTTCTCTTTTGGAGATTGCTTGCAAGGTGTAAATTCGACTTAATTTACTGATGAGTTTGCCTAGCCCATACGAAATCATTGGAGAAGACGATACACAATACGCTATTATCTGCTGCCCAGGGCTTCATGGTAACTACGCTGGACTCTACTGAATATATATATATATATATATATATATATATATATATTTGGCACAAATGATGAGGAATGGTAACAATTAGAAACCGTGCGAGAGAGTTCATGAAACGTCTAGACACTCACCCCCCTTATCCAATCATGATATGACATGTCTGCCCACAGTCTGGGCATCTTTATTATCCACCCGCTATGACGTGGACTCAGAACAAGGTACTGTTTGGGTGCCATTATTCTTTTGCCCTGCTCTCTTCCTTTCGTCCTTTTTCTCCCTTTTTTCTCTTTCCTTCTTTTTTTTTTCCTCTGTACTCCCTTTTCCTTTTGGTATACATATGTGGGGGAATGCAAGCATCTCTATGGGTTTCATGTGATGGCAACAAGATAGGACATGCAACTCGTGACAGGTTAAATCAGATGGCCAATTATGTAATTAACATTTAATATTTTACTGTAAATGTAATTAATATTTTTGACGAGATGTTACGGATTATCTATATTAAACTAATCGTTTAGCATATCTTGACTGGTTCTTCAGGCCATTGAAAAACACATATGAGCTCAATCTCATGAATATTCTCCAAAGAAGCAATTTGAAGTCGTACGTGTTGAGTACATTGTTCTTCTTCCTTCTGTCCTTGGCTCTTGTTTTTATTTATTTATTTAAGAATTCAAGTTAATAAATGAATCGGATTTTACTCATTTAATATTTATCATTAAGTGAGATAAATGATAAGTTTGAGAGAAAGAAAAAATAGAATGTTTGGAAGTTAGGATATATTGATAATAATCCGAACTATTTAATTTAAAAATAGTTGGAATTTTAGAAACTCAAACAATGAATTATTCTAAAGAAAATATATATAAAAGATTTTAATTTATGCGTGTAAGGATAATTTAAAGGGTTCACTTCTTTTAAATATTTATTAATTTATTAGAAATAAGTGGTCCAAAACCAATAATTACTTTCCGTCTTGATTAGATTACCTGTAGAATTGTTAGGCCAACGCCCACGAAAGTATAGCCCATTGACTAACAGCCCAAAAGGCAAAAGGGAACTACTCATTTGTGGAAAACGATATAGAATTTTTTTTTTTTTTTTTTTTTTTTTAATTTTCAAACTAAAGAAAAGTTCATGTATAAACTTTGGATTGCATCCATGTCCCTTCAAATTATCAAAAAGATAAAAATATTCTTATAAATTTAAAAAGAAAATTAAAGACCCACGTATCTTTGTTTTTGTTTATAAACTTTTTATTGAATGCATTTTTGTAATGAGGAGATTAATATTTTTTTATTTTTTTTATTTTATAGTTTAAGGGGACGTGCATAGGATGATCACACTATTATAAGTGTGGCCATATCGCACCAAATTGTATAATATATATAAGAAGGTAATATAACTTTCAGTGGAGGTAACCGATCAAGAAACACAATTCTTGGTCAAGAGTTGAGTTGTAGAATTCCATGAGAACACAAACACTATCCTAACAATCTACATTTTCCTACGTAGATTGGGTGTTCAAGTATTCTCTTGTTCTCCACAAAATTTCTACCCTAACAGAAGAAATCTTTTCCGAAAATTATTCTACAAGATCCTACGATCCAAATTCTAACGATATTGACAATCTAATGTTAATTTGAATGACATGTGTAGATTTTTTTCAAATTATTTTTATGTTTATGGCACATCATAACTTTTCTTTTCTTTTTTTCAAACAAAAATTACTCTGTAAAAAAAATTAACAAATGGAGCAAGACAACGTGAACATATTAAAAAAAATATAAAGAAAAACAAGTCAAGAAAAAGATAAAAGATAAAAGACAAAAGACAAAAGGGAGAGGGATTACTATAGCACACCAACCAAAAAAAAAAAACAGTGTCCATTAGCTGCATCGGTCACACATGTTGTTGACCAAATACTACAATCTTTGTATAAGCTGAACCACCGAACGGCAAACGACACGTCCCGAGCTGGATTATGCAGGAAATAAAAAAAAAAATTAAAAAAAAAAGCCAAAATAATAATAAAAGTCATACTTTTCAAAGTTAAATTTAGGAATATTAATGGCTTTGGTATCCTAAACAAATCCATTGACTTCCTTTGTAGACTGGGTTTTGGCAATGGCTCAACAAATATTGGTCAGACTCAGACTCAGACTCAGACTCAGACCCAGATTCAATTCAAGGTAGATGGAAGATGAAAGTACTTGAATGCAAGTAAGAAGTAAAGGGCAAAGAGCCCAATAAATTCTCCACGAGAGGACATCTCCAAAAGAAAAAGAAAAAAAGTAAAAAGAAAAATTGATGTAGCCCATCCCAATTTCCCAGACCAAGAATAGTCTGCATTTACAGCACAGGCCTGGAAGTCAGCTAGCGTAGCTCAAGGAAGGAATCCCATGGATAATGGTAGCCTCTCATAAATGTTATTTGCAGAAATCAAGTCATGGATTTAAACCATACAAGACAAAGGGTGCAATAAAACATACTTATCTCCCTCCAATTTTTGCTTCATTTATAGTTAGGAAAGCCAATGTAACCCGCGAACTAAACAGGAATACAACACGAAATTTTAAGGTTTGGATTTAGGTTAAATGAATTTGGGTTATAACAGGTCGTGTTTATGGTTTTACATAAACAGGTTTGCGGGTTGACACGTTTATATAATTTATTTATTTTATTTTTTTAAGTAAATTTTAAGTTTAACTTAATTTGTGATTGACAATTTAAATCGCAACTAGAGAACTCGATACGTAATTTCATGGTTAGAGTTTATGTTAAACGGGTTCATGTTATAAATAAACATGTCGTGTTCGAGTTGACACAAACTTGAGACGTGAACCTGTATTGTCAGCCCTTTATACACAATACAATAGCCAGAGTTGTTACACATCCAATGCTTTAATATAATGCGACAAATATGCTGATGTGGTACTAACGGAACGTCGCATAATTGGACGGAAGGATTCGTTTCAAATATGTGAAAAATTTAAAATGCACCTTTACTCATAAATTTATTATACATTTACCACATTTTTTAATAAAATTTGGGGTAATCCGTAAATAACAAGTGTACCCTATATGTATGTGTGAAAATAGTCTACAAACAACATAAATAGTCTGCAAGTAATAAGCATAATAATCAAGTAATAGTAATATGAGTAGTTTACCAGTAATTTCTTTTCTTTTTTATTTCTAATTTCTTTCTATCTAAAGATGTAGATGTTATATGGTTTGAACTTTGAACATTCAAAATAATATTCTTGAGTTTCTTTCTCTCATTATTTTTCTTAATTTTAATTTGCTTCGTTTCGTTTTACGTCAAAGTCTACAGACAAACAAAATAACCCATCGAATATGCGACAAGCATTATGAATATAATTTTCTTCTCACTTTTTAAATAGCTTCCATCACATCACTTGAAGGAAAAAGAAAAATATCTTATTTACATTTGGAATTTAGGATGTGTTTGGAATTGCGTTTAAAGATCTTAAAAGTATTTTTAACATTCAAAAAATCTGTTTAAAGAAAAAATTATTGTTTGATAAAAAAAATGAAAAGCACTTTTAAGAATCAAAAAAGTCTAAAAATAGCCAAAATGCTTTTTGCCCAAAAACTCTTTTTAACTTAAAATCATTACTTTTTAAATGCAATCTCAAACATGATCTTAAAGTGCAGTGAACAATTAGCCGCGAATCTCTCCTTAGCTTTTTTTTTTTTTTTTTTAATTGTTCTCCTTCGCTATTAGAATATGCTAAACATTACTCGTTCAACTTTCCACTAAGGATGACATTATTAAAGAGGAGAAATGCTATTCTTTTGTCTCTCAAGTCTCATCAATCTTTCATTATTTTTATTTATATATATATATTTTCTCAATTCATCATGAAATCTATAGTCTTCTTTCTATTAGAGCATATTCAACAGAAGTAGGCAAAATAACTCTGAAAAATTAAGTACAAATTTTTACTTTATAACATCTCCCACAGAAGCTCTAAGTGACCCTTTATAATTAAATATAACTATATATTATAAGCTATTTTTCTCTTCTAACAGACACTTCAAAATAAAAATTTTATTAAATTTTACTGTAATGAACTTTCAAATAGCACATTGTAAGATTTTTTTATTCCTTGTTTCTGTTTTTTTTTTTTTCCTCTCATTTTCTCTCTCCCTCTCCCTCGAAGTAGGGATAAAAAACAATAAAAACAATATTTAAAGAAAAGAGAAATGAGTATATTTCTCAATTTTTTTTTTTTTTTTTTTTTTTTAAGTTGATTCTCAAATGATATGTCACAATTCTATGAATTAGTAACACTTTTTCTAAAATAATAAATCTTATGAGACAGTGACATATAACTTGGGAACTAACTTTTGAAAAAAAAAAAAAGAAAAGGAAGTGGAGCATTTCTTTTTCCTTAAATATTGTTTTTATTGTTTTCTATCCATACTTTGAGAGAGGGAGAGAGAAATGAGAGGGACCAAAAAAAGTAAAAAAAAAAAAAAGAATAAAAAAAGCTTGCAAGGTGATTCGACCCCTCAAAAGAATTGAGGGGTCAAATCAACAATAATCTTATATCAATGCATTGACTTATATGTCGCGTATCGGGTTCGGATTATGTTAATGCATTGATGTAGGATTATATAAATCAACAATAATCGGACCCATTTAATAAAACATGTCATATTCCTCAATTCTAAACCGTTTATTTTCTATTGGATTTGTACTAGATTTGCAGATCGTGTAAAAAATTATATAAGTCCTAAATTTCGAGTGCCAGATTAAAGTTGTATCAAGACATGAGTATGCAATTATATAAGTTAACCCTAATATGATCCATATAATTAAACAAGTCAAGTCCTTCAATTATAATTCACTAATTTTACACTAAATTTGTATCATGTCAAAATTTGACCTCCCTATTGAAAGACCAAATGTTTATTAGTTTGAGTTGTTCATCTATTTGACCTTGTGGATTTCTCAGAAACTGCAATGGGCCGCTAACAAGGCCATCGATAAGCCATAAATTGGGCCAACTACCGATCAAACTGGGTAGACTTGGGCTGAATTAGTCTGGTTGACAAGCCCAAGGGAACAGGCTTTGCCACATGCATGATACGCACGATACGTGCAACTGTGCAAGGGAGAGGTGCATGGAGAATTTTGCTAGCAGTGCATGACGCGCATGACACAAAACGAGTGAAACTTTAAGCGAGATGTGAGAGCAAGTGCGATGACGTACTATGAGAAAAATATAAAGAAGAGAAGCGGAAACAAAGACAGAAAGAGAGGATTCGAGATGGTTTGGAGTTAGATACCTATGTTGACGTCGAAGGTAGAAAATGGCCGATAGCTAGGACTACATTTTTATTTTATTTTATTGACTTGAATACAATTGTACGTATTACAAAAGGGATTCTATTGGTAGATTTGGCCGGGGAGATAGAAAATGTAAGAAAAAGCTTCAACATGATGCTTTGATACCTAAAAAAATAAGAAAAGTTAGCCCCAAGATTTATCTAAACATTGTATATGCTTCAGAAGAAGGCAGAAGTGATGGCAACAAGACACCAAGTTGACGTTTGGGGAGAAGCATGGATGATAGATGGTAATTGGATTATAGACAGAACAAGCAATCACTCAATTAAACGCAATAATTATCACCAAACCTAATAAGCTGTCCCTAACACCCCCAATAAAGCAGAAAGATGCAGCAACTTGTTGTGTGTGTTTTTGTTAGACTTATAATGTTGGATTATTTATTCAACCATCAAAATTAATTAAATAATTAGATGTCTACATCTATCTTCAATTTTAATAATAGGGGGATCTTCCTAACCACCCCAACCCACATAAAAATAAATAATAATAATAATAAATAAAACCAGAAAATGACAAGAGTCCAATTATTATTAATTATCGACTGCATAAAAATCATTTAATTGATTTCTGTCTACTTCAACCGCTCATATTAGGATTCCCAGGTCAAGCAAAACAAGCACCTTTTAGTAATCATCGCATCAGAAGCATTAAGTATTATTAGATTTGAAGGATTATTGAATAGTGATGATAGATTAACTTAATTAAGTTGGTGAAGATTTTGTTTGATCTGTGAAATATTTTTAATTAAAATGTGAGTGAATTGTAGAAGTTAGGAATCAAATTTAGGATTTTTTTTTTTTTTTTTTTGCTGATATTATATTAAATTATTATTTATTTAAAAATTTTAATAATGAATTTAATTATTTAATTAATATTTTAATAAAAAAAATTGTTTTTCTTTTTTCAAGAAAAGGGTAACGTATATTAATGATAAAATGCTGGGGAAAAAAAAAAGGGTGCGCATCACCCTAGGGAATAGAATGTGGAGTCCATACAAAGCAATAGGCATGTTGAAAAATGGGCCTCTTGTGGATCGTGGACTGAGATCTTATGCAATACTAGGGGTGTTGGATGGGCTGCAGTGGCCGTTAATTTAAAATAAATGGTTCAGATTTAGACAATAAAAGTGAAAAAAGAAAAGAAAAGAACAAGTCAACCTTTGGGTGGTTTTTTGGGGTGATGGTTCGAGATGGTGGTCGAATTACTTTCAAGTGCTTGGGGTGGTTGACTCACCCTAGAATCTAGGGGTGTCAACCCGGTCCGGTTTTCCGGTTTTTGGCCAAAACCGGAACCGGAACCGGGGTACCCCGGTTCTTGGTTTTGGGAAACCGGAACCGGAACCGGGACCCCGGTTAACCGGGGTCCCGGTTCCCAGCCGGTTCCGGTTTTACCCGGTCCGGTACCCGGTTTTTGAAAATAATTAGTGTTTGGAGCTTATTTTAGGTATTGGGCCTAAATTAAAAAAAAAAAAAAAAAAAAAAAACTATTAATCTTTTTGTCTAAATTAAAGAGACTTGATTGTGATTGTTTCAAATAATTAAAAAATAAACCTAAAAAAGCATAAAAATCCTAAATAATCAATGTTTTTGCCTATATGAGCCTTAGAAATAAAAATTCAAATTTTTTAAAATACCCTAAACATAATTTTAAATTAGATACATAAAGAAAACATTAAAACAATAAAAAGTAAAAACAAGTATGTAAACAAACCAACATGCACAAGAAATAAATACCCCTTACTACAACAATTCAAAACTCAAAAAAATAAAAGAATTCAAATAATATATATATATATTAAAACACCGAAAACCTTCAAAAGACGCATTGGCAGTATTGCGTAATACTAACACTAGAAGAATTAATATATATATATATAAAATTTAATAAAATAATACCCGGTTCCGGTTTTCCCGGTTTTGACCGGGTGCCAAAAACCGGAACCGGAACCGGAACCGGGGTCCCGGTTTTTTTTTTTTTTTGGAACCGGAACCGGAACCGGGTCCCGGTTTTCCGGTTTCCCGGTTTTCCAGTCCCGGTTCCGGTTTCCCGGTTATTTTTGACACCCCTACTAGAATCGTTGGTTGGATCATCCTTATTGAGCTTAAATAGAAATAACGTTGCAACCTTTAAAAGAATGGGACAAATTTGCCCTTTATCAAGTTTGCTTCATCGAGCTTCGATCAAGTATCGATTGAACAATAGATCGATCGCATTTTTGATCTCTTGGAAATTTCTATTCAACAAATCTCATCGCTTTGCTTATTCAAACATTAATTAACTCTCTATCAGCAGTAACTCGTCCTCTCGATGGAAAGAAACTTGATATTTGCTCAAGTGAAAGGTTATTGAAATCTCAAGTACTTGTTGAATCACAAGTTCCTCTTTCTACGATCAAAACAAACAGCCTTTTAAATCTATAATTCAGTTGTCCCCAAAGATCATTCCCACGAAAGATGAAGCTAATTACCATAAAATGTGGTTTTCTATCTATTTAGTACTCACATTTTTATTTCATAATATTAACGTGACAATTCTAACTAATTATTGCTTAAAAAAAAAAAAAAAATTATTACATCAGCATCATAAAAATAATAAAAAAGTTGTAATATAAAAATGTAGTAACATTACTCTTCTTACAATTGTCAGCTTCTTTTATGTTTTAGAAGGCCCAAGGAAGGAGACAAATCCAACGAAAATTTTAAGAACCCAGCCCAGACTGACTGGGGCCCAAAAGTTTCCAATCCCAGAGAAGTAGATCAGATCTCTAATTCGCCATAAGCCGAACCAGAGAGAGAGAGAAAGCTGAGAGCGGAATGCAGAAGAGAGACCAGGGCAAGTCGGCTGGAGCGGTTGGCGGGGCCACCGCTCCCACGCCGAAGAGAGGCCGCCCATTCGGCAGCAGCAACAGTAACTCTGCCGCAGCCGCCGCAGCCGAAACAACGGCTCCATCGAACCTCCTCGGCCCGTCTCTCCACGTTCACAGCTCCTTCGCTGGTCAGTTTTTCAAAACCCTAGCTCTCTACTCTATTTCACTCCTACAGTCAAAATTTAGTCAATCTTCTAGTTGTTATGGACCCTAATACATGAATTAAGCTCTAAGAAGATATTAATTTCAGAGCTAGAAACTGAATATGTTACTGGTATTATGTAATTTTTATAAAACTAAAGTTCACGATTGTGCTTAAATGATATAAAATATGCTAGAAATTTCAAGAGTGTGTCGTTAGGATGCAACAAAATATTAAATGTGCTTTAAACCCTAATTCATGAGTTAAGTTATAAGGAACTATTAAATTTGCAGCTAGAAACTGAGTTTGGTACTGATGTTATGTATGGTTATAAAATTAAACTTTAGGATTTCGCTCAAATGCTGTAAAATATGCTAGGGATTTCAAGAGTGTATCATCAGGAGGCAAATGAATGTTCAGTGTGCTGTAAACGCTAGTGTGCTACAAATTCCTAGAGTTATTCATCTATGCATCTATTTGTATCTTGATTAGGGTTGCAGTTGTGATAGACCTAGATTTGACATGGAGTGTAGGAGGGTCAGATCAATGCAATACATTCTCTGTTGAATTGTCAGAGTTGGCATTTACATTGTTTTGCATCAAAGCCTAGCAGATTCGTATGGCGAATTAATTTATGGTTTGAGCATTCTCCTTGGGGACTGTTAAGTTTGAGTTGAATGCATTGTCAGTATTATAACATGTGTCCATTTTGAGAGGCTATGTTGAGTTGAATGTATTTTGTAGTGCATTTATTGGTTATTCTTGGACACTGGTTAAGTGGCCTACACTGCATGTTTTGCCTAATGCCTGTAAAGGTGATATGGCTTAATATAAGAATAACCTTGGTGACAGTGTGGGAAGCTGAAGCAGGAATGATTAAGTGTGTTTGAACTATGAAATGGAAGCAAGAAAAGGAAAATAGAATTTTGTGTGAGTGGGTTTAAGTGGGAAATTGAATTGAAATGTCGCAAGAATGCTTTGATGCAACAGATGGAATTTGTCAAGAACGTTTATGTGGTTGACCACAATAGGAGTTTTAGCAGAAGATGTAAAGAAATAGGGAAAAGTACACTTTACCCCCTCAAAGTTTGGGACGATTTTCAATTCGACCTCCAATGTTTCAATTTTTGCAATGCACCCTCTCAAACTTGCAAATTTTTTTCAATTCGACTAATATCATCCCAAAATTCCCATATTGCCCCTAATTTATTTTTTTATTTTTTATAAAAAAAAATAAAAAAAAAATATATGCCACCCCTTTTGGCCATCTGGCCATTTTTGCACCCCCAATTTTTTTTTTTAAAAAAATAAAAAAGTTAAAATTAGGAGCAATATGAGAATTTTGGGATGACATTGGTCGAATTGAAAAAAATTTGCAAGTTTGGGGGGGTGCATTGCAAAAATTGAAAATATTGGTGGTTGAATTGAAAATCGCCCCAAACTTTAGGGGGCTAAATTGCAATTTTCCCAAAAGAAATAAGTTTAGCTTGTATATGAGCCCTATAAAGTTTGGGAAGCAAAACATAATAAGAATGAGGAATGCCAAGCTTACAAAGACTTATACAAAAAAAAACCTTTACAAAGTGATGTGGCACAATATAATTGGAAATAAGATAAATTCAAATTTTGAAAAACCCAATCATGTTGTGCCACATCACTTTGTAAAAGGTTTTTTTTTTGTAAACCTGGCATTTCTCTAAAAGAATAACATGCTACAAGATCATTTATAATGAGTTCAATGTTATCTGTTCTGCTATTTCATTCATGCTTCCCAAGTGGTTTCAGTCTTTCTCTGAGATTTTTTTTTTTTCGATAATCTTTCTCTGAGATTTTTTGGGAGGTGTTCCCGAATGCTTCTGACATTCCCTTGACTTTCCCCAATGGTTCTGTTTTGCTTCATAAACCAGTTGGGACTAAATTTGCGGGTGGTTATGATTCTGATACGTTCACTTATCAAAAAAAAAAATGATTCTGATACGTTCTGCTGCATCTCTTCATTTTCTTCATTTCTCTTATCCATACACTGGCTCAGCAAGATGTTCACAATTTTTGTGCTCTCTTTATCTTATTTAGATTGTTGTTGACCCCCTTCTAACTGTTATGCTCTTTCTAGATCAAAACAATAAAAGGATCGTTCTAGCTCTTCAAAGTGGATTAAAGAGTGAGCTGACCTGGGCATTAAACACTCTCACATTGCTCTCCTTCAAGGAAAAGGATGACATGCGCAAAGATGCAACCCCTCTTGCAAAAATACCTGGTTTGCTGGATGCCCTTCTCCAAGTTGTATGTGTTTTTGTTCGTATATCCCATGCTTACTTTTATCATTATGACATAAGTACTCACTGGATATAAAATGAAACAGATTGATGACTGGCGTGATATAGCGCTTCCAAAAGAACACACAAGTGCACCGAGGGTGAGAACACTAGGTGTGAATTCCCTTGTAACAGGATTTGGGAATGAGTTTCAGGCATTGGGCTCAAATGGCGCTCACCTGCATCCTGGGTAAGTTCGACATTTTTTTGTTTTCCTTTTTTCTGTTTACATATATGAATTTCTGTGTGATACAAGTGTTGAATGCATTAAATTCTACACACACACACATTTCTGTTTGATCCAAGTGTTGAATGCATTAAATTCACTTTAAGTAATTGGAACTTGATTATGGGATAGTGTTCTTATGGCAGTCTAGGATCTGGTTCTTCTGTTACAGAAGCACTGGTGCAGAATAATGTGTCCAAATATCGTCCTTCAAGTTGGTGGTTTGATGAAGATGGTCTCTTTAATCTAGATGAAGAAGGGCGAGCAGAAAAACAGCAGTGTGCTGTTGCTGCTTCAAATATCATCCGAAACTTCTCTTTCATGCCAGAAAATGAAATTATTATGGCCCAGCATCGGCATTGTTTTGAAACGGTGTTCCAGTGCATAGAAGATCACATCACAGGTGAGAAGTTCTGTTTTAAAGCTCAAGAATTTCTTGTCATCAATTTTGAGTACATAATATCTCATCTAAAATGAGAAGTATAATTGCTTTTAGAAATTTATGCTTAAAAGTATAATATCATGATATCTCCTAGTACATATATTAAAATAAAAAGTTCTTTTAATGTTTCTGTTATTATATTTTGGTGTATAATGCCTCTAAAAGTTCTCATTGTTAACAGAGGATGAGGAACTTGTCACAAATGCCCTTGAGACAATTGTAAATTTGGCTCCATTGCTTGATCTTCGAATATTTAGCTCATCGAAGCCATCCTACATCAAAATAACGTGAGAAATCTGACCAGTTTTTTCTTTGCTTTTTCTCATGCTACTTTGATTTCTAAATTCTGGCTGATCAGTTCATCAATTATTTCCACAAAACAGAGAGAAACGTGCGGTTCAAGCCATCATGGGAGTGCTAGGATCTGCTGTCAGAGCATGGCATTGTGCGGCTGCTGAATTGCTTGGACGTTTGATAATAAATCCTGATAACGAGCCTTTCCTTCTTCCCTTTGTTCCACAGGTTGTTTACTTTTTATTTTTTTCACATACAAGTAGATTTGACAAGAAACTTATGCACTATGAATATAATGACGGATGAATGGAAACTGCAGATACACAGGCGTTTAGTTGATCTTATGAGCTTACCAGCCCTAGATGCACAAGCAGCTGCTGTTGGTGCACTCTATAACCTTGCAGAAGTTAATATGGACTGCAGATTGAAGCTTGCCAGCGAGCGATGGTGATTTTCTTTTTGTTCTTTCAAATGACTTAACAGTTTGCTATTTAAGTATTCTTTTTTCTCTTTTTAATATTTCAAAATGGGAAATTTTCTTGCTGAAATCCATAATAGTAACTCTTTATAATTAACCAAATTCAGGGCAATTGATCGCCTGCTGAAAGTGATCAAGGCACCACATCCTGTTCCAGAAATTTGCAGGAAGGCTGCAATGATACTGGAGAGCCTCGTCTCTGAACCACAGAACAGGACTTTGCTGCTAGCTTATGAGAATGCCTTCGCAGAGATACTTTTCTCAGATGGCAGATATTCTGATACATTTGCGAGGATATTATATGAACTGACATCTAGACCAAACAGCAAAGTGGCAGCAGCTCGCGGTGTTTGGGGCATGTAACTGGAAACCAGACATCTTTTGGTCTTTTGCCTCTGGTTTCCGAGAATATTGGATTCATGTTGAGCTAGTCACAAACACCTGGGATCACTGTATATATCTGCTGACGTGAGCATCAACGTTTGTAATCTTTTTCAGCATCACAGGCCGTATTCCTGTGCATTTGTAATTCGTTTTGGTTGTAATTTTAATGTAAATGGAAGACCATGTATCTGCTTTTTAGTACTTCCTTGGTTGCTACTGTAATTTTAATGAAGTAAGGGCTTGGAGATGCTATTTCAATCCTGGACCCAAAGCTGTAATGCTTTGTTGCAAATCACATGGCCCTCGAAAAGATTCTTGAACTAACTTTACAGTATTCAGCTCAACGCAGCAGAATCAGCCTATTATGAGGAGGTGTAGGAATCTGGAATTATGTGGAGAGGGAAAACCCTGCAGGCAGAGAACAAAGCAATATAGTATTGAAAATGATCAACGCTCTTGCGCGTGCACATCATGCGCCACCCAGGTGAGCGTGTACTGCACACACCACCACCTCAGTCTTGCCTTGTTTTTTTCTTTTTTGTCATGGAGATTCCGAGATTTAGTTGCAGATTCAAATGTGGTTTCTACTGAGCTTTTTCCTCCGGGTACCATTATCTCTAGATGCCACGGTGGTGTACCTTAACGGCGATTTTAGTTCTACCAGCTTCAATGCTCCTCTTCCTGTTGTGGATCTCAAGGCTTGTTGTAACAGAAGATATTTCAGGCATTTTATTGTCCCTTCAAACCGCCATCGTAGGTGACCCTTTTCTTGGCCTTTCAGTCGAAAATCGAGTGGATCGGGCCAATCACTTTGCCCATCCCCAATATCTCTTTGTTTTTTTTACCACTGTTATGGAGTTGTTGTAGGGTTACCCCCACCATTTTTTGTGTTTGTGCTTTATTGTTTATTTCCCCTCTCCTCTGCCCTTTTAAATTGCTTAGACAAAAAAAAAAAAACCCTTTATTTCTCTCATTTAATTTCAGAACCATGGAGAGAGCAGCTATCAAAACCAATTTTCATCGTGATAATATTACGGTACCCTTAGAGTAGGGCGAACCTACCAACCCCAAGAAAATCCTCAATTACGTACGTACCAACCTTCAATATTTGTATAAAAAGAAGGTAATTTTCAAGCTTTCTTCTGAGGATGGCTTGGTCTGCTCATATTTTCCATCCTTGGTAGGAAAGGTGTAACAGAAACCAGAAATTGAGCAACGTCTGTTTCTCAAAGTATCAAGAAAGATGTAAGCAGCGAGAAGATTTGCTCTGATTTTATAGAAAAAATGGATTATTCCTTAATCCTTTATAAAGTTCATTTTCGCTTTTGTTTTAACATTTTTTTTTGTTCAAAGTTTATACATGGGTGTGCTCTAAGAGCTTGCTGCAGCTTCCTATATATGCCTGTATTGTTGTTGAAGTATACTCCGCTGTTAAAAAAATATGTTTTTCTTATAAATGATATTGGAGCCGGAATATGAAAAATACGTTTGAGAAGATAAAATATCCCTTAGATTCAAATGAACGGGAGATGACACGCATGGAAGATCAACAACATCGCTAATATTAATTCAAGGAAAAAAGCTTTGCTTTTAGTAGTTTATAATTAATAAAATTATAAAGATCGAGTGAATGTTGACAAGTCAAGTTAAGTCAACGCTAATAATTGACAAGTGAGATTTGCATTTATACAGGTAGTAAGAGCATAAGATTTCATCACGGCATGAAAACTATAAGAGCCATTCAATTATGCAACAGATTTTGAGTATAAATTTATCACACACGATTGATCAAGACAGTCTTACCAGCTGAAAAAAAAATATAATTCAGTCAAACATAAAAAAAACAAATAAAAACTGACGTGGCAGCATGAAAGTTTCAAGAAACATTAATGGATGCCACTTTTGGCACATGAACGGGAAACTCATGAATCTCATCCATCCAAGGATTCTTCTCCTTAGCTGGGTCGATGGTCTTTAGCGCTTGCCAAACGGCACTGTTACACTTGAATCCAGAACCGAAAGCAATCTGCCATGTCCGATCACCCCTCCTGATCCTCCCCTTGGCCTCCGTGTAGGCCAACTCATACCACAAAGAGCTGCTGGAAGTATTTCCAAACCTATTAAGAGTCATTCTGGAGGGCTCCATATGCCAATCAGTGAGCTCAAGATTCTTCTCCAGCTCATCTAGCACTGCTCTCCCACCTGCGTGAATGCAGAAGTGCTCGAAAGCCAGCTTAAAATCTGGAATATATGGTTTTATCTTCATCTTAAGGATTTTTCTTCCCACCAAAGTTGAGAAAAATAGGAGTTGCTCCGACATGGGAAGCACCAGCGGCCCAAGCGTGGTGATGTTGGTTTTCAGGGCTTCTCCGGCGACTGCCATTAGGTCCTTTGACAGGGCGACGCCGATTTTTTTGTTGTCGTCCTCTCTTTGTAAGACGCAGTTGTAGCACTTATCATCGGCCCCCTTGTGGGTGCGGACGGTGTGGATGAGCTGATACTTTGAGCGGCGGCGATCAGAGGATCGGTTCGATAGGAGGATGGCCGCCCCGCCCATGCGGAAGAGGCAGTTTGAGACGAGCATTGAGCGGTCGTTGCCGAAGTACCAGTTGAGAGTGATGTTCTCCATGCTCACCACTAGAGCATATGAGTTTGGGTGCACCTATAGTCATTATTGAGAGGTGAAGAATTAGGTTAAGCATATTTATAAAGTTAGGTGGATATTACTTTCTAAAAAAAAAAATTGGTAATTATTTTTTTCACTCGATTTTTAAAAAATAATATATACATAAGATTAAGAAAACACTAAAAGAACATTTAACATTTTTTAAAATGAAAAGAGAAATGTTAAGAGTACAAATTTTTTTTACTAAAAGACTTATCAAACTGATGTGTAATTCATTAATTGGAGAGAAACAACAATTAATTTAAAAAAATGTAATGAGTATCAATGAATGAGGTACATATTAATTTGGTAAGTAAAAATAGTTAAGAATTTGCTAATTATAATGTTTAAAGCTCAACAACGGATAAAGAATATTTTAAATAAAACAGTTAAAATGGAAAAAAAGAAAGAAGCTCTAAATTAATTAATATTGCATATATATATATATATATATATATATGAGGAATGATAGGGACCCAACTTTTTTGCCCAACAAAAGTTCAACTTTTGCCTTATTTATTTTTAAAAAATAAAATAAAATAAAAAATGAAAAAAATGTTTGAAGCAACCCTATCTATTTTTTGTCTTTCTTTTATTTGGTATTTTAAAAAAAAAGAAAAATGGTATTTTTTTCATAATAATGTCATTTTTTTTTAAGAAAATGTCATTATTATGAAGAAAAATACTATTTTTCATTTTTAAAAAAATACTAAATAAAAGAAAGACAAAAAATAGATAGAGTTGCTTCAGACATTTTTTCCATTTTCCATTTTGGTTTTTTTAGAAAAAAAATAAAAGGTAAAAGTTGGACTTTTGTTGGGAAAAAAAGTTGGGCCTTTAGCATTTCTCAAAGAAGAATTGAAGGAAGTAAAAGTAGCCAATGACCAATTAATTACCTGCAACAGCTGTTTAGCAAGGTCTATGGAAATGAGGCCAGCACTGCAACCCATACCTCCAAGATTGTAGCTCAAAATGTTTCCTCTGAGTTTGTAGTGATTCACAATCATGGCGGAGAGTGACGGGGTTGGATTGAACAAGCTACAGTTCACCACAAGAATCCCAATATCCTTTGCCTTCACTCCGGTCTTTCCCAACAGCTCATCAATGGCGCCGAACATCACAGTCTCAGCCTCCTTCCTCGCCTCCGCCATGCACGGGTTCGGCGGCACTCGCAACACGGCCTCCGGCAAGTACGTCTTCTGCCCCAACCCCGACCTCTCCACAATCTTCTTCTGAAACGCCAAGTTTTCCTCCGAGAAACTCCCCGTCAGACCCGATCTCTCCATGAAAATCTCCCTCGTGCACATCCGCTCCTCCTCCGGCTTGTAACACGCAAAGTTCACCAAGTAAACTTTTCTCGGCCGGCTCGTGAAGTAAAGGGTGCCGAGGAAAACTATCAGGCTCAAGCACAGAGCCACCGAGACGAGATCGAACTCTAGCGTTCGCCATAGCTGGACGAAATCGTTTAAGGTGAATGTTGAAAGATGAACCGAAGCTATGCCGAGAAGCGGCACGAGCAAGAGGTACATGGCGTTGGAGATTAAGTAGTGGTACCCAAGCTTCACATATTTGAGTCTAACAGATAAGAGGAAGTTGGGAAGCTTATTTTTCCCACTTTCAACCGAAACCGACTCTGTTTCCCGGCTCTGTTTCCTCTCGTCCGCCATAGCCGATCAAAACAGTAATTGGTTTTGGAGAAAGAATGAGCAATACCCAGAAGATAATACAACAAAAAGCAAAACCCAAATTCAGAATTCTAGTGATCAACAGAATTTGAGAGGTGGAAAGCTAGCATTTGCTATGCATGTGATCAGAGAGACCAACAAGAAATCTTTGCAAAAGACGGAAGCAGAGGAACGAGATTTAAAGGGCACGAAGAGAGAGAGAGAGAGAGAGAGAGGATGAGGGGGAGAGGGAGGATACAACCACCCCAACGAACTTTTGATTGTTAACCCGCGGGGGCATTGAATATGCCAACCAGGAGAATAGGGTCCGTCGTTTCGTGGGGGTGACGTACGGTAAACATTTGACCTGCTTCCCCCAATTAATTGCTACTTTGCCAGTTCTACAGTGTCTACGAAGATTACAGTACCATGCAGTTGGGGTACGTGTCAGATAATGAATGGTGCAAGTCAGTCGACTTGCGCTCTCATAAGTCGTATTCAGTAATAATTAGAATTTAATTGGATTGCCGACTAAAGAGTAAAAACCACAATATGGAAGGACTATTTTCATTTCAAACTAATAATTAATGGAGATCGATGGGATTCAAAAATAAAAAATAAAATGAATGAAGATGATTTATAGTTAAGATTTAAGGTGTATCTAACGGTGCATGTGATGTCAATGTTGCTATATCTTTTAAAAACTTAAATACACCGTTAAATTCACAAACTTTAAATTCTGACCATATAATGAAAAAAATCTCCGTCCCAATTTTATATGCATATCTTCAGCAATAGTATGTATTTTAGCTATTCAAAATTTACCTTTTTGTATTTTAGCTACTAGTTTTTCAATACAAGCTCCAACAGATTATCTATTCAACTGTCTACTTTTTTTAAATATTATTTTTTAACACTATTTTTATTGAGAATAAAAAGTAATCCTTGAGAAATAATAAAATAGTCATCTAGTGTGTTGCAATGAATAGAAAAATGGTACTATTCACGGCAGCAAAATGTCCCCTTTAACTACTTTGGAGCTAATCTGCTGGAAAGAAAAAAAAAAACAAAAGGCTCAAAATAACTAAGTGTAGCTATTATGAGCCATTTAACTAATCTGGAGATGCTGGGAACATGATACGTTATTTCAAAAAATTAGATTTCATAGCATTTAATATTGTATATGTTAACCCAATGCTACCTCATTATTTGAAGGAAATTTAGATGAGTTATTTCGGATTAAGATCCTTACAATTAAATTCTTAAATTGTATGTTGGGAGATAAAACGATTATGGAATTTTTACCAGGAGTACATTAACATACATAATTGAATACAATTCTAACCCAAAAGCCTAAGCTAATGGGCTAAGGTTCACTTAGGTATATTAATTACTTTTTTTTTAATTTTATATTTTCTCAATGTGGGACACAACACTTACAAGTGTACCAACAACAATCTCCCTCTCATTTGTGAGTGTGACCCAACTCCCCTTTACTTGTGAGTCTTTTTACATTTTCAAGAGTGTCTCACGTCAAGATCATTGCGGATGAAGACACAACTCTAAACTCGACGCATACAGACACTTGTCTTAGGAAGGTAACCATGGCTCTGATACTATTTGTTGGGAGATAAAGCGATTATGGAGTTTTTATATACATAATTGAACACAACTCTAGCCCAAAAGTCTAAGCTAATGTGCTAAGGTCCACTTAGGTATATTAAACATTCTTTTTATTTTATATTTTCTCAATGTAGGACACAACACTCACAAGTGCACTCACAACATTGTAAAATTTAGGCCGTTTTTAACATCGAAACGCTTGAAAAATATCACCCATTAAAATTGTGAAAAGTTATCGAGTCAACTAGAAAGAATTTTCCTTTGATAATGCTTCTTATTCACTTTTGCACAGACACTTATTCTTTAGAAAACCAATAGATAATTTTTTGCTCAAAGTTTTTTTACAACATAGAGAGCAATAACATGATAAAAATATACTTAATTATCAATTATAACAAGCCATTGTTTAATAAGTTGCATTTTTCAAGTGTTTAGATGTAAAAAAATGACATAAATTTTGTGATTTGATAATTTACAATTTTAAAAAAATTGTAGGAGATCATAGTCTAATTATTTTATGGTTATAATTTAATGTTGTTATATTTAACGATGTAAATGGTACTACACACTATTACATGGCTTAATCTACACTGTTATATACAATAACATTAATTTCTGATCATGAAATGCGAATTTGGAATGCGATCTACACTCAAGATTTTATTTTAGGACACAAATTTCTTCCAAACTTAATTATTGTATTTAATGATATAAATGACGTCACATCATTTAAAGTCTTTAAATTATGTGACAATATATTTGGAATAGGATCCTAAATGAAATGGAGAATATCTTATTAATGTTTTTTAGAGGAGAAATGATAAAGACACAACTTTTTGGCCCAACTTTTCCCTTATGTGGTCATTTAAAAAAAAAAAAAAAAATTTTTTTTTTTTAAGCAATAACATCCTATGTGGTCCTTTTTTTTATTTGGTATTTTTTAAAAAAAATTTAAAAAAGGGTATTTTTCTTCATAATAATGACCATTTAAAAAAAAAAAAAAAACCAAATAAAAAAAGGACCACATAGAATGTTATTGCTTCAGAATTTTTTTTTTAAAATAAAAAATAAGATAAAAGTTGGGCCAAAGTTGTGCCAAAAAGTTGTGTCTTTGTCATGCATCTTTTTAGAGAGGTAAAATTGTTATTTTAATTTTGTGGACAATTTTACCACTCTAAAATATAGTGACTGGATACTCTCAATTTCAAATAAAATAGAGATGATTCTTTTCTAACATATTCATTACCTTACATCATACACTATTAAATATTTAAAATAAAATATTCCTTTCAATTTCAAGTACGAAGATGATATCCTGTTCCCATGAGATAGAACTCGGCTAAAAATCTTTAATCTAGGCATGGCTAAAAAGAGAAGATTTTTTTTTTTTTTTTTTAATATAACAATGCTTCTTTTCTATTAATTTCATAAAAATAAAGCATGTTTCTCTAACAAAATAATGTCATAGATATAGTGAGAAATTTCTTCTATCTAAATTTGATTCATGCTTTGTTTAACTCTTTGAGTGTCACCGTCTGAATTAATTCCTAGATATGCAACATATTTCGACGAGTCACGTCTTTGGTTGTTGTCCAGTTCATCACAACTTTCTTAACTATACAATGATTTCTTAACTTTTTCATCTCTGCTACAAGTTCATTCCCAAACGCAATCTCCTCCACTTCCTCTATGGTTAGTAACAATTGCTCCCTATGCCTGATAATTCTTTCATCATCGGTTAGTATTTGATCCCTGAAAAGAATCAGAGAGAAAACAAAAGACATACCAAGATCTAAGATTGTTACTTTTAAGGTTTCGTATAAACAAACCCTTAAAAAATGACTAAAGAAAATCAAAACCCAAAAAATAGAAAAAAAAAAAAAAAAAAAAATTCACCTCATAGATCGCTGTTAAAAACAAATCTAGAGAGAAGACAACCAAGAACTATTGCGGAGCCTAAGCATCAGCAAACTCACCATTGTATTATTCAGTTAAAAAAAAAAAAGGAAGAAAGAGTTAGGAGAGGAGGAAAGAAACGCCCTCCTCCTCCAAGAATAGTTATCTGGCAACTTAGCTTTTTAAAGAATATTATATAGTTTCAATGATTTTTCTAAATATAAAGATGGCTAGAAAAAGATGATCACCATGAAGTATATGCGGCTTCGTTCACAGAATTAATCACAAGGGACTGTTTGGAAGATGCATTGATGGGATGAGAAATTGGTCAATATATCTCATTTAATGCTTTTGTTTGGAGATGGGTGGGTGTCCCTATACAATACTGGCGTCCTACTAATTTCCCTATCTTCTCCCCTCCATTACAACTCATTCTTAGATATTCTGTGTCCCACACTAATGGAATAAGACAAATTCAATAATAATAATACAACTTTCTAAGGCCTTAATTATGATAAAGAAGCTAGTCAACATCAACTTAAGGTCCAAATTATGCTAAAAAAAAAAAAAAAAAATCAAACTAATATAATTTAATCACTAATTATAGAAAAATGTTAGGTGTTTTTTTAGTGTCCTCTTAACTGTCATGTGACTTTTAAAATCACTAATAAATTTAAAGTCAATAATGATAATCTCAAATTCAATAATAATTTTAAAAGGTACATCACAGTTAAAAAGATACCAGAAGAACGCTAGAAGAACACCTAACATTTTTTCTAATTATATACTACTTCAATTTACCGTCTAATGCCTCAAAAACTATTGAGCGTGCATGAGTTTTTTTTTTTTTTTAGACAGGTTGTAATGGGGGGGGGGGGGGGGGGGTGTTTAAATTAAAATGACAAAGTTTTTCTTTAAATTGATTTGAATGAATTTTCTTAAACATAGTCTATAAAAGTGACATGTATCCATTAAACATGTGAGATACACATGTTTTTTTAATAGTAGGGACAAAGTTAGAATAAATTTTATTAAAAACTCATGTGTATCTCACATGTTATTAAAAAAAAAAACACATGTCATTTTTATAGATTAGGTTGAAAGAAATTCTTTTAACCTAGTTTGGAGGAAAACTTTGTCTTTTAACCCGCAACTTGCGAATCCGAAACAAAAGAAAAAATACCCCTCAAAACTATGTCTTTTAACCCGCAACTTGACTTCTAAAAAGACAACTACTTCTAAAAATTATCAAAAAGAAAAAAATACCCCTCAAAAGAACAAAAATTTTTTTTCAAGAAAACCCTCATACCCATAGTGTAGGGTTTTTTTTTTATTTATTTTTTGTTTTTTAAATTGAGGTGCATTTTTTTTTTTCCTTTTTGAGATTTTTTTTATTGAACAAATATAATTTTCATTGATGAATAACAAATCAACCAGGGGTATAGTAGTTTGCTCCCTGATTACAATACTATAAATACAATTTTGAGTTTTCTCAATCCAAGCACTATCTATGACATGCTTAATGGCTTCTTTAGCTAAATCTTGAGCTACTGAATTTGCGTCCCTTTGAACATATTCAATCCCGCATGATCTCAATAAATACATACGTTTTTGAATACTAGCTACAATATGCCTGAAATTACTCCAATTTTTGTTCTTCGCTTTACCGCATTAGCAATTTGGAGGGCATCTCCCTCCATAATAACATCATAGAAACTCATCTACCTACAAAATTCCGTCACCTATAATGCTGCTAGAGCTTCCTCAACAGTAGGGTTAACTAATTTTTTTTTTTGTGTCAAACTACATGTTGCTAGAACTCTACCTTCATGATCTCATACAATAAGCCCAATACCTATTATTCCACACCCATTATCTACAACTACATCCCAATTAATTTTAAACATACCCGTGGGAGGTTGCTTCCAAATAATAGGTGTGTCTAGTTGGGGGAGACCCTACACTTCATGCTCCTTCTCGTTTACCCTTTGGAATTCATCAAGAGAGATAGTAGCATCACAGAATACTTGACATAGATGAGAGAATTCACCCCCATTCACTACATACATTATTCCTTCCAAAACCACATTTTCTGTGCTATCACTGCCATGAGCTAAAGTTTTGCTAATTCACATCTTGCCATCATCTCCTCTACAACATGAAAAAAATTAAGCGCCTCACCAATGCCTTTTTGCAATTGTTCTGGGCCACAACTCCAAACATTCTGAGCTGATGGACAACTCGATACATTGTGTTTGACCATTTCTTCATCCCTCCCACAAATTAGGCATTGTGCATCTTGAACAACTATTCTTCGCAATAAATTCACTTTGGTAGGTATAAGATTTTGACAAGCTCTCCAATTAAACATTTTAGCTGCAAATAGTCTTCCAAAATACATCACCATCTCGCTGCTTAGATAAAAGGCGAACATTAAAACTCCTTTAATAGATTGGCATGACACATTAAACTAATTAAAAGATTAAGGCCTCGTTTGGTTCGCGGAATGTCTAGTCCATTAGAAAAGGATTAACTACTACTGAGAATAGAAGAGTGTGAAATATATTAGCTATTCATATTCCTTTGTTTGGTTATAATGCTGTAATAGACTACTTAATCCTATTCTTTCGTTTGGTACAATGCAATATGTTGGTAAATGAAATCATATTGTGATCAAATTTCCTAAAATACCCTTATAATACAAATACAATTTATATTATTAATTCTTTTTTTTTTATTTTTTTAAAAAATAAATAAATAAACAACTTTACTATATTTTTTTTTCTTTTTTGTTTTTAATTGTGTCAGGTATGTGGCCCTTTTTTTTTTTTTTTTTTTGCAATTATGCTACAAAATTATTATATATAAAAAAAAGTAGTTGAAGAATGTATAGAGAATCAAAAGAAATCAAAAAATAGATTATATATATATATATATATTGTATTTTATAAAAACCTTGCAGATTCTGTTTCTCCGTAAAAAAAAAAAAAAAAACTGAGAAAAAAGAGATACGGAGAAACATAATAATAATAAAAAAGTTACATAAATAAAAACAACAGAGAAACGGAGCGAAGAAAATCAGAGAGAAATGGTACAGAGAATCAAAAGAAATAAAAAAAAAAAAAAAAACAAAACGGAGAAACGGTACAAAGAAGGGAGATGGCATAGAGAAAAAAAAAAAATCATTTGTATTTGCAAAAAAACTGTACCATAAGAATCAGAGAAAAAATAGAAAGAGAGAGAACGAAATATAGAGTCAGAGAAAAGAGAAACATATATATATATATATATATATAGAGAGAGAGAGAGAGAGAGAGAGAGAAATTTAATCCCACAAGTGGGGTTTTTTGTGGCAATTTACACAATTAATTTAATACCACAGGAAATGATTAGCTAAACCACTTATTTTTTAGTGGCTTAGCTAACCCTATGTGTATGAGATTAGTAGTTCCATGGGAATAGACTATTCTTATGAATAGAGTGTTACCAAACAAAGGACTAGCTATACCTAGTGTTAACTAGTCCAATCTAAGGGTCTATTTCGCAAACCAAATGGGGCCTAAAAAGACATTACAAATTAAGCAATAAATTGAAGTGTAATTGTAGTTTTTCCTAGAATTATTATTTTTGTGATTATGGCCTATTGAAGAAAGGAGGGAAAAGGGTAACCTTAATAACTATTGGTAGCTTAAAAATTAAAATTATGTTATATATATATTGAGAATTTATTGAGAGAAAAGACAGGTTCAGAAATGGCCGGATTAGCAGGAGGAAGGGTAGCCCCACCCTGAATCAAAGGTTGCAGCCTTTAGTTACTGATAGTGGATGAGTTCAAAAAAGAACCACAATAGCATAGGACTATACCCCACAAGAGGCCACTTCCACAAAAGAGAGAAGCGACCAACACAAAAACAAGGGACACCAACTCCCGATAAGGAAGAGTTCAAAGGTTTATCTTGCTCTTATATATATATATATATATATATATATATATATATATATATATTCTAACACTATTTTCATTTTATTTTTATGCTAGTAATTGAGCACTTCAATATATCCTAATTACTTTGTTGTTTATGGACTACCCATAAATTTAGCAAGTAGCTGAAATAATTCGTCAAATATATATATTTCTCTTTTGGATAAGGGAAAGCCTTGGGGGGAGGGCATTTCTGTAATTAAGCAGACAGTGCGCGGAATTTGTGGAATTTCTTAATCACGTGTGAACGGGGCCGATAGAAACTTAACACGGGGTACTTGTCATCGGGGCTGGTGACAGGTATGCAACCAAAAAGTAAAGGCTAAGTTTGACCTTTTCAGTTAAGTCATCCCATTTAAAAAGGAGTCAAATAAGGAATGCGCTAATTTCGAGGGTAAGTTTGACCTTTCAATTATGATAAGATCCTTCATTAAACGCCCCTCAACCAGCCCCTCTCTATTAAATGCTTAAACTTCCAACCAAATTTCCAACAATCTTAGCTCATACCCAGTCCGGTTCCGGTTCGGGTTTTGTTGTTTTGTTCGAACCAACCACGTCCGTACGATTGGGTTGTCGCAAACTCATTTAACATGCCATAAAAATATATAGAATATCAATTGGCAGCTACGTAATTCAGCAGCGTGCAAGAAAGATATAAGATTTTGAGCCACGTACAATAAAGTTGGACAATGGTAGGCAAGAAAATTACGCCACACACACGAAACCCTCTTTACTCGTTTCTTTTTATTGGGTGTGGTCAATTTTATGGGAACCTTCAAGTTTAGTTGTTTGTCCTACTCATTGACGGTTGAGTAGTAGTCTTACCAATTGGATTGATTTCTGGGGTTAATTAACATGCTCTATATATAATAAGCAATTGGGGGACTTCTTTCAGAGTTGGTAACAAGTTTTTCCTACCCATTCTAGGACAGCCTGTTTTTTGTTTTTTTTGTTTTTAATTCAATGGGATCATCTTGCTGAGAATTAATTCAAAATAGCTAGAAGAAAACACTAGTTTATTAATTATAATATGGGAGTTTGAACATAGTTGATACTTGTAGATTCTAAAGGGTTGATATACTTGAAAGTGTTAATTTAATTTAAATTGTTGCGTTTTGTTTGGCATATATATATGTGATCTATATATATAAAGGTCAGAGATAGAGATTGAAAGAGGTAAAAAGATGAACTCTACTTGATGATGATTTGATTATTTACGTACACTCAACATTTATACACAAATTCTATGAATCAATTTAGGAATTTACATAAATGAGAATCTGATCATCAGCCATCAGCCATCAGCCAGTGTTTGATGGTTTTTCTGATATCCCTGGTTTGGTGTGCTGCTTCTTTCCATATTGGGTATACTTTTCCCAATATTTCCATTCAAGTTGGATTATTAATGGATATTAAAGACACGCAACTTGATGAGGAAATGGTAAAATTGCATAGGCGCAAGTGCTTTTGTAAACAGTTGTAGATGGTAGTCGATTTCGATGCTCTTTGTTTGGTCATGAAAGACAGGGTTAATTAGATGCTATATGGCCGGGTAGTGCTTGTTGTCACAATATAATTTTACTTGCTATATATATATATATATATATATGAACGTTTCAGAGTTAATTAGATGATCTGTTTGTTAATTAGCTAGCAAGTGCAACCATGGGAAGCTTCTCTCCTTCATTGGTTTGCTGATATTCAAAGAAATGTTCCACCTTGCAAGGAAAGTCCAAATTAGCCCATATATAGTTGGAGATAATTAAAGTGCTCCTTATTGAAATCAAACGATCGACCATTCATAATAAAAATTTATTGAAATATAACAACTGCACCATATATAGTGCTACACGTACTACTCTAACTCTCACAATTTGGCCATGCATTATTGTTGTAGATTATAATCAGAACTAACAGACACATATTCCCCCCGCTTGAATGCATTAAAATTTTCTAGAAACATTGACAGATACCATTTTCGGCACATCAACTGGAAACTCGTGAATCTCATCCGTCCAAGGATTCTTCTCCTTAGTTGGATCGATGGTCTTTAGTGCTCGCCACACAGCACTGTTACACTTGAATCCCGAACCGAAAGCAATCTGCCACGTCCGATCACCCTTCCTAATCCTCCCCTTGGCCTCTAAGTAAGCCAATTCATACCACAAAGAACTGCTAGAAGTATTTCCGAACCTATAAAGAGTCATTCTTGAGGGTTCCATATGCCAGTCTGTGAGCTCAAGGTTCTTCTCTAGAGCATCTAGCACTGCTCTCCCTCCTGCATGAATGCAAAAGTGGTTGAAAGCCAGCTTAAAATCTGGAACATAGGCTTTCATCTTCATCTTAAAGATTTTCCTTCCCACCAAAGATGCCAAAAATAGAAGCTTTTCCGACATGGGAAGGACTAATGGCCCGAGTGTGATGATGTTGGTTTTGAGGACTTCTCCAGCGGCTTCCATTATGTCCTTTGAGAGCGAGCAACCAACTTTCCCTTCGTCATCCTCTCTTTGAAAGACACACTTGTAGAACTTATCATCGGCGCCCTTGTGGGTACGCACGGTGTGCACGAGCTCATACTTCGAGCGACGACGATCAGAGGATCGGTTGGATAGGAGGATGGCCGCCGCACCCATGCGGAAGAGGCAATTTGAGACTAGCATTGACCGATCGTTTCCGTAGTAACAGTTGAGAGTCGTGTTCTCGGTACTCGCTATTAAGGCATAGGAGTTGGGTTGCGCCTAGTAAATACAATGAAAAGTCAAAGGGTTTGGTTATATTTATGAATAAGCAACTCCTCTACACTACAATTAACGATGACTAGCTAAGCGTGTTCTTCTACTTTTACGTGAATATTATTTTTTTAAAAAAAAAAAATTGGTCAAGTAATATTCATATAAAACCAAAACAACATCTAACATTTTCATAGTTTGGCATACACATCACTTTTATTTTATTTCAAGATAAATAGTTGTTGCTATCAATTCTTTAATTTCAAAATTTTCCTTGCTTACATACCCATGAAGTTAATCAGAATACACTACTGTGCATTAGTAAGAAAATAATTTTTTTTTAAAACTAATTTATTTATTATTATTATTTTTTTAAGTACAACTTCATTGCAAATGACAAAACAAGTTACACATGCAGAAATACACGAAAAGGGAAACATAAGAGAACATAACCCAACCAAGATAGGGACTTGGATTCTTTCCATTTCAAATGAAATGGAGAGGAATAAGTTAGTTATTTTTATGGAGCAATTTTGTCATTTTTGGGTTTCTTGTTTTTTATTTGGACAAAAATGTGATCTTAAAGCAACTAAATGGATTCCCTCCATTTCAAATGAAATGGAGAGGATCCTTCTCCCCACGATAGACTACAAACACCTCAAAGCCCTGAAGATCCAGGAAGGTGGAAGTCACTTGGAAATACAACTTTTGACAGCTGCGGCCCATTATAATGGATAAAACCATTGAGAGTAAAAGAGCACCTATAAACTTAGATCTAATCCGACTTTCAAGGAGACGAACTGACTAAGGGATGGCAACTTAGATCTAATCCGGCTTCCAAGGAAACCGAATAGTCTAAGAAGAGCAAAAACAGCGGAAGAGGATCTCCAACATAGACAAATAGTTTGAAGTCCAAATAGTTCGGATTAACATGTGAACAACAAAAATACATAGAAAAATATAGAAATAACTCAGAAAACAACAACTTCGGCAGAGGGTGAGGCCGAGGAGAGCCATGTGGGGATGCTGAGCAACTTGTGAGGGCCATGCGTTAGTGCGCTAGATCCACACGCAGAAGCGTGTGTTCAGCGCTTCGGTGCGTGGATGTTGGGGGGAGGCACGGATGATGGCGCCAGGAAGCTGGGTCACCAGTGAGGGTAGTGGCATGGCGCGTTGCAGGCTGGAATTGGCGGAGAAATGAAGATATGATTTTTAAAAAACCCATCTTAAAAAAATCATAGATTTGGCTGGGAACGTGGTGGAGAAGGCGACTGGCGTGGAGGGAGACGATGGCTGCATTTTTTTTTAAGGATCGGGGATAAATCGTCAACAACGTATGATAGATAAAGCCTCGCAAGAGCTAGAGAGAAAGGAGTTCTCTCAAAAGAGAGAAACTTAGAAAAGGGAAAAGGAAAGAGAAATAAAAAGGGGAGGAGGAGGGAAAACCAAAACTAGTGTTCCCTCCTCCTCCGGTGACTTTGGCTTTTTTTGGCTTCCTCTCAATTTGTAGGAGAGATAAGAACGCTACTCGGACTCAAAGATTTATTCCATAATAAAAGTCCAAAAGTGCTTCTTACATTGGAGGGTTTTAAGAAAATAAAATTTAAAATATGTGTGATTTTGGAAATATTTTGAAAACACTTTTATGTTTTCAAAATAAAAAAAACATACTTCTCTCAAAATCATTAACAAACAACTCAAAACATAAAATATATTTTTTTTGTAAAAAAATCACACCATGTTAAGAGTAACCACATGGCCACCATAATCCCAATAAGGGTAGATGCGCGGCCGCTGCAACCTGACTGAGGTGGCTTTACGTGAAAATTAGTATGTGCTATAACATAAAACACATGGATATGCATCTACATGGCAATTAATTAACTAAGAAAAAGGTAATATTGAGGCGAGAAATGATAGAGGTCAATAAATTTATCATATTTGGCTCATATTCTTTTATAAATAATCATTAAATTTGTGGAGTCCACTATTGACTTATGTAGGATCTACATAAGTCTACAAATTCAATGGTTGATTATAAAGGAATATGAACCAAATATAAGAAACTTATTGAATCCTAACATTTCTCTATTGAGACCAATTACCTCTAGTAACTTTTTAGCAAGGTCTATAGAAATAATCCCAGCACTGCAACCCATGCCACCAAGATTGTAGGTTAAAATGTTCCCCCTGAGCTTGTAGTGATTCACAATCATGGCGGAGAGGGACGGGGTTGGACTGAAGGCGCCACAGTTAACCACAAGAATCCCTATATCTTTAGTCTTCACTCGGGTCTTTTCCAAGAGCTCATCAATGGCTCCGAACAGCACAGACTCAGCCTCCTTCCTTGCATCCGCCATGCACGGCCATTTTTCCGGGACCCTCTTGAGTGTCTCCGGCAAGTAGGTCTTCTGGCCCAACCCGGACCTTTCCAAAATCTTCTTTTGAAAGGCTAAGTTTTCCTCTGAGAAACACCCACTATTACGAACCGTTTGAATGAAAATCTCCCTTGTGCACATATACTCCGTTCCAGGCTTGTAACACGCAAAGTTTACCAAGTAAACTTTTCTTGGGCGATTCGTGAAGTAAAGGCTGCCCAGGAAAACAAACAGGCTTGAGCATAGGGTCACCGAAACAACCGAAACAAGATCAAACTCTAGGGTTTGCCATAGCTTGACGAAATCTCGGAGGGTGAATGTTGAAAGATGAGCTAAAGTCATGCCAAGAAGCGGCACGAGCAAGAAGTACATGGCGTTGGAGATTAAGTAGTGGTACACAAGCTTCGCATATTCGAGGTTATTTTTCATTCTCTCAGTCTCCGGGTTCTGTTTCTTCTCATCTACCATAGTTGATCAATATGTATAAAAGAATGAGCAATAGTACCCAGAAGGCAGAACAAGAGAAAAGAGAACAAAGACGAACGTAAAAGAAGTGTGAGAGCCTAAACGGGGGGGCCGGTATGTAGCTATATATATAGTTTGGGTTGAAGTTGCAAAATGAGAGAGAGAGCGAGCGAGAGAGAGAGAGAGTACAGATTAATAACCATACCCTATAAGTTCCCTAAACCATTGGGTAGTTAGAGAGAGAGAGTGAGAGAGCGAGAATACAAATTAATAACCATACACTATAAGTTCCCTAAACCATTGGGTAGTTAGAGCACTAGCACACTAGCATGAGTTTCCTTTTAGAATACAAAACTACTTTTTGTTTCCCTATGAAATATATTCACAATGATTTTTCTTACATTTTCTTATACCATTAAAATATTATTTCTTTACAAAATACAAATTTCCTACCTACCCTCAATTTTTTTCACAAAATCCCAACACAATTCATAATTAAAGACAAAAAGATCAAGATGAGAGATGAAAGAGAAATATTTATATTAAAATAATGTATAGAGAACATCTTTTGGTTCCCTATATATTGGGAAACACCGTAGCAACCCTTGAGAGTTGGTTAAATGTAAAAAATTTGATGCGAGTAGATTTTTGTGATTTTTTTTAAATTTTTCTTAAACATAAGAAAATGAATGACATATAAATTAAAGCATTTGCTGCTAGTGCTCCTATGAGCACTCATAACAACCTCCTATTTATTTTTCCTAAATTTAAAGAATCAAACCGCCTTTTGTTTTTTGTTCAAATACACTCTACAATAGCTTCATTTATTTTTATTTATATCAATCAAATATTATTTTTTAACAAAATTTAAGCTCCCTACTTATCTTCACATTTTTTACGAAGGTCAACATAATCCTCAATAAAAGGCAAATAAATATTTGTGTTAAAATAATGAATAAGCTAGGAGCTATACTGAAGCTCTATAGCTTCTCTATGCATTGAGTAACATTGTAGCATATCAAATGTTTACGAAAGCTGATGCAAATGGTTTTTTTTTTTTTTTTTTGATATATATTTTTTCTATAACTTTTTAAAAAAATGCATTTATAGAGTAGCTGTTGTGAATGCTCTAATGCATTTAGCAGCACTTTAGCTACCTAAAGCTTTATATAATGATATAAAAAAAATCAGACGCTCACTCTCCTCTCTTCTCTTCGCGCCACCCTATACTCCAATCACTTTCCTTTTTCCTCACAAATATCGCTCACCTACTTCCCCTTATGCACAACATTAGCGGGAGAGAGAACGAGCAGCGGATCAATGGTTGGGTCATCGTTATCTTGTAGTTGGCATTGACTTTGATGTCCCAAAACATTAAACCCTAAAAAGGGGGGGAGAGAGAGAGAGAGAGCCTACAAATTAATTGCCATACCTTATAAGTTCCCTAAACCATTGGGTAGTTACAGTGGTACGAGCACTCAAAATAACTTTCATTTTAATTTTCCTAAATTTAAAGAATTAAACTATTTTTTGCTTCTTTATCCAAATGGAGTACTCTATAATAGCTTCTCTTATTATTATTATTATTATTATGTCAACTAAATATGAGAAAGCTATATAGTAAACCCTCATATGACTGTCACACAACTATGATGATATATATAGTAGTTAAAATCAGCCATTGTTTTTTTTTTTTTTTTACAAGCTTTTATTGATCCAAATGTTAATTTTCACTCCTACATCATCATAGTTGTATGATAGTTGTATGAGAGTCTACTAAATAATATTACTTTTTAAATATTATTTCTATACAAAATATAAGATCCCAACTTATTTTCACTTTTTAAAAAATTAATCCTAATATAATTCACAATGAAAGACATAAATATTGTGTTAAAATAATGAATATATAGAGAAGCTATATGAAAGCTCTTTAGCTTTCCTATACATTGGGTAGCACTGCAGCATACGCAATGTTTAGGAAAACTATAAGGAACACTACAAAAAATTCCTGTTTTAGTGACGTGTCTACAGTAACTGTTTTTTTTAAAACGTCACAAATTGGTGATGTGTTAATTTTTAGGAGAAAATTTACTTTACCCACTGAAGTTTGAAATGTTTTTTAATTTGAACCTCAATGTTTAAAAATTTGCAATGTACTCCTTTAATGTTTCAAAAATTTGCAATTACCACCCTCCGGTACTAATTGCCGTCTAAGTAGCACTACAAAAAAAAACAATTTTTTCCTTACTAGAGTTTACTGATGTGGCATTTTTGACATGTGTTGAATATCAGATACATAGGAGTTTGTAAATTTTTTTTTTGACGTATTACTGTTTAGGAGGTCAGAATTTTCTAACGAGTCAATTTTGGCACGTCAGTAAATTGAAAAAAAATAGTAAATTTTCTTTTCTTAAATTTTTTTCTGGATTTTTTTTTTTTCAATTAAAAAATTTATTAATTTAAATTAATTTTCAATCAAATTAATTTTTTTTTGGAATTTCTCTGCACGGCAGCTCCCTCATTATTAATTTAATTTAATTTTCAATTAAATTATTTTTTTTTGGAATTTCTCTGCACCACTGAGGATAGAAATCACCGCTCTTATGGGTGGGTTGGATTTGGGTTTGGGGGAAAGAAGATGAGAGCTTCACTGACATCCATTTGTTATATCTTTCCGTTTGAAAGGATGTCAGTGAAGCTCACCTCTTCGAGAGGCACTATGGTCATTTCATTAGATAGGTTGGGTGCGAAATTGGAAGACGCAGCATAAAAATCCCACATAAGACGCACGTGATATCATTTCTGTCTACTTAGACGGCAATTAGTAATGGATGGTGTTAATTGCAAATTTTTGAAACATTTAGGGGTACATTGCAAATTTTTAAACATTGTGGTTAAAATTGAAACACAACTCAAATTTCAGGGGGTAAAATGAATTTTTTCATAATTTTTAACACGTCACTAAATTTTTTAGTGACGTGTTAAAGTTTACACGGTACTAATTGGTGGGGTGTGAACTTTAACACGTTACTAAATAGTGACGTGTTAAAGTTCAACACGTCACCAATTTAAAAAACCATTAAAAATATTTCGGAGAGGGAAGAAACAAACAAAAAAAAAATAAAAAATAAAAAATAAATTGTGACGTGTGGAATGTTCACACGTCACCAATTGGTGATGTGTCAGAGTGACACGCCACCAATTGGTAACGTGTTACCGTGGCACGTCACCAATAAGGTGATGTGTCATAGTGACACGTCACCTTATTGGTGACGTACCGTTGTGGCACGTCACCAGTTGGTGACTTGCCACTGTGGCATGTCACCTCGTGGTGCATGGGGAATCAGCGCTGCACCACGTGACGTCTCCTCCCTTCTTTTCTTTTTTTTTCTTTCTTCCTCTCTTCCTCTTCCTTCTTCTTCTTCTCTTCTTCTCCCAGCACGCCATCATCGGCACTGTCGTCGTCTCGTCTTCTCCCTCTAGCCTTTTTTCAGCTCAGTCTCTCCCTCATCGGCACTGTCTCTCCCTCTCCCGGAGTCTCTCTCCCCCTCCGGACAATCACTCTCCATATATATATATATATATATATATATATATATATATATATATATATATATTTTATTATAGGTATTTGTTTTAAATTTAATTTTTAGTTTAATTTTGTTGTATGGTAGGATTGTTACGAACATGAATTGTATAAGCTAGTGTCATATATAATGCTAGGCTAGGCTGTTTTATTTATGAACATATATGAATTGTTTTTTTTTTTAAGTGTCAGATAAAATGCTAGGCTTTATATTTAATTTATGCAAATGAATTGCTTAATTTTTTAAAGTATCAAATATAATGCTAGCTAGGCTAGGCTATTTTATTTATGAACATGAATTGTTTAATTTTTTTAAGTGTCATATATAATGCTAGGCTAGGTTATTTAATTTATGAAAATGAATTGTTTAATTTTTTAAAGTATCAACTATAATGCTAGTCTATTTTATATATGAACATGAATTGTTTAATTTTTTTAAGTGTCATATATAATGCTAGGCTAGGCTATTTAATTTATGAAAATGAATTGTTTAATTTTTTAAAGTATCAAATATAATGCTAGGATATGCTATTTTATTTATGAACATGAATTGTTTAATTTTTTTTTAAGTGTCATATATAATGCTAGGCGATGCTATTTAATTTATGAACATGGATTGTTTAATTTTTGGAAAGTATCATATTTAATGCTAGGCTACTAGCATAACTCTGGAGTATTATAGGATAAAAAAAAAGAAAAAAAAAAGAGTATGAATCTAAAATTATAGCATTTTAGAAATAATAGAAATGCCCACCTAGGTAGTTTATTTATTTATTCATAAATGATAATGTTAGGTTTGAATATAACTTGATGTATTCCTACGTTCCTAATGTAGTTACGCTATGGACAAGAGTTGGATGACAAAGTATAGGAGTTCGAAAGAATACATGGACAATTGTAATTCGTTCGTGAAATTTGCAGTTAGGAACTGTAGAAACCCTGAAAAATTAATTCCATGCCCCTGTAAGACATGTTGCCTTCACAGGTAACACCCGCCGAGTTTGGTATATGACTACTTGACCAGGGGGAAAGGAATAATAACCTCTTACACAATCTGGTTTTATCACGATGAGAAGCCTGTACGAGCTCTTGTTAAAGGCTCTAATTGGAATACCTCGGCCGCAGATGCAGGTGCAAGTATAGAATAGGGTGGAAATATCCATGCCATATTGTGTGTTTTATTCGGCATGTACGAGATTAGGAAAGACAACTGTGAGCTTCAGGTCGTGATGTAGGGGGATGAAGAAATTGTGCACAAAAAAGTTGATGAGGATAGTGCATGAAAGTACTACGACTTGATTAAAAAAGCAGACAAGCTATTTCATTATAAGACCAAATATAGCAAATTGAGCGCTACTATACATCTGTACAACTTGAAGTGTGTAGGTGGACTTAGTAACACGATATTCTCATCTTTGCTTGAGTTCATCAATTAGTTGCTACCGGCAGATGATGAAGCTTTGCTAGGTAATACATATGAGGTCAAAACATTTCTCAGGGACATGGGACGCGGATATGAGAAGATTTCAGCTTGTTGTAATGACTGTTTGTTATTCTTGAAGGGCAATGCGGAGTTAGATTCATGTACAGTTTGTGGAGAATCTAAGTGGAATGATGAAATTAATTTAGATGAGGCTAGTCAACTCATATCGTTTAAGAGACGTCTGGTGAATGTGTTGCTTCGAAGTTAATGCAAGTGATTTTTTTTTTCTTTTAAATTTTTTCTATAATTAGGAAAAATAAGTAGCTATGGAGTAGCTGTTGTAAATGCTTTAATGCATTGAGTAGCACTTTAACTACCCAATGCTTTATATAATGATGAAAAAAACAAAAATTGAACGCTCTCTTTCCTCTCTTCTCTTCGCGCCACCCTCTACAGCTACACTCCAATCACTTTCCTTTTCCCTCACAAATCTCGCTCACCTATTACTCTTCCCCTTCAATTCTGCATGACATTAGTAAGAGCGAGAAGAAGTTGCGGATCAAGGGGGACAAAAATTTTCTACAAACTGATTTTTTTAATGACATACGGGCCATCGTTGTGTAGTTGGCATTGACTAAAGTAGCGGATAGCACCCAAAGCACAGGTACGATCGTTGTCTTCCAACCAAAGCAACGACATGTAGGAGTGGGCCAAACCCGCCCAAACTGATTCATCCGACCCGACCTGCCCAACCCTGCAAAGACTGGGTTTTAGTATTAATTTCGCGGATCCAAGTTGGGCTTTTAACTATCTGTGCGGGGCGGGTCGGGGTTATGATTTTTTTATTTATTCGCATACCCGACCTGCCCCATTGCATAACACGTAAAAGAAAACCCTAAAATTTCCTAACCCTAGTCATCTTCAGCTGTCTGCTTGCCTCACTCTCTCTCTCTCTCTTTCTCTCTCTCTCATACTCGGAGCAACGTTAGCCATCTTTCATAGATCCGCCTAACCACGTCCAAATTTCTTTCTTTTTGAAGAAATGTTGGGGATTTGATGGATAGAGGAATCAGAGGGTGGATAGAGGAAGCTCGTTGGGAAATGACGGTTGGGATTTGATGGGAGAGAGGAGAAGGGTGGTAGTGGTGGTGCTGGAGCGGAGGAGTTGAGATCTGACTCATCAGAGGTGGAGGGAGAGGGAGAGGCGAGCGGCCATGAAGAGCGGGTTGGAGTTTTCTCAGGAAAGTGAGGAAAATTGTGAAGAAGAAGAATACCCGCCCCGCAACCCAAGACCCGACGGATACTCATCAATACAGTCGGATCTCGGGTGTTATTTTGAATACCCGTCATGTGTGGGTCAGGTATCCGAAACTCCTCAAATCCGGCCCGATCAAACCCGTGTCCACCCATAACGACATGGATCATGGGTTTCTTTCTCCTTTTTCCTTTTGCCCTATTAATCAGAAAATTTGCACATGATTTGAGCATATTGTAATTTGGACAAATATAATATTAACTCTTGAAAGAAGTCATCCGATCATTAAATTCTAGGGATAAATACAAAATTAGCTATTGTGATTGACTTAAATTACAAATCATTATTTGCGGTAAAAAAATAATTCAAGGGTTCTTGGGATAGGCCGAAATAACAATTTATCCTATAAAGTCAAATTTCGTCACAATACTTAACGGATTCTGTTAGTTTGCCACATCACTACCAATGAAAAATCAAATTTCATGTTTTTCACTCTTTTTATATTTCCCATTTCTTTCATTTTGTTATTTGGCTCAATTTTTGTGGGTGCTGGGGGCTTAGGGACTTAAGTACCCTGGTGCAGCACAGCGATGGGCTTGCAAATGATAGCCTCCTTCGCAGCCTCACATTGTAGTGAAGCACGAGAGTTGAGAGATCGTAGTTGTCATTATTTCATTGGTGTTGGCGAGAGATACTAACAAAATTGGTCAAGTGTTTTGACTGAATTTGACTGTAGAGACTAAATTATTATTTTGGTATACCCTGAATACTTCTAAATTATTTTTTATACCACATCCACAAGAAGCGTTTTATAATTTAGGCCAGCCACAAAAATTGATTTTGCATTTATCCTTTTTTTTTTTCTCTCTCTTAAAAACCAATAGACCCTCTTGGTATTTCCTAATGCAAGGGAAAGCCAGAAAGCTAAAGTGCTCCTAATTAAGCACTAGCAACAACTTATCTTCAATCTTTTTCTAAATCTAAAAAATCAAATTACTTTTTGATTTAATATTTAAATTCATTCCTTAGCCCGCGAGCCATCCCCGCTTCACAAGTGGCCTTGGGGGGTGGGTTGCCCCACCTCCAAAGGTGGCTGGGGCCTGGGGGTAGCTCATGGCCACCCCTCCTCAGGGTGGCTGCCTCTATGTTTTTTATTTTTTAAATAATTAATGATGATGGTAGGTGCCGGGGTATGGTGAAAAGCTTTAAAGCTGCTGTTGATTCTCGATCGATCGATTAGCCGTCCTGAGAGGGACGTTGATTAAAATTCTTTAACTAGACAATTTGTAGTGGGGTGAGCTATCCCAGCCGGTGATATATTAAGTACATAAACTAGGCCATGAAATTAGGAAGCGGCATTAATTAATTCATAACAACATATTGGTCGATATTTCATTTAATAATGTTTGTTTGGTGTACGTTGGAGTTGGTTGTTCGTAGAACCAACCAGTTTCCTACCAACCTTCCGTATTTGGCTTCGGCTTCTCGTTACAACTCCTTCGGTTTATGTCACACGGCACACTTAATACTTAAAATTGCGTTATGAATGGTGAAAAATGCTTTTAATATTTAAAAAATACTTGTATCAAATTACAAGTTGTACTGTTTGATAACAAATTTAAAAAGTATTTATTTGACTTTTTTACGCCTCAATTACACGTCATTTTTTTTTTTTTTTTTTCAGTAACATTTTATCAAGGGTAAATTAATTAATTATGAATTTAAATTAAGAAAAAAAGTCCACGTAACTCCTTCAAATTATCACGAAATTGTTAATGTTCTCCTCATATCCCCATAAACTATCAAAAAATAACAATGTCCTCCCAATAACAAAAATATCGATCCCTTAATAAAATTTAAAAACCGTAAATTCCTCTCCTACACTTCTTTGAAGAAAAACTAAAAAAGTTAACCTTAATTACTTCTCTCACTAACAAAACTATGCCTTGTTTTTTCAACTAGACCCACCGGCATTGACAATTTTTGGTGGCCCTCAAGTTAATTAAAATTTTGAATTGTAAGTGCATGACTCCTAGATCATTTCCAATGGAGGAGCTAAATTTTTATGCAAAATAGCTCCTCAAAACTCATTTTATCTAGTTTAGCCAATGAATTTTTAAAGGCCTCAGCTCCTACATTCGATTAGCTATATTTTTATCTATATCATTTAAATATTTTTTTATTAAAAATTGGGAAAGAATATTTTCATAATAATCCCTTGAAAAGTGGAAAACGTTTTGGAAAAAAGAGAAAACAAGTGCGGCTACATGTAGCCTTTTTTTTTTGGCTAATCCAATGTGAGGTTTTTTTACAAATTTGATTAACCATTTTAGATAAAAATACCATTTGGCGCCTCCATTGGGAATGCTCTTAAAGGCCTCAACTGTTTTGAATTGTAAGTAACTAGCAGTATGTAACGTAGGAAGCAGTAAAGGTTGCAAAAATTTCATTCTTTCTTTCTAATTGTTGTAATCACAATTCTATTTAAGCTAATGAAAGCCCAATCAGATGGGTAAGTGAGGAAATGACTATCTCTGATGCACTTCTCTCTCTTGTTTAGAGAGAGAAACTCTGGGAAACCCTTAGGGTTTTTTCCCCAACCACCTCCTAGTGAGGTCGTCTCCACCTTGTGCGGCCTTCCCGGGGTGGAGGAAAAGGCTTTTGCCTTTTCCTCCCCCCCCCCCCCCCCCCACCCCTCCCCCTCCCCTCCTTTTTTCCCTCTTTGCTGAGTTTTTCATTTGGGTTTCTCTGTGTTTTGTTCTTTTTCTCTATGGAATGAGCTCAATTCTCTTGTAGTTATTCGACCATGCACATGTGAACATGGGAGAACTATTGCAGGACAATTCCAACAAGAAAGGCCTATGGAATTTCTACAAGGTCTTCATGAACGATATGCTACACTTCGTAGCCAAATACTTCTCATGAAATGTTTTCCTAGCACAACCAGAATTTATTCACTTGTTCGTCTAGAAGAAAAACAACAAGATATACATTCTTCATTATCCCCGACTCTAGATGTTGCAACTTTTATCACCAAGACCACAAATCGTGGTGGGCAACTCAACCGTAAGCCAGCTACCATTGTGATTATTATGGCCGTGACGGTCACACTAAAGACCATTGTTTCAAGCTTGCTGGGTATCCTCCAAAGAAGACTGATGCTCATGCTAAGACAACTAACACAGAAGATTGTGCCATGGTGTCACCACCACCCATCACTCAAGAACAATACAACAAATTTCTCGATATGCTCTATTCAAGTAGCATCAATTCTAGTGTTTCGCTACAGGTATAACCCTTATTGCTCACTCTGCTTCAATGTGGATTATTGATACATGAGCTACTAACCACAGGTGCCACTCATTGTCTTTGTTTTCCTCTTATAAAGCCTATCCAACTTCATCTTTTGTTCAGCTTCATAATGGGTACAGTCGAATGCATTTATTACACATATTGGGACCATATGAGTGTATACTACCGGTTCCCCATGTTGATTAACCTAAGAACTCGATGTGGATATCTTTTGTTACTTATGTTAAACTCAGGACTCGGTCATCCAAATTGATTTAACTAACTAGTCCATACCACATGCACATGTTGATCATACACACACATATGAGGAATTCATGAAAACAGGAATTAATCAATTTAGATACCACAACAAAATCATCATAAGGGCGCCAATATTGAATATCAACTAAACATAATTAGGGCTTCAATCTAGCCTTACTAAATAAATTAGTTACACATAATAAAAATAAAACTAAAAGAGAAAAGGGAAAGAAAGAACCGAAAGGTAGCATCCAATTCCTCTCCCCACAGTTGTGTCTTTTTCAGCTTCCTTATTCTTGTTGTGCCAAATACTACCTAAATTAATAGATAATATTTAGTACGTTTTAACTCGCAAGTGCACAAGATCAAAACAATAATATAGTAGGCAAATACGATATCATTCCCACGAGGATTGGTAAATTATGTTTAAAAGTAATTTCCTATTTAATTAAGAGATAAACTCAATTGTCATGATTGAGTTAAAATAAAGAAATAAAATAAGAGATAAACAAAACTAAAAAGTATTAGGGTTTTTGATATCCACCACTAATCAGATTAATTAAGATAACAATATGCCAATGCGTCAATTATATCGGTATAATTAATGTTTGCCAACCTAAGGGCATGGGTGTCTACTCCTTAAGCTATTGATTTCCCTAAGCAACGAATTAGGCATGAGTGTCTACTCTAATTCTTTTATTTCTTAAAGCATTTAGCATGGGTGTCTACTAAGTTGTTTTTTAAGAAAACATAAATCTGTGGAAATCAACAAACACACGAGGCCTAGGGCATGGGTGTCTACTCCTGGTTCCCAAAGTTGATTAACCCAAGAATTCGGTGTGGATATCTTTTGTTACTCTTATTAAACCCAAGATTCGATCATCCAAATTGATTTAACTAATTAGTCCATACCACATGTATATGTTGGCCAAACAGACACATATGAGGAATACAAGGTAACAAGTATTAATCAAGTTAAAAACACCAAAATATAATTGTAGCAAAGGCGCCAATATTACAATCATAAAAAGACATGATTAGGGCTTCAATCTAGCCCTAATAAAAATATAAACTAGACAACAAAAATAAAAGGGTGGAAGAGAAGAAAAACCCAAACTCCTCTTGATGTAGCCTTCAGTTCCTTTCCAGAGCTTGTGCCTCTTTTCTCCACACCTATTCCTAGAGGCTAAGAGGTCTATTTATAGGCTTTAGAAGTCCTTGTTAAACAAGTAAACCCGGAAAATTCGCAGGGTTTTAATCCTATTACAAGTTGGAGTTGGAAAACCATAATATGGAAGGAAACAGAGTCTGTCCGCAGCTTCTAGAATTCTCCAGCGCATAGGTGCGATCAATCGCAACCCGTGTGCGATTGATCACAGTCTCCTGTGATCGATCACACTCCAGAAACTCCAATTTTTCCAAAATTCTCTCTTTGAGCCCAAATCTTCCAGATTTACTTCATTTTCTTCCAAAAGCCTACAAAAGCAAAGAAAGTACAAAAAGGAAGTAAAATGGCCTAATTAACCAAAACCAAAGGATTAAAACATGCAAGTTAAGGGCTGAAAATATGAATATTTTAGCACTTATCACCCCCCCCCCCCCAAACTTACATATTGCTAGTCCCTTAGCAATACAAAACTAAAAACAAGAATGAAAAAACAGAAAACAAGAGATAAATCCATCTTTCGTGGGATGTACGATTGCATTTAGCATATGCAACAAGCCTTTTAATCCAGTAGGAATTCCCTAGTGGACGAGTGAAGTCTCATGAGGGTTTTCCAGAAATGTTACCCACAAACATCATGCAAGAGTTTATGCTATTCGAAAATTAAGGTATCACTCAAAACCATGATTCTCATTCATTAGCAAGCTTAAAAAGATAAACCCCATCTTCACAATGAATTGGAATTTTAAAATTTAATTACTTAGAAAAAACATGCTAAGACATCACAAGTTTGAAAACAGGGTAAAGTGAACTAGCACATAAATATGAAGCTTCCAATTATTCTAATGTGCAATGTCTCAGTATCTCAAAGTTCACTGAAATCCCTATTAGAATGAACAACAATGGCATATTTTTCTCTTTCTTCTTCTTTTCTCTTTTTTTTTTTTTTTTTTCTTCATCAGGTTGTGCAATGCTTGATTCCCTTAAGCTTTCTAATTGATCCATGTAACAAGTGTTAAGTCAATGACTCCCAAACCAGATGGTTTTAGGGCATTAGGTATAGAGACACCCCTAGGACTTACTTACTCGAGTCAAAAAGGCTACGAAACCAAACTAACCATGATATTAACCAAATAAAAAATTTTCACCTTTTGACGTGAACACTCAATGCTCTAAGGCAAGAGGTCCAGTTACTCAGTGAAAAGCTTATCAATGATCATATTTTTCTTTTCTTTTCTTTTCTTTTCTTTTTTCATTTTTTTTTTCACATATATATATGCCAAGGTATCCATCTAATAAATCATCCAGTTTCACTTAAGACATAGAAACTCACACATTAAACTTTCATGTCATACCTCACTAATTTTGTGCTAATGTGCTTGTGTAAGATCAGATCAAACATGTGAATTCTCAACTGTCCTAAGCAAGTAACCAAACTGAAAAACTCAATTATTAGCTCATGTGTTCAAAATTTTAAGCTCACTGATGAATTCAAGCCACAATTTTGGAGAGCAACTAAAATTTTAAGACAAACATGAACATGCATATATTTTTTTTATTTTTTATTTTTCACAAATAAAAATAAAATAACACTGGGACAAAGTGTGTTTGAACAAAATGTGTGCCCATACCCCCAAACTTAAATGACACATTGTCCCCAATGTGTCTAAATAAAGGAAATAGTGTACGCGGGAGATGGAAAACATCGTCTTGGAAAGCATGGCTCATAGCACACCCCCAAACTTGAAGTGAAGCATACTTGTCCCTGCAAAATAAGAAAACACAAAAACAAGTAAACGGAAACAAAACTAAAGGGAAAAAGATGATATGAAAATACACAAAGACAAAAATAAAATAACAAGATAACTATGGGTGCCTCCCATGAGCGCTAAGTTTAACCGTCTTCAGCCAGACTGTACAGCAGCTTCAGTACTACTGGATGGAGGTGTGCTCAATCGCACTGGCGCATGGTAGCTCAAAGTTGTGAACAGAGAATAATAAAAACTAACAGACTTTAAAAACAGAAACGTAAAACAAAAGGCAAATTATAAGAAAACAGAAAAAAAAAAAATACAAATAAAATAATAGAAATACAAGATTGAAATCAGCAGCTTCAGTACTATTGTCTGGCTATGTGCTCGATCACAATGCAGCTGCGCTCGATCGCACTAGAATGGGCGCTCGAGCGCACTGTCGCAAAACATAGACATATAAGGCTCAGAGGCAGCTGTGCGCTCGATCGCAGTGATACCGCGCTCGATCGCACTGCCGCAAATTATATGAGATTTGCTGACAGATCAGAAACGAAAGACAAAATAGACAGAAATATAAAATAAACAAAATAATAAATAAATAATAAAAAAAATATGAACAAAACAGAGCAAAGAAAGAAAATTAAAAAAAAAAAAAATAATAAAATAAAATAAAATAAAAGAATTATAAACAAACAAAAAGAAAGAAAATAAAAGAAGCAAAATTAAAACAAAACTGAAAATAGAATAGAAACAGATAAGTAAATGGAAAAATTAATATATATATATATATATATATATATATATATATATATATATTGGATAAAACAGAAATAAAAATTAAAATAATAGACATGAAACAAAAAAAACAAAAAATAGAAATATAAAAATAAAATAAAATAAAATAAAGGCAAAATTGCTCCCTGGAACTACGCTCGATCGCAGGTTTGTGCGCTCGATCGCACTGTGCTCAATCGCACCCGGCCTACGTTCGATCGCAGTCACAGAATGCAGATTCCGCAAGCTGAAACAAGACAGAAACAAGGAAGTAAAAAGAAACAGGAAAATATTTTTGATTTTTTTTTTTGATATAAACAAAATTAAAAGAACATAACTCAAGGAAAATAATTATAAACAAAATTGAACACAATCCACGGCAACGGCGCCAAAAACTTGTTGTGCCAAATACTACCTAAATTAACAGATAATATTTAGTACGTTTTAACTCCCAAGTGCACAAGATCAAAACAATAGTATAGTAGGCAAATACGAGATCATTCCCACGAGGATTGGTAAATTATGTTTTGAAGTAATTTCCTATTTAATTAAGAGATAAACTCAATTGTCACGATTGAGTTAAAATGAAGAAATAAAATAAGAGATAAACAAAACTAAAAAGGATTAGGGTTTTTGATATCGACCACTAATCAAACTAATTAAGATAACAATATGCCAATGCGCCAATTATATCGGTATAATTAATGTTTGCCAACCTAAGGGCATGTGTGTCTACTCCTTAAGTTATTGATTTTCCTAAGCAATGAATTAGGCATGGGTGTCTACTCTAATTCTTTTCTTTCTTAAATGATTTAGTATGGGTGTCTACTAAGTTGTTCTTTAAGAAAGCATAAATCTGTAGAAATCGACAAACACACGAGGCCTAGGGCATGGGTGTCTACTCCCGGTTCCCCATGTTGATTAACCCAAGAATTCGGTGTGGATATCTTTTGTTACTCTTATTAAACTCAGGACTCGATTATCCAAATTGATTTAACTAACTTGTCCATACCACATGCATATGTTGGCCAGGCAGACACATATGAGGAATACAAGATAACAGGTATTAATCAAGTTAAAAACACCAAAATATAATTGTAGCAAAGGCGCCAATATTGCAATCATAAAAAGACATTATTAGGGCTTCAATCTAGCCCTAATAAAAATATAAACTACATAACAAAAATAAAAGGGTGGAAGAGAAGAAAAACCTAAACTCCTCTTGATGTAGCCTTCAGTTCCTTTCTAGAGCTTGTACCTCTTTTCTCCACACCTATTCCTAGAGGCTAAGAGGTCTATTTATAGGCTTTAGAAGTCCTTGTTAAACAAGTAAACCCAAAAAATTCGTAGGGTTTTAATCCTATTACAAGTTGGAGTTGGAAAACCCTAATATGGAACGAAAGGGAGTCTGTCCGTAGCTTCTAGAATTCGCCAGCGCATAGGTGCGATCGATCACACTCCAGAAACTCCAATTTTTCCAAAATTCTCTCTTTGAGCCCAAATCTTCCAGATTTACTTCATTTTCTTCCAAAAGCCTACAAAAGCAAAGAAAGTACAAAAAGGAAGTAAAATTGCCTAATTAACCAAAACCAAAGGATTAAAACATGCAAGCTAGGGGCTGAAAATATGAATATTTTAGCACTTATCAATTCTCAAGGTTTAGAGGTCTATTTATTGGGCTTTAGAACTCCTTGTTACACTAGTAAACCTAGGAAATTCGTAGGGTTTTACTCATATTACAAGTGGGACTTGGAAAACCCTAATATGGAAGGAAAGGGAGTCTGTCCTCATCTTCTAGAATTCTTCGGCGCAGAGGTGCGATTGATCGCAACCCGTATGCGATCGATCACACTACCAAAAACTCTAACTTTTCCAAAATTCTCTTTTTGAGCCCAAATCTTCCAGATTTACTTTATTTTCTTCCAAAAGCCTTCAAAAGCATGGAAAACACATAAATGAACTAAAATAGCATAAATTAAGTAAAACTAAAGGATTAAAACATGTAAGTTAAGGGTTAAAAATATGAATATTTTAGCACATAACACACCCCCAAACTTACATATTGCTAGTCCCTTAGCAATACAAAACTTAAAAAAAGAAAAAAAAAAAAAAAAACAGAAAACAAAAAGAGAAATCCATCTTTCGTGAGATGTGTAATTGCATTTAGCGTATGCAACTAGCCTTTTAAACCCCTAGGAATTTCCTAGAGGACGAGTGAAGTTTCGTGAGGGTTTTCCAGAAATGTTACCCACAAACATGATGAACAGTTCATGTTATTCCAAAACTTCAATCATCACTTCAAGATCATGATTTTCATTCATTAACAAGCTTAGAAAGATGAACTCCATCTTCACAATGAATTGGAACTTCAAAGTTCAATTAATTACAAAGGACATGCTAAAACATCACAAGTTTGAAAACAGTGTGAAGTTAACTTAGCACAAAATTATGAGACTTCCAAATCTTTCCAATATGTACTGTCTCCATATCTCAAAATTCACTGAAATTCCTATTAGAATGAACAACCAAGGCATTTTTTTTTTTTTCTCGTTAGGTTGTGCAATGCTTGGTTCTCTTAAGCTTTCGAATTGACCCATGTAGATGGTTTTAGGGCATTAGGTGTAGAGACACTCCTAAGGACCTACTAACTCAAGTAAAAGGCTACAAAACCAAACTAACCTTGACATTAATCAAATAAAAAATTTTCACATTTTGACGTGAACACTCAATGCTTTAAAGCAAGAGGTCCAGTTACTCAGTGAAAAGCTTATCAATGATCATTTATTTATTTTTTTTTCATCATATATATGCCAAAGTGTCCATCTAATAAGTCATCCAATTTCATCCAAGATACAGAAACACACATATCAGACCTCATGTCATACCTCACAAATTATGTGCTAATGTGCTTGTGTGATCAGATCAAACATGTGATTTTTGAACTGTTCTAAACAAGTAACCAAACTACAGATATACTCATCAGATCATGTGTTCAAAATTTTAATCTCACTGATGAATTCAAGCTATAATTCTTTCAGATTAACTTAAAATTTTAGGGTAAACATGAACATGCATAAACTTTTTTTATTTATTTATTTTTTTTCAAATAAACAAAGAAACACACAAAACAAATAACATGAAATTGGGACAGAGTGTGTGTAAACAACACGTGTTCCCATACCCCCAAACTTAAATGACACATTGTCCCCAATGTGTCTAAATTAAGGAAAGAATGTACCCGGGAGATGGACAACATCGTCTTGGAAAGCATGGCTCATAGCACACCCCCAAACTTGAAGTGAAGCACACTTGTCTCTTCAAAATAAGAAAACACAAAAACAAGTAAAAAGAAACAAAACTAAAGATAACTAAAAAGATTAACTTAAAACATACTAAACAAAACAAAATAAAAAGATAAACTATGGGGTGCCTCCCATGAGCGCTAAGTGTAACGTCTTCAGCCAGGCTTTGGTACTTTAAACTTGAAGCACCAATCTTTCCTTCTCTTGCACCAAAGGGAATAAATCTTTTCTGCTGTAAGGTGATTCCCAATGTCTATAGATCGGGGAGGACCACTTTGAGTTTTCTCAAACAATTTCTCATCCGTTGGGGAATCATGAACTGGAATAAAGTAAGAAGAAAACTCAGGGAGCTTCTCTATCTTGATGTCCACAATTTGCTCATGTGGTAGCTCTAACAGCCTTCTCTCTTGGCCTCTTGGTGTTTCAGGAATTAGAGCCAATGTTGAAAAAATCTTAGTGCTCTCTTCTTTTTCCTGATGTGGTTCCTGTGGAACTTCAGTTCGCTCCTCCTTTCCCTCTTCCACTGGATTTTCAACCACCTCTTCACTCTTCAGTGTGACAGCTTGCTCATGATAGTTGGGGCATTCTTTCTCCATGTAATGCTCATTTGGATTGGCCACCAACTGACTTTGACACTCTTCTTCTTCTTCTTCTTCTTCTTTAAGTGTATCTGATTTTTGCTTGAGGTGGGCCTCCATCCATTCAAATGATTGCTCTCTTTCCTCCATGCGGTTAAGATGAGTCACCACATCTTTTGCAAAGTCAGCATACTATTTTTCTAAAGCAACAACTGCTTCTTCTAAGGTAGACCTTTTTGGAGGAGGTGGTTCTTCTTGATATTGTTGATGTGGAGAAGAATTCAAATGATCATATATGGGAGATGGCTCCTCTTCTTGGTATTGTGGGGGCCTGTAGGTAGAAGATGGCTCCTCTTCTTGGTATTGTGGAGGCTAGTAGGTGGAAGATGGCTCCTCTTGATATGCTTCTTCTTCTTTGAGACTATTGCCTTTCGGTTTGAAGTAGGTCTTCATCTCCTTAGATGCTTGTTGTGTAGTCTTAATCAATGTATTTACCATATCTATAAGAGAAGGTGGTTCAGCTTGACATTGTTGTTGTGGAACTAATTGAGAGGAATATGCATGATCATAGAATTACTGATCTGAGTGATGTTGCAGTCCATGAGATTGTTGAGCATGAATTCCGAGAGCGTGAGCTTGCCATGAGAGATTGGATTGTTGGCTCCATGTTGGGTTACAGGAATCAAATTAGCGGCCGTTCCCCTGTCTAGAGAATGATGTGTTCTTATGCCCAAAAATTTTGTTAGAAATTTGTCTGATTGAAGGACATTCTCTAACATGGTGATAAGGGTCATGGCATAATGAACATGGTCCATAGGGTGTCGAAACGCCTCCCCACATGTGTGAAAATAGAATAAAATAACTAAAAGAAGTTAAAATTAAAAGGGAAATAAAAACAAAATTAAAATAAAAACTTACTAATATGTAGACTCGAATAACCCTGCATGAAAACAAAAGAAGAAAATCAGATCTATAGTTAGTGCAGTAATTGTGCTGCTCTCTGGATGTACGATCGATCGCACCGTAAGGTGCGCTCGTTCGTACTGTGCACTCAATCGCCCTGGTTGGGCGCTCGAGCGCACCTCCAGAGGCAAAACAGGAACTTCGGAAAAAAAATAGAAAAACAAAAAAATTTAAAACAAAAAAAAATTAAACCAAAATTGAATATTGAATATTAAAATAACACAACTAAAGGAAATTAATTCTAAACAAAATTCGCCGCAATCCCTGGCAACGGCGCCAAAAACTTGTTATTCATAATTACCTACTTAAATTAATAGGCAAATAATTGGATGTTTTACCTGCAAGTGCACGAGGTCAACATAGTAGTATAATGTGTAAGTACGGGGTCATTCCCACGAGGATTGCTAAATTTTGTCTAAAATTAAATTCCAAAAGTAAAACAAAACAAAGATTGATTTGATTTGATGATAATAAAAAGGTAAGGCTTTGATATCTACTACTAATTATATTTAGTTAATATATCAATATGCTAATGTTTTGATCATGTTATGTCTATCTAATGTTTGTCAACTTAAGGGCATGGGTGTATACTCCTTAAGCTATAGATTTTCCTAAGCAACGAGTTAGGCATGGGTGTTGTTGTGCAAATTTATTTAACTCGCAAGTGCACGAATCGATTGTAGTTTAATGGATTGTAAGTGCGAGATCGAACCCACAGAAAATTGTATTTTTTAAAAAGAGCAATTTAAATCTAAACTAATTAAATCCTAATATAGTTCCAAAAGATTTTTTATTTTGAATTTGGTTTTGAAATTAAAAGACAAACATAAACTAATTAAAATAAAATAAGGTCTCGTTTGGTTCGCGAAATGTCTAGTCCATTGGAAAAAGATTAGCTACTACTAGGAATAGAAGAGTGTGGAATATATTATCTATTCATATTCCTTTGTTTGGTTGTAACGCTGGAATAGGAAAAGGGAGTTGATTGCTGCAATTGAGGGTAGTTTTGGGCCAAAAATAATGGTGAAGTTGGAGAAGGAAGAGGATGGTGCTAGCCATTGTTGGTGCACATATGCCGGTGATGGCATTTTTGAAGTCGAATGTAAAGGCAAACGATTTGCAGTCAGTGTGGAGGGCAGAACATGTGGGTGTAGAAAATGGGATGTCACTGGGATACCATGCAGTCATGCCATATTAGTGACTACTATTGCAAAGAGAAGTACCTGAGGACATATGAACCCACCATCTATCCCTTGCCCATTGAAGAGCAATGGTCTAGGAGCAATTAACCGATTATCGAATCACCAAAGACAAGGATAGCTCTTGGGAGACCTAGGAAGGTAAGAGTGAGAGGGGTTGAGGAGCCCAAAAATCCAAACGCCATCAAAAGGGGGGAAACAAAAACTAGTACGAGAGTACTACGATCCACTACAGGAATTGATTGGAATACTGATTTGGCAATTTTGAATTGCATACTCTCATGTTATGGTTTTTGTGAAATTGTGTTACTTTTGTTATTTGTTAATTTTTGTCATTCATTGGTCATCATTTATTATGTTATTTTGCAGTTGGATGACTCATCCAATGTTGCATCAGCTAGTGGAAGAAAAAGAAAAAATGGGAGGTAAATCAACCAGTAATGGAACAAAAAGGCAGAGAGGAGGTCAAGCAACCAATTGGTACTGGACATGAAACAACCGAATTAGGCAATGTGAGCCAGATTGCACAACCTTCTGCACCCCAACCAAGTGTACAACCAACTGCCCCAACTGAAATTCCTACTTGTCAATTCGATGTAAGTCCTGTTTGGTTATTGTAGGTGCTGATTTTAAATTGATAAGAATAACAAAATGTGTCATGATTTTTTCAAAAATATGTAGGTTGTTCCTACTACTCCCCAACCAAGTGCACAACCAACTGCTCCAACTGAACTTCCCACATCCCAACGACGTTCCCCAACTAAACTTCGTAATAGCCAATTCAATGTAAGGCCTTGTTATTTATTGTATGTGGAGATTTTGAATCCAATGTAAGGCCTTGTTACTTATTGTATGTGCTACTTTTGAATTGATCTAAGGCCTTGTTATTTATTGTATGTGTTGATTTTGAATTGATTATCTGATATATGGTTTTATCTAAAATTTGCAGGCAGGTCCTACAGTTAGAACCAGGAAGAAATTGTTAGGGTTAGCCATAAGATCAAGAGCTGCTGGTGGTTTGAGGGTAAATGCTCGCAATGTTAGGGACCCTAACCGCAAGGGCAAGCTAGTGATCGAAATCACAGGATCGAAATCACAGGTGAGCCTGCTGGACCACCAAAAATTTCAGGAGGTGGACCATTATGTGCTTGGGGACTTCCACGAGCAGGTGGTTTTACCTTTAGGGTGTCTCCCCCAGATTTTGACATACCCAAATCCCAAGTGGCAGCAAGTGACACAATTCCACCTGGAAGTAAACAAAATGCAAAAACGGACAAGGGAAAAGGGAAAGGGAAGTAGAAAATATGGCAACCATGAATGATTGTGAGTTGGAGTGTTTTGTGAGTTAATGAATGTTATGTAATTATTTTGTGACATGAAGACATGCCCATGTTTTGTAATTATTTTGTGACATGACGACATGCCCATGTATGTGCTGTTATTATTTTGCGACATGAAGACATGCATATGTAATTCTAGTATCTTGTGTTCACAATATTAGCCAATGTGGTGGCTTTTTTAATGGTAGTTGTGGATGATGGTAAATGCCAATGGTAATGTTTTTGAATGTTTGTGAGTTGAAGTGTTTTGTGAGATAATGAATGATATGTAATTATTTTGTGACATGAAGACAGGCCCATGTTTTGTAATTATTTTGTGACACGAGGACAGGCCTATGTAATTGTAATATTTTGTGTTCAGGGTGTTTGCCAATGTGGTGGCTTTTTGGATGGTAATTGTGGATGATGGTAAATGTCAATGGTAATGTTTTTGTTCACCACAATAGTAGGTAAATTACTATAAAGTGTGCCATGGTAATTGAGCATTATGACTATTTCGATTGATATTAATGTATGTAAGTTACAAGTCTTACACAATATAGTAGGTCAATTACTCTTCTTACACAAAAACAGTGGGTAAATTACTTGTTTTACACACAAAAAATACTAGGTAAATTATTTGTCTTACACAAAAATAGTGGGCAACACCACATCACAAAATACATTGCACCATAAGGTTTTCATTACACATTTCACTCAAGATGCATTGCAATAGTTTTCATTAAACATTTCATTACATGCTCAGGGAAACATCAACCTTGAGGAATATCTATTAGACACGGGATAAAACATTAATACATCAAGGAGAATAAATGAACATGCTAAGGCAAACTAGTACTTCATCTCCTTTGCAAGAAATTTATTCTTCTGCATTTGTAATTGCATTTCAAAATTAATAGATGTAACCTCCATTTTGGCCTTATATTCAGTAACTTTAATCTTGCATTTCAAAATTTCAAATTCTCGTGCCACTCAAATAGTTTTTAAACCACTTGCTTACCATGTTGACAAATATCCAGATCAACCCATTTGAAAAAGTCACATCCACTATTGTCTGAATTCTACACAATCAGATCAACATAAATTAGATCTCACACAACTATTATGATACCATAAGCCACCAATAGTATTTCTAGACAAAATAGTGTATCTGGCTTCAACCAAAAATGCTTCATCCAAAATCCTTCATAGAGTTTCAAAATCATTCAAAATATATCACAACTAATTTCATGAACAAACTAAACCCTAAACCATACTTAGTTATCATGACCATTTAACCAAAAACATCGAACAAAACCACCATACTCTGCTATCATGACTATTACCTATATCGAACCAAAGTACTTGGCTAAAATACCCAGTTAAGCAAACAAATTTCAGCAAACACCCAACTAAGCAAACAAATTTCAGCAAACACTCAGCTAAAAACCGTACCATCCTCAACCAAATCAAAATACCCAAAGCAAATAAAATAGCCCACATTTGCGAGAAAAAAATAAGCTTAAGAGCTGGGTTGTGAGAAAAAAATGCCAAAAAAAATCTTACCACATAATTTTCACATGTATAAAACCTTTTACCGAAATTCGGTAGCGTGAATGTTGTTAAGATGCGTGATCTCCTCCCACATTTGCACATTGGATTGTTGGTTCCTGTTCCTGCATCGATGAGTTCACTGACTTCACTGTCAGCTTGATTCATAGTGAGTATCAAATGGGTATAACGAAGCAGAATCATGAAATGGTCAGCCCGAAGAAGAAGAACAAGAAAATAGGGGCTGCCCGAAGAAGAAGAAAAAGAAAAGCGGGGCTTTCAGTATGTGGGTATGAACGAAAGAAAGAAGAAGCAGATGATTAAATGGTGAAGAGGCAGAGAAGGAAAGAAGGGGCTTCAATAAAGTTTCGGGGGTAAAGCGGGGCTTTCAATAAGTTTTCCCCACATGCGCGGCACGTGCTACCCCTTCCGTTAGGATTTCCCAAAAAATCCTAACGTAATGGGCAAAGTGAATGAAACTAAAAATTTGATACATGAAAGTGAGAGTTTTTGTACAATAGGGGGGGGGGGGGGGATTGTTTGCAAAAAATGCGAAAGATTGGGGGCGAGGGGGTGTAAGTGAAGTTTACCTTCTTTCTTTTTTTTCAAAACGTGGCATAATTCATCAACGAAGTTGTGTTGAGACTCCGCAACAAAATGGTGTCGTTGAATGTAAGCATCGAGTACACCTTCTTGAGGTTGCTCAAGCCTTTTGTTGTCAAGCACACTTAGGCTTTACAATTTTGGGGTGAGTGCGCTCTCACTACCACATATTTGTTCAATAAAATGCCATCTCCTCTTTCTTCTAGAAAGTCTCCATATGAAATTCTATTCCCACTCAAAATTGTATTTTTCTCATTTGCATGTTTTTCGAAGTTTATGTTTTGCTCACAATCGATCATAGCATTAAACATAAATTTGATCAATGAGGTAAACTTGGCATTATTGGCTACCCATTTGCTCAAAAAGGTTACAAATTTTTTGATATAGCCACTAAAGCCATTTTTACTTCTTGAGATGTCATATTTCATGCAGGAATTTTTCCATTACGTGATTTATCTAAATTGACAACCTCATCTTCTCATGTCATTCATTTACCTTTGAGTGACGATCCCAGTTTTGATTTTTCTATTGCTAAAAATGATGCACTCACTTCTCCTATTGAACAATTGGATATAGAAACACCTAGTGTGGAACAAAATCCCATCACTTTTCCTACTAATCCGCAATGTAATCTGCCTAGTCGCATTCGGCAACCACCTTCTTACTCGGATGATTATTAGTGCTCCATTGCTACTCATGACCATCTATGTAGCGCCCCAGAATTTTCAAAGTTATTTAATAGATTATTTTGATGATGATCTTATTTTGATATTCATTTTAGCCTATGATTTTAATTCTTTGAAATTTATGGTATTACAGAGAGTGGTAATTAGAGAATGGTAATTGGTGAAATAATAGGATAGTAAATTGTAAGAATAATTGTATTGGTAGGTAGAATAGTAAGGGAAGGTAAAATAGTCAATGTAGGTATAATAGTATTGGTAGAAGGAGGATAGAATTGCAGATGGGTAAAGGTAGGTATAATAGTGTTGGTAGATGAAATAGTAAAATGATGGTAGAATTGTAGATGGATAAGTGTAGATATAATAGTGTTGGTAGATGGAATAGTAAAATGGAAGGTAGAATAGTATTTGGGTTTTTTCTATAAATAGAGCTCTTTCCCTTCACAAATTTCACCACTCCTCTCCCTTCTCTTCTATATATTCTTCCTTCTTCCGTTTTTCACTCGGTCTTTCCTCTTTCTAAAAGTGTTTACTCGAAACAGAGAGAGAAAGGGCGAGACAAAGCGTTGCAAGAAAGAAAGAACAAGAGAGAGAACAGACTTGAGAAATTAGTTTCAAAAAAATATACTAGTGGTGATTAATCAGATTGGAGCAACTAGATCCTTCAGACCACTTTTTAGCTTCAGCCTAGAAGTAAGTAAATTCACTATCCCTTCTAAAATTACTTCATATCATGCTATTTATTCATTCTTGTATCAAACTATAAACGATTATTTTATTTACCTGTCATGGAGATATGTTGCATGCATGAAGGATTTCTAAAAGAATTATTTAGAAAGTTTCTATTTCTTTAAACGCTTTCTAAGTACAACAAGTTTATATTTGGAAAAGTTTCATTTTAAGAAAAGAAAGTTGAGAAATGATGATGAGAAAGAAGAATGATGATAAACCCTCCTACATGTTGCCTTAAGATGCATCAAAAGAAGTACAAAGAAAAGTACAAGAAATGAGTTAAATGTTTATGAAATGAGGGCACATGTATGGAGGAGAGTATTTTTGGCCCCAAGATAAGTAAGGATGAGAGGAGTTCGGTACCGATACTCGGATGGAGGCGAAACCACTGAAAGAGGCTATGCCAGAAGGTGGTATTCCATCAACATGACCGTTGAGTGCACCAAGAAAAGAGTTAATTGACGATCGGGCATGGCTGAGGCCACAGTTCAGTGCCATGGTCACAAGGACCTGCAACCCTCGTACACAGAGGTAATAGTGTACATGGGCCCTAATATGAGAAAATGATAATATAATTTCAACGATGATATACTATGATGATATACTAGAACAATTTACAACGATGATATACTATGATGATTTACAATGATGATTTATAATGATGTATTATGATGATAATTTATAAAGATGATTTATAACGATGATCTATCACTAGATGTAATAGTACGTATGCTACGGGAGATGCAACCGTACATACATGTATTATTATGGCTGGATGTATACTTATTTGTGAAAACGATTTTCAAAACTGAGAGCAAAGAGTAAAACTATTTATGGTTGTGGATTTTTCTTGCTGAGCCCCTTTGGGCTCATTCAGTTTTATTTCTTGTTTTCAGGTAGAAAGGACGCTGGAATAGGAGGCCAGAATGGGGGCGGGAATAATTATTAACTTTCAAAGTCTTTCCATATCTGTTATTGTAATAATATGATATTCCGCAACTAAAGTTTAATGTTTCCTAATTTCGCTTGTAATAAAATCTCTTGAAAAATGTTTTATACATTGATCGTATCTTTTAAAATCAAGTACTCTAATAGACCTTATAGATCTTTGCAAAAATGTTTGTTGTAAAAGAAGAAAAGTGGCAAACTCAGCCTTAACGGGCTGGGGATGTTACATTCTACCTTCTCCATCTGACTTTAAGTTGAAAGGTACACCTTACTTGCTCCATCAATATATTTCTCTTTCTAATTTTTCACTTGCACACAAAGGGTTTCTTTATACTATTTGTTCAACATATGAGCCTAGAACCTTCTCTCAAGCAATGAAGTCACCATGATGGCAAGAAGCTATGAAAAAAAAAAATGGATCTCTTTTAAAAAAGATACTTGGAGCCTCACTTCTCTTCCACCCAGCAAGAAAGCCATATGATGAAAATGGATGTATTTTGACCGTGTGACTTTCTGTTACGAGAATGGAGTTTATGCAGAAAATTATTAATATTATGATATATTAAAATATATGATACGTTAGAATATTTATATTGTGTTTATTTTTAGTTGATATTGTCTTTGTTTATTTCCATGTAAGAGTCTTGATGACTCAATCCTAATTTATGTTCCAATAAGAGCTGATGACTCAGCCCTAGAAAATATTGTAATAGTTTGCCTATTTAAAGGCCATTATGTTATGAATAAAGGAAGCAGAAAATTAATCCAAACTTTATGTTTGAAAAGGTTTTAGGTTCTCTTCAACGAATCTAAAGGATCTAGGTTCCCTCAAAACCTAACAATCTATCCTATTATGTGTATGTAAAAGCATTCACATAACATTTGTGAAATTGGGGCTTCAACATGGAAGAATGGCTGAACGACGACTTCATTTTTTGTGTACATCAAACCCCTTCTTTAAGAGAAAGCTGTCGATTTTTTTCTCCATCCTTTCCATCTGCTCTTCTAATTTCTTTATCAAGCCTTCGAACATTAGTTATGAGACTAGCAAATTGTTTTTCAAGTCGATCAAGACATGAATCCTCCGTGGATCGTTGATTGCTATAGAAAACAATCAACTTGGCTGCTTTAATACCAATGTTACGTGAATGCTTTGACATATACGTAGTAGGATAGATTGTTAGGTTTTAAGAGAACCTAGACCCTTTAGATTCGTTGAAGGGAACCTAAACCCTTTTCAAACATAAAGTTTGGATTAATTTTCTGTTTCCTTTATTCATAACATAATGGCCTTTAAATAGACAAACTATTACAATATTTTCTAGGGCTGAGTCATCAAGACTCTTACATTGAAATAAATAAAGACAATATCAAATAAAAATAAACACAATATAATATTCTACCATATCATATATTTTAATATATCATAATATTAATAATTGTTCTGCATAAACTCCATTCTCGTAACACTTTCACCCATCCATTAGTAGTGGGCCCCATGCTTATCACGTTCAAAGTCCTAATCGGACTTGTATTGTTATTCCACTGCCTATCACTCTTATATAAGGAGCCTTATATTTAGACTTTGAGAATTAGACCAATACAGAGCCGCACAAAGCTAGTAACAAGGTGCATACAAGGCTAGTACAAGGTGGGTTGTTGTATGTGGTAGAAGAGGATGCTAGTTGTTTTCTTCTTGATTTTGGAGGAGCCAAAATAAGAGAGAAAAAGAAAAGGTGTTATTGTGGAAGGAGAAAAATAGAAGAGACCAATTGCCATCGTATCTCAGCAAAAGAAGAAGAGTTTGTATTCATGTCTTTTGTTTTCTCCTTTGAGAAAAATCTATATTGTGTAATAGTGTGATTTAGGTGTATTGGCCGGGGTTTTGGGTCTGAGTGATTTTCTCTGTACTATATTTTTGTTCTCCATCTTTCATAGTGATGTTCTTTATGATTGCTTCCGCCAGTGGACGTACCTCACATTGAGGAAACCACTTAAATCTTGGTGTTATTTTGTGTGTAATTGTTCTCACCTTATTTAACCGTAATTGTGATCGTGTTTTTGCACAACAGTGTACAAGATTAAGTACCGTTCAAATGGAACAATTGAGTGTTATAAAACCCGTTTGGTAAAAAAAGGTTTTTACTCAGATTGAAGGATTGGATTACCATGAGACTTCTGCACCTATTGTAAAATTGGTAATAGTTCGAAACTTGCTTTCTATTGCATCCATCAAGCGATGGCCCTTCATCAACTTCACGTTAATAATGTCCTTTTACAAGGCGATCTTACTGAAGTGGCATATATGGATGTTGTGCACCGTGTGGTTCAATATTTGAAGGGTTCTATTGGTAAGGGATTTTTTTTTTTTTTTTAATCATCTTATACTATTCATTTGCATGGTTATTGTGATTCAGATTGGGTAGGGTGTCCTGTTACTTGGCAATCAACTATAGGCGATTGCATTTTTTTTGGTTCCAATCTCAAGCTACAGTTTCTTGGTCTTCTGTTGAAGCCGAATATCGAGCCATGGCTACTTTAACATGTGAGCTTCAATGGTTAAAATATTTGTTGTGCGACATGGGTATTTCTCACTCTTCTCCAATCACAATATTTTGTGACAACCAAGCTGCCTTACTGGCGCCAGGGAGATATAAAATTGTTTTAACAGCTAGCGTATGATAGTAGTAGGAACCCTAATTGCCCCAAATCAGCAAACTGAAAAATAAGTCTGAAAGACTTAAATTTAATTGATAGTTCAAATTGAACTCCCTTCAATTTTCAATTCTTAGTTTCTATTGGTATCAGAGCCCAGCAACTTTCCTACCATGGTGCGAAGAAGACGCGGCGGAAAAAACAAATATGCAAGTCTTGGTGTTGTGGATTACTAACAGTTCGTTTGTAGTGCGAGAAAGAGCAATTTGTTGCGCGATATAGGCTGATGGAGCAAATCAGAGCCTTATCTGACCAACTTGCCTCCACAAAAGTTGCTAACGGTCATCGCTATCAACAAACTCCTCGTTTTGTGGATGCGGATGATGTGGTTGCCTTTAGTGGGGCGCGATCTCAGCAAAGGAAGGTATTGTTAGACGTGTGGAGTCTACGACAGGCCAAGTTGACCGTTATTCGCGATACTCAAATCCATCTTATATGGAGGAGCAAGATGAATTTGTTGATGAAGAGTTCCAAGAATATGAATTCATTGATGAGGAGTTCAAACATAGAGTTATTCATGAAGATGTTAAAGATCCTTCACAAAGATTCGTAGATTGGAACTCTCCACCAACCTATGATAGTGATATCAGTGATGAAGATCTTGTGAGAAGTTCTTTGTCCTATGATAATGAGGTAGAATCTATAGTAGATTGGGTATCTCCACTAATCTACGACATCTATCTCCAATAAGAGGAATCGTTGGAAATGGTAAATCTCTTAGATAATATTGAAAATTTTGTTGATGAGAGTTTTATACATCATGTGCTTGATGAAATCCCTAAAAGTGAAGTCTTTGATTTGGATATTAACGATGTTGATTTCTTTGGGGTAGAAAATATTTTATCAAATTCCCTTGATGCTAAGGTTTTTAATGATTTTCATGCTGAAAACAATTTTATATTTAAAAGGGAAGAGATCATTGATCCATTTTGGGAGATATTCATGGCGCATGAACGAGAGAAGATGTGTGACTGTCATGTGAAGTCAAAGTTCTTTGAATCTAGTGCGAAAAGTTTTCAAGTTGATAATCGCAATTTTGTGGTGATTAGAGAAGTATTATTTCTTGTGCGATGTTACGTTGTTTTGCTTTTGAAGACAAAAAGATGAAGAGATTAATTGGGCATCCGAAGGATTGAGGCAAGAACCATCAGAATTTGAGGACGAATTCTCTCAGACCCGGTGAAAATTAATGATGCAAACCAGTTTTGGTCAAATTCATTTTACTTAAAAAATCATATCTTTTGATTCTCAAATTGGATTGAGACAAAGTACTTGGTGGCGTTGGAAAGCTTTCGCAGAGGGCTACAATTTTTTATTTCATGAAAATTTCATAATTCCAACATTTACTAGGAGAAAGTTGTCGTTTTATATTATTTTTACTGCAAAGTGTATTTATTTCATTTATTTTATTATTTTTAGGGTTTCGAATTTAGGCTCTATATAAGCCTAATAAGATGTACTTAGTCGTCAGTTTATGTATTTTGAAGTTCTGATTTTTAAAGGACAAATATTTTCTACAAAAAGAGAAACATATCTTGTAAACATAAACTTGAATAACTTTTAGGTTATAAAGCTATCATCTTACAAAATCATGCATTTTGGCCGCTAAATGACTTTACAAGTTTTCATTAAAGCATGGGATGTTCATATATTCATTCACTTGGTTATTTACAAAACCCATGGTCATCTATGATAGAGGAAAAGTGGTTTAAGAAAATGATGCATATGTTACATGGGTGGCTATAACTATGACGCATGTTTTTACGAAATTTCTTGACATCTGTTTTCATGGGTATAAAAAGATTTAACACTATATGGACTAAGTTATCTACTAAAGCAACATAGTCACATTTTCATGGCTTAAACAAACTTTTTTACTACCTAAGTAAAAATTTACTTATAGTTTTAAGCATAGCATAAAATGTTTTTAAAAATTTAATGAAAATATTACATAGAAGCTCAAGTATAGCATAGATAATAACTTTGAGAGAGGAAGGGATGAATTATTTACAATAGTGTGAGATGGTGATCGACATGGGAGTAATGCTTGAGACCACTTATTTATATATATATCCGGACTTTCATTCGGATGCAAAAGTTTTTCCTTTGCATTTTTGTGGGGAGGTAGGTACCCACTTCCACTCATTGTGAAGGCAAAGAAAACCTTTTTCATCCGGATGAAAAAGTGATCCCAAGCATTGCTTTCTGGTCAGATTTACTTAGATTAATTAGAAGACGTTAATTTTATAGTTAGATGATCTCTTTGGAAGCTCTATGTTTATATTGATGATAATAGTTGTTGAAATGTTTAGATTCGGCTCATATCATTTTTATTCCGCTTTTTGCTATATTATTACTCGAATAAGTTAGTGTTTGAGGTAGTAATTGAATTCAGCTTATATATAATTATACCAATTAATTGTTTTTGGGGATGTTACATTATTAAGGTAAGCATAAAAACTTGGAAACTTTTAGACATAAATTCCCCATGGCCATTACCTCTAGGCTAGAGATCATAAGAACGAATCTCTCAAGAAGCAACGGATATATGTCACCAAGAAATTTTCAAGAAACATTATTGATGGATACCACTTTCGGCACATGAACTGGAAACTCGTGAATCTCATCCGTCCAAGGATTCTTCTCCTTAGTTGGATCGATGGTCTTTAGTGCTCGCCACACAGCACTGTTACACTTGAATCCCGAACCGAAAGCAATCTGCCACGTCCGATCACCCTTCTTGACCCTCCCTTTGGCCTCCGAGTAAGCCATTTCATACCACAAAGAGCTGCTAGAAGTATTTCCAAACCTATAAAGAGTCATCCTTGAGGGCTCCATTTGCCGATCAGTGAGCTCAAGGCTCTTCTGTAGCTCATCTAGCACTGCTCTCCCTCCTGCATGAATGCAGAAGTGCTCGAAAGCTAGCTTAAAATCTGGAACATAGGCTTTTATCTTCATCTTAAGGAATTTCCTTCCCACCAAAGATGCCAAAAATACAACTTTTTCCGACATGGGAAGGACTAATGGCCCCAGCGTGGTGATGTTGGTTTTGAGGGCTTCTCCAGCGACTCTCACCAAGTCCTTTGAGAGGGAGACACCAATTTTTCCATTGTCATCCTCTCTTTGTAAGACGCAGTTGTAGGACTTATCATCGGCACCCTTGTGGGTACGCACGGTGCGCATGAGTTGATACTTTGAGCGACGGCGATCGGAGGATTGGTTTGATAGGAGGACCGCTGCCCCACCCATGCGGAAGAGGCAGTTTGAGACTAGCATTGACCGATCGTTTCCGAAGTAACAGTTGAGAGTCATGTTCTCCGTGCTGGCTACTAAGGCATAGGAGTTGGGTTGCACCTAATAAATTAATAAATTGGATCCATCCAAAATTCATTACTGATTTTCAACAAATTAGCTTTTTCAATTTGCTATTTTAACTAGCAATCTCAGTACCTTTTTGGCTCTAATACCATGCATGATCTATAAATCATCATTTAAGCTTTTAGGACAACTGATGATTTAATATAGTATTAGAGCCAAAGGTTCTCGGATCGAACATTGACTCCGTCAATTCCCCCACATGCATTTAAATTAAATATTTCACGTGTTAGAGGAGGAGTGTTAAAGTAATGTTTAAGTGATTAAATTTACCTCTTACTATAAGTTTAAGCTTATAGGAAAACTGGTTATGCTTTTAGAAGAAGTAAATTTAATTACTTAATAATTACTTTAACAGAAAACAGCTAATTAATGGCAATTAATTAATTAATTAACAAAGAAAAAGGAAATATTATTGTGGCCAACCTGTAGTAACCTTTTAGCAAGGTCTACAGAAATAATCCCAGCACTGCAACCCATACCAGCAAGATTGTAGGTTAAAATGTTCGCCCTGAGCTTGTAGTGATTCACAATCATGGCGGAGAGGGACGGGGTTGGACTGAAAGCGCCACAGTTCACCACAAGAATCCCTATATCTTTAGTCTTCACTCGGGTCTTTTCCAACAGCTCATCAATGGCTCCGAACATCACAGCCTCAATCTCCTTCCTGGCCTCGGCCATGGTCGGATTCATTGGGACTCCCGTGAGGGAATTCGGCAAGTAGGTCTGCTGGCCCAACCCGGACCTTTCCAAAATCTTCTTTTTAAAGGCTAAGTTTTCCTCTGAGAAAATCCCACTTTTACGAAATATTTCAATGAAACTCTCCTTAGAGCACATTCTCTCCTTTTCAGGCTTGTAACACGCAAAGTCTACCAAGTAAACTTTTCTTGGACGGCTCGTGAAATAAAGGGTGCCCAGGAAAACCAACAGGCTTGAGCATAGAGTCACCGAAACAAGATCAAACTCTAGGGTTTGCCGTAGCTGGACGAAATCTTGGAGGGTGAATGTTGAAATATGAGCTGAAGCTATGCCAAGAAGCGGCACAAGCAAGAGGTACATGGCGTTGGAGATTAAGTAGTGGTACCCAAGCTTCACATATTCGAGTTTAACAGGTGACAGAAACTTGGGAACCGGATTTTGCTTCCTCTCATCTGCCATTATTGAAGATTTGAATCTGAAAAGCAAAACCCAAGTCAGAAATGTACTGGAAAAAACCCTGCAAAAAAAGAAAGAAAGAAAAAAGGCAAACTAATAGCATACGACGTCATGTTCCAGGAACCAAAAGTTGCAAAAGGACTTGTAGTTTGTGAGAGTACTACATGCACGGCTTGCGAAGAACAATATTTAAAGGGATAGAGAGAGAGGGAGAATCATTAATTATGAGATGCATACATTGACTAATTGAGATTATTTTGCCTAGACGTAAAGCTCATGTAATTAACAATCTTTCCTCTTAATAATTAGCCGTATAGTTTTCAACTAACTGGCCTAGCTAGTTTGGGATTTTCTCTTCAATGTGATCATAATTTGGCAGTGTCTAGTTTCCTAGTTCAACACCCTAATCATTGCTTATATCGAAAATTAATACATTAGTAGGTGTTATATATATATACACACACATACATATGGCCATATTGTCAAGTTTACCAACCTATATCTTGTCTAACTGCAAGCTTTTTTATGCTTGTAAATAAAAATGGTGGGGGTGAAACTAGCTTATAACTTCAGCCTCCAAAAATTTTAAAACAACTCTGTATATATTTTTATGAAATAGACCTTTAAAAATTAATTTTTCTCGATACCCATCCTATGAGGGATCTTGATTAAATCTCGATAACTGTTCTAAGAGGGATTTTGATTGAAAATAATTATTTAATTATCCATAAAAAAAAAAAAAAAATTCTTGTTCCGCCCCTACTAGGATCTACTGAAATTCCTTAGAGAATTCCAGTTTTTGAAATTTCAAATCTAGGCCGTTCATTTCTATTCAAGGGTCATTGTCTTGCCTCGTGTCCCACTACTAATAAAATAATAAAATAATATTTAAATTTTAAAAAGAAAATATAAAAGAAAATAATATGGGGTGGCTTTTTTTCCATGGGGGTGGCTCAAGGGCCGGTTGGGGGTGACCAGCCACCCCCTCATGGCCCTTGGGGGTGGATCGGCCACCCCCAAGGGTCAGGAGGGGGTGACCGAAGCCACCCCAATGGGCAAACCCAATTTCTTTTTTAATTTGGGGTGGCCAATCCAACCCCAAGGGCCAAGGGGGTGGCTCGGCCACCCCATGTTATTTTTTTATATTATTTTATTTATTTTCTTTTTAAAATTTAAATATTATTTTATTATTTTATTATTTTATAAGTAGTGGGACAAGTGGCAAGACAGTGACCCTTTAATGAAAATTGACGGCCTAAAACTAAAATTCCAAAATTGAAATTCCCCTAAAAATTTCAGTGAATCCAAATCCTATGCTAATTAAGGGTTTGGTGATACGAGATCCCACCTTGATTAAAATTCTTTAATTAATTTGCATAGAAATAGACAATTGGTGATCACTGGATGTTCCCAGGTGCAATCTAGCCCACTCTACTAAACAAGGCTATGAAGTAAGAGAATTGATAGCACAAATTCGTCAATATGCATTTAAAGTTTTGTTTGGAGTTGGAGTTGGTTTGTACACGATACTGGTGTAGAAGGCCAGTTTCCCTAACTACGCTTTCTTGGATCTTGATTAATATATGATTAATATGTGGAGTCCCACTTGTGTCCATTTGGTGTCACTTCAGGAATGATGTGACTTTTAAAATCACCATTGGGCATGTGATTGATCATTATTGAATTTTGATCAAATGTGATTTTAAAAGCCACCTAATTCTTAGAGAGATATAAGAGTAACTTCCAGAATATAAAAGCCGAATCACTTTCAGAAGTGCCTTAACATTGCGACATGTGGCATGAACCCTTTTTATTTTATTGCTAAACCAGTTTTTTAAGGCATAATTTGTGAACCGATTTTTACTTATAAAACCGGTCATTAAATTAGCGTAGTTAATGCCGTTTAATTATATTTGAAGAGTTTTCTATATATAAATTATTCAATAAATTAAGTATTATTAATATCAAAATAAAATAAAATAAGGAAACAAATAATACAAATCAAATTATTATGTATTATTATGTTTCATCACTTTAATATGTATATAACATAATATTATATGTTATAGTTGAATTAGGTGAACTAAATGATAGGATGTAGAAACAAAATAGAAAAAAATTTCATTGCATTATTAATCAAAAATAATAAAAAACCGGTTCCAAAAAACTTAAGTTGCATGGGTTCAGTCGTTTAATAAAAAAAATAAAAAACCGATTTTTTAAGAGGCATAAAGATTATTAATCAAAAAATTTATTGCATTATTTTTTTAAAAAAAATATAATTGTATATTAATTATTAATTGTATAGATTGTCGGATTTTTATTCAACATAATGATTAAGTATTTTTTTTCTTTCATTAGCAAAAATAATATATAAATATATAGCATCTTACAAGCAATTATATATTCGATGTTCAAACCAAAGTGTAAAATCACAATGGTCATCTTGGGGCTTATTTTTACTTAGTGTCCATTAGTTTATAAAATCATTAATTGTTCGATATAGCATGCTTCTTAGTTGATATTTGCCCGAGACTTATTCGCCTATGAGATTTTTTGTTTATTTGTATGATTTACCCGGATTTTCAATTTTTTTTTAAAGTACTTTTTATGCTTTTGAAAGCAAAAGAAGGCAAAATTTTATTTGATTATTATACAAAAAGGGAACTTTGAAACACCTAAGAGATAATTAAGATTGAATATAATGTGGGATGATTATTTGATTGCATTGCTGACTGAAAGATTTTTTATTATTTTGCTATGTACTTTTTTTAAGGCTCAAAACACTTCAAACAGGGTTGACGGTTGTGTGGCCATCATTCAGCTGGAAGTAGGAAATCAATCCCTGCACGACCGATGACTTCGTCTCCTTCTCCACTTCGACTCAACCGGTTTTATAATTTGTATGAAATATAATAGGTATAACACTAATAATATTAATGATTCTTACTAACTTTCTATTAATGCTTTGATAATCACAATCCAAGCTTTCTTTTCGCTATTTTTCTTTATTTATATTTTTCATTTTAAACTATACATATGGGAACAAAGATTTTAACATGTTTTAATTTATATGGATTAAACTAATTAAAGTTAAATGCTTTATGATAGTAAAATTTTATGTGACTTATACATTTATGCAATATTCTGTATATGATTGTGTATCATTATGTTGAGTAATATATTGGTGTAGAGAAATGTTAGAATCTAATAAAAACTCCATATTTTACCCATAAAAATCCAAGTGACAAGCTACCACATCATTTTTTTTTTTTTAAAAAAAAAAGAAATACATTCCAATTTCATTGATAATAATCACGAGCGTAAAGCTCTTACATCGCATGAGCATAAAGCCCTGAAAATGTAAATTATAGCCGAAGCTATAAGGATACAACATCACCTAAAACATCCGCTAACCTATGACTAGTTTTCAGTTGAAATAACAGATCTGTATAAGATAGACGCAATCCAATACATAGGTAGCGCAAATTTCTCCTCGACCCAAAAGTTAGGATGAAGTTCACGTCCACAACTCGAAGGTTTGGACTAAAATTCACATCCACGACCTAAAAGATCTTGACCAAAGTTCAATTCACATCCAAGCAGGCAGATCGAGTGGCCAAGCCTTATTACAAAACAGAAGCAAGAAAACCGAAATAAAACGTGGGCGAACCAAAGAGGTAGGGCCTTATTACAAGCAAATATCATGAATGAAATGCATACAGGGAAAAAACATGAACAAAGACAATACAAGGAAAATCAAACAAACGGGAATAGGCACATGCAGCTTGGATGCCGATTGTGCACTCGCCGGAAACCAACACCAGAAGAGAAAGATGGAAGCTTGACGCGGTGGGGACGCAGAAAAAGCCCAAAACAGTGGACGGAGGGTGGCGAAACAGATCGCCAGCTGGCCGGAGAACCATCGCAGCAAGGGACGTTGAAGCTCATCACTGGAGGGGCACGAGGAAAGACCCAGCAGCGGACGGTTGATGGCAGAGCGGGAGGAGGAGATCGGCAGCGAACACAAAACAAAAACTGGGGGGAGTTTGAAATAAACCCCCTTAAATCTGCACCCACACCGAATGACACACAAGCAAGGCTACAAGAACATCACACAAAAAACACAGCAAAAAATCAGAAAGGAAAGGAGCAGAAACAACCACAGAGTCCCGCCAAGGACAAAAGTGGAACAAAGAGGAAGGGGCGGCAGAGAAAGGGTAGGGAGGAGCCAACCCGGGCCAGGGACATCAAGTAAATTACTGGCACCCGGTGCAATGGTAGGCGAGGGGGAGGAGGGAGGCAGAAAACGGCCATCCCTCCTCCCCTCACCATGGGGGAGGGGGCTTACCTGAGGCTGCGGCGCTAGAGAGAAAGTGAGAAAACCCTAATATTGCCTCTACCACATCATATTTTTGGTGGAGGGAAAAAGACAAAACAAAAAGAAGATAATGTGACATCTTGCCACATGGACTTTTATGGGCAAAATCTAGAGTTTTTATTAGATTATAGCATATCTCTATTGGCTTATAACCTTTAGTATGTCTTTTTATTTAAAAGGGCGTGATATTTTAAAAAAAAAACTTATAATGAAAAGTTCAATAGAAATATGTTTAAATTTTGAAATTAAACTATAGCAAAACATCTCGCGCATACTTTTTTCTACAACCAAAGTATTTTTTCGAATGTTCATAATTTTGAGTTTTATTTGTGTTGAAATCTAATAAGTATTACACCAATAATATTTAGAGATTCTTTCTAATTTTATATTAATGTTTTGATTAAGCAAAATTCAAGTTTTCTTCTTACAATTATGAAAAGTAAATTTCATAATACTTTTAGAGTTAAATACCTTATTCACCCCTGGGGTTCAACATCTTTATTTTTTTTATCCTTTAGGGTTTGATTTTTATCACAAGAGGTCTGTTTGGTTTGCCTAAAGACCCAGATGATCCTTCCATCCATCTGCCGTTAGTTGACTTAACGGAAAGCCACGTCATTGACATGGGGACCAACAACAATTCGACATGTTTCCTAATTGCCAAATCATCAAATATATATGACTGGATTTACACCTTGCCACGTAATAATTTTTTTTTTTTTCATATGTACTAGATTAAAATACTGGGAAAATATTTGAAAGAAATAAAACCTCGTCTTCCATCGTTCATACCACGACTGAATCCCCAAACCCATTCGAACCCAACCCCCATCTCCTGCCACAAGCCTTCTTCCCCAACCTCCGGCCACGAAAGAACCAGCTATCCATTTAAAAAATAAAAAAATCGGTGTGTTAAGGAAAAAAGATCTAAATCGGTGGGTTAAGCAAAAAATAAATAAATAAACTTCCACTACAAAAAACATGATGGTTTCTGACGTGGCAAACAATAAAAAAATTTTGCCACACTAGTAATTATTGACGTGCCAAAAGTGGCACGTCAACAAATTATTTTTTTTTCCAGGTTTATTTAAATTATATATATTTCATCTAATTTTTATTTTTTATTAGGAAGGATTTTTTTCTCTCTCTGCACTCTTCTTTCTTCTTCATTTTTTTTTGAATTTTTTTAATTCCTGACATGCTACTTTAGAGCGTCAGAAATTTCTGACATGTTAAAATACTAGCACGTTAGAAAGTTGTTTTCCATTTCTTTTTCTTACCCCAAGTTCCAACACTTACACCGTGTGCACACCTTACAATTTTTTTTTTTAATTTCTTGTTTTTTTCTCTCTCTGCACGCTTATATATATATATATCTTCTTCATTCTTCTTCTCTCCCTTTTTTTTTAATTTCTTTTTTTTTTCTCTCTCTGCACGCTTCTATTCTTCATTCTTCTAATTTTTTTTTTTCCTATTCTTTTTCCTCCCCCAAGTTCCAACACACCGTAGTGTGCACAACCTACAATTTTTTTTTTAATTTTCTCTCTCTCTCTCTCTCTCTCTCTCTGCACGCTTCTATCTTCTTCATTTTTTTTTTTAATTTTTTTAATTCCTAAAGTGCTACTTTAGCGCATCAAAAATTTCTTACGTGCAATTTCTGACGTGTTAAATGTTGGCACGCCACTAAAAAAAATGGGCACGATATTCAACTTTTTCCCTCTTCTTTCCTTTTTTTATATATTATTTATTCTTTCCATTTTCTTTTTATTTCCCCACACTCTCTCTCTCTCCTCTCTCAATCTGCACAGCCGGCCAACTCCCTCTACTCTCTCAACCCACACTTTCCCCTCTTCTTTTATTTCCCTCTGTTTTTCTTTCCCTCTTCTCTGATCTGCACAGCCGGGCAGCACGCTCTAGAGCTAGGGAAGAAGAAAAAGAAAAAGGAGAAGAGAAAAAGAAGAGAAGCAGCAAAAGAAATGCAGAAGAAGAAGAAGAAAAAGACAAGGAGAAGAGAAGAAGAAGAGAAGCAAAAAAAAAAAAAAAAAAAGGGAGGGGGGGGAAGAGAAGATATATAAGAAGATTTTTTTGGTATTTGAAGATTTGTTGAGTTTGACGTTTGCATTTTTTATTTTTCAGGTTGATTTTTTTATTTGGGTTTTTGATTTTTTATTTGGATTTTTGAGTTTTTGAAGATTTTTTGGGTTTGGATTTTTGAAAATTAATGGAGAAAAGAAGAGAGGGAGATCGATTTAGAGACGCTGAAAAAAAAAAAAAATTAAAAAAAATTTATTTTAATTGAAAAATAATTTAAATTAATAAATTTTTTAATTGAAAAAAAAATTCAGAAAAAATTTAAAAAAATAAAAATTATTATTTTTTAATAATTTCTTAAAATTTACTGACGTGTTAATTTTAACACGTCAGAAAATTTCCTGATGTGTGAATTTCTGACACGTCAGTAATTTTTTCTGACGTGATATATTTAACAAATCAAAAAAAATTTTGACGTCACTTTCTGACACGTCAGAAAACTTTTGACGTGTCAAACAGTGACACGTCATAAAATTTTTCCTGACGTGCCAGTTTTTAACACGTCAAAAAATTCTGACGTGTTACATCTGACACGTCAGAAATTTTTCGTTTCTGACACCCATAATTTTAACGCCTGAAACACGTCAAAAATGCCACATCAAGAAATTTTGCTGACGTGTCAGACCACCTGACACGTCAGAAAACTTATGTCAGCAAAAAATTCTTTTTTTGTAGTGTTCGTTTCATCTATTTGATTTGCACTGTTTGTTCCCTTCTTTGCGACTTTAATTCTTGGCAGTTGATCAGGTTCATGGGCTCTAATTCTCATCTGGGTGCTACAGTTTTTGGTTAGTTTTTGTTCTCTATGTTCTTTATTTTCTCTCCGTTATTGTATCAAACATCTTATCATCCAAAGATAACGTCAAAGCTGCTGCTACTCAAGATCAAGCAGCAGCTCTTGCTATCCAATCGGATAATAATCAAGAAGAAGAGTTGTAGTGAATTATTCTTCCAAAAATTGTATAAAAATTGTGGGGAATGGATAGCTGTTCTTTGTGGTTGGAGGTTGAGGAAGAAGCCTCGTGGCCGGAGATGGGGGTTGCGTTCGAATGGGTTTGGGGATTCATTCGTGGTATGAATGATGGAAGAAGGGGTTTTATTTCTTTCAAATGTTTTCCCAGTATTTTAATCTAATATATATATATATATATATATATATATATATATATATATATATATATATATATATATATATATATTATGTGGTAATGTGTAAATCCAGTCATATTTAATGATTTGGCAATTAGGACACGTGTTGAAATGTAATTGGTCCCAGTGTCAGTGATGTGGCTTTCCGTTAAGTCAACTAACCGCAGATGGATGGAAGGACCATCTGGGTCTTAAGGCAAATCAGAGGGACCTCTTGTGATAAAAATTAAACCCTAAGGATCAAAAAATAAAGATGTTAAACCCCAAGGGTGAGTAAGGTATTTAACCCTAAATTTTATAATTAAATTGTAATGAAAAATCCCGCTCATTGCGTAGGTTATAAGCTAGTTACTCTTAATACATGCATGTAACTCACACTTTTGTTTTTGTCCCACACTTTCCCTAGGCTCTCCTTCTATATCTTGTGTCCAACCTTTATGTTTCCCACTGCAAAGGACTCAACTTGATACCATACTATAGATACTAGCTCATAACCCGCATAATGCGTGAAATTCTTTATTATAATTTAAATGCAAATTTAAAATCATCGTACTTTTTATTAATATGCTGTGCCTCATTTTCAGGAATGGAGGAGACTGGACTACATGCATGTGTTAGGGGAGGGGTTTTGGAGACACGAGCAGGAAAACATGCCTCTAATTGGAAAAGAAGAGCCCGTGCGGGACAAGCTTCTCCCAAAGAAGTTTCAGTCCAGGGGCCGGGGGAGAAAAGGAAAATGGAGTTTGAGAAAAGTGAAGGAGGCGTAGGAGGCCAGGGAAAAAAAGGAAAAATGCAGGAAGCATCAAATGACGGAGTGAACGACAAAACTGGATCGGGAATGGTGGGGTTGTGCTACAACCCCAATGAGTATACTATGTTGGAACTGTCGGGGGCTTGGGAAACCTCGTACAGTTCGTGACGTTTTCCGAATTGTGAGGGAGAAGAAACCTAATGTGGTCTTCCTTATGGAGACCAAGTTAAGAAGCAATAAAATGGCCCCTATAAAATACAAAATGGGGTTCGAGAATATTTTTATTGTTGATTGTGTGGGAAAAAGTGGAGGCTTGGCACTTTTATGGCTAGCAACAGATGGAGTGGAAATACAAAATTACAGCAAGCGGCATATAAATGCTAAAATCTCTATTTCTTCGGGTGAACCTTCTTGGAAGTTTACAGGGTTCTATAGTCACCCCGACCCAAGTAAACGACATGAAGGTTGGAATCTACTTCGCCATTTGAAAAATATGGAGCCGATCCCCTGGCTATGTGGGGGAGATTTTAATGAGATCCATGAAGCATCCGAAAAAGTAGGAGGATTGGGAAAAAATCAAGTTTTAATGGACACTTTCAAGAATACGTTGTTGGTTTGTGAACTACATGAATTAGATTATATGGGCCCAAAGTTCACGTGGTGCAATTTCAAGGAAGGGAATGATTTTATAAAAGAGAGACTAGTCGGGTAGTAGCTAATTCGGAGTGGTGTACAAATTTACCAATGGCTGAAATTGTCGTTGAACTAGCTGCAAGTTTGGACCATGCTTCACAGATGATTAGATTGAAGAACCATATTTCGGGCCAACAAAGAAGAAAGAGGTTTCGGTTTGAGGAGAGCTGGGCAAAGGAGGAGGAATGTGGTGCTGTTATAAAAAGGGCATGGAGGTGAAGACAAATTGATGGGAGTAACTGGCAGAATATCCACAAAAACCTGGCAAGATGTAGAAAGGGGCTCATGAAATGGTAAAAAGTGGAAAAGCAAGGTCTGACGATGGCAATTAAAAAAAAAAAAAAGAGAGAGAGTTGGAGGACATTCAAGTTGAGGCAGATTTCTCAACCCATGACCAAGAGGCAATTCTAAGACACGAAGTGAGAAAACTTATGGATGAAGAGGATCTAAAGTGGAGGCAAAGAGCAAAGGAAAAGTAGTTGAAAAGTGGGGATCGAAACATCAAGTATTTCCATGCCTGTGCAACACAAAGAGGACAAAAAAACCAGATTGTTTCCATTCGGGATGAGAATGATCATTTATGGGAAACACTGGAAAGTATAGGTGGGGCTTTTGTGCATTGTTTTTCAACTCTATTCACATCGAAAATTGTAGGTGACTTAGCAGCTTGCCTGTGTCCGGTTGAGAAGAAAGTTACTCCATAAATGAATTTTAATCTCTTAAGAGAGTTCACAAAAGAAGAGGTGGCAATAGCTTTACAGCAAATGTCGCCTCTAAAAGCGCCAGGCCCCGACGGCTTTTCAGTAGGATTTTATCAACAAAATTGGAAAACAATTGGGGATGAGGTTAGTAGTGTTGTATTGGATGCTTTAAATTCTAGATTTATTAATAAAGAGATAAATTCCACGTACATTGCTCTTATACCAAAAGTACAAAACCCCACACATGTTTTTGAGTTTCGGCCTATCAGCTTGTGTAACGTGATGTATAAGTTGATCTCAAAACCAAAGTGCATTTATCCCTGGTTGGTTGATTACCGACAACATTCTAACGGCATATGAAACACTCCATACCATGCACGCACGTATGTGGGGAAAAGAAGGTTATATGGCCATAAAGCTCGATATGAGTAAGGCGTATGACAAGGTGGAATGAGGTTTTTCAAAGGCGGTTATGAAAAGATTGGGTTTTGCCAGGAGATAGATTAGATTGATGCTCATATGTGTTAAAACGGCCAACTATGCAATGATGGTTAATGGACAACCGAGGGGAAATTTTCAGGCAACAAGAGGGCTACGACATGGGGACCCTATTTCCCCTTATTTGTTTTTCATTTGTGCAGAAGCTCTTAGCAAAAGCTCTTTGCTTACTACGGCTAAAAAGGAAGGGCTGCTAACAGGAGTCCCAACATCGAAGAAGGACCTGAGGATAAATCACCTTTTTTTCGCAAACGATAGCCTCCTCTTTTGCAAGGCAAATTCCCAACAGTGGCGGCGAATGTCTCAGTTACTAGATATTTATGAAAAGGCTTCGAGGCAGAAATTAAATAGACAAAAAAACATCTATCTTCTTCAGTCGAAACACATCTATGGAGATCAAGCAGGAAATTTTGGTTCTATCTGGGATACCTTCTACCCAACGCTATGATAGATATTTGGGCTTACTAGCTTTGGTGGGGAAGTCGAGAACAAAATCCTTTTTGAGTATAAAGGATCGGGTGTGGAAGAGGCTACAAGATTGGAAACTGAAATTCCTATCACAGAGAAATCAATGCACTTATGCAGAATTTCTGGTGGGGACATCTTGACAACGACAAAAGGATACATTGGATGAGTTGGCAAAAAATGGGTACCCCAAAGAATAGGGGGGTATGGGTTTTCGTGATCTAAATTGTTTTAACAAGGATCTCTCGGCAAAACAATTTTGGAGATTAATGAAAGACCCGAATACTCTAACATCAAGAATATGAAAGACCCGGATACTCTGACATCAAGAATTTTAAAGGCAAAATACTACCCCGGAAACTCTATTTTGGAGGCAAAGGTAGGGTCAAAACCATCTTTTGCTTGGCAAAGCATTCAAGGTGTGTGTGATATTATCAAAGAAGGGATGATATGGAGAATTGGCAATGAGAGTTCGGCTCATATCTGGGGCGAAAAGTGGATTCCCACACCAAACACTTTTAGGATCCAATCAACACCGAAAATCCTCAACCCGAACTCCAAGGTGGAAGAACTAATTGATCTTGATACAAGATGGTGGAAGACTAATCTGTTGAAAGAGATATTTTGCTCGGAGGAAGTAACTGCTATTACAACAATCCCTATTGCTAGTACAAGGCAACCGGATACACAGATATGGAGAGGCACAACGAACGGATGCTTTACTGTGAAGAGTGCATACTACATTGTGAAAGAAATGGAGAAAAGATCCCAACCGGAAGGCTCTTCTCGAAGTGGGGACAACGGGGTATGGAACACAATATGGGCTATGAACCTTCCTAATGTAGCAAAAAAATTTATTTGGAGAGCTTGTCACAACTCTCTACCGACAAAGGACAACCTCTTGAGGCGAAAGATGGTTTCAGATCCAAACTGCCCTATATGTGGTCAGGAAGCTGAAACTGTGTACCATGAATTGTGGGACTGTCCGTCGGCAAGGGATGTTTGGGGGCAAGTGAACGTGTTTTCCAAAAGAGCACCTTACAAGGCCCCACTTTTCTACAAGTGGCGGAGGGGATTAGTCAAAACTATGACAAGGAGGTTCTAAACTTATTTGTGGTCACGACTAGACAAATATGGCTATGCGAGAATGAAGTGGTTGGGGGTGGTTTTGGGCCTTCAGCCACCCCCTTGGGCACTAAGGGGGTGGCTCGGCCACCCTTAATTTTTTTTCTTTTTTTTTTTTTTTTTTTGAAAAAATTTTTATTTTTTATTTTTAAAAAAATAAAAAATTTAATTAGGTGGCCACGTCATTACTAATAAAGTGGCCACTTATGGCAGGTGTCGAATTTTAATTGGTTCACGTGTCAGTAACGTGGACTTCCGTTAAGTCAACTAACGGTCAATGGATGGAATGACCAATTTGGTCTTTATCAAAATCATAGGTACCTCCTATGTGGAATGACCAGAGCAAAAAATTAGTGAATCCTTTAATTTTGTTTTACCAAGATTTTAAAGATCTTGATTTTATTTAGGTTTTAGTTAGGGTTAATTTAGTCTTTTTATTTTTACTTTTATTTTTATGTTTATTTTAAGGGATAAATGCAAAATTGGTCCTTGTGGTTGGCCTAAATTACAAATTACTCTCTAAGATATGAAAATAATTTATAAGTCCATGTAGTTGGCCTATCACAAATCCCTTTGGGTGACCTAAACAATAAATTCTTTTTAATGATAGCTATGATTGATAATTAGTTAATTAATATGTGGGAACCCAAGCTAGAAACTTAGAATGAGTTTGAAACCGTGAACCCCACAGAAAAATTCCAAACATAAGGGGGAAGACAAAGGTTTTGTGTGTTAATATTTTTTAATATTGAATAAAAATTTTATGTGATATAAAAATAAAACTAATTAAAAGATTGAAGGAACATGGTAGATTAAGAAGGGTAAGTATAGTTTCCTGGACAAGAATAACAAAAAAAAAAAAAAAATAGATATGCTAGAATGACTATAAAATCAAAAAGATGAATCCCCAAAGGCATAAATAGTCAAGACAATGTTTGACAATTTCTACTACAGTGAATATACTACATACCATGTAGAACAACACTAAGTAACAGATAAATTATGCTCACTTTATCAAAATGAAGAATCCTAACAGCCATGAGTCACTTGGGCTAATGATAATGTTGTGATTGCAGTTGAAACATTGATTTACATGACATACCAACAAGACCATTGAGTTACAGGAAACAGAGAATTCAACACAACCAATTATCAAGATTGTTTTTTCCTCACATTTTTCTTTTGCCAAGGGTACTCAATTACAACCCTAAACAATAAATTATGTGTTTGAAGAACTTGCCCAAATTTTTGCAACACTAATCATAAACATACAACTTGCCTTATAATTTTCGCAACCCACGAACCTTTTCCTGAAATTTTTCTCTATTTGAGCTGTATTCACAATCATCGGCCGCTCACAGTAACAAAGCCGCTGCAGTGAAGATGAAACTCTACTTCCAGTGCAACCAAGCGATCCACCAGAACTTGAGGTAGACTCCATCGTTTCTTTCTGCAGTGAAGATGAAGCACCCCTCACTAAAAGCCCCAAATTACCAAAAACCCTAGTTTTTTCTATCTAATTTTTTGTACGGTGCGAATATACAATTCCAAAAGGGAAAACACTTACCTCGTCCAAATAAATTGAACTGCTTTGTCTCTGTCGAGTGGTTGTCACGAGGTTGTCTCGAAAATGGGTTCTCCACTATCGTCGCTTTCTACCGTGCTTCTTTCTTCTTCTGCCCTAGACGTCTTGTTGTGCAAAGGAGAAAAAGTAACTAAAAGGTTACTTTGTTGATTACCTTAGGTTACTTTGTTCATTAGCTTAGGTTGGGATGGGTTGGGTTAATCATGGGTCAAGCGTGCGTTTGGCACTTAAGGATGAAGGGGCATTTTCGGTAGAAAATGGCCAGAAGTGATCACGTGCGTCACACGTGATCACTGTTTCATTAGTCAAAGCTGCTTTGACTGACGAAATGGCCGAATTGCAAATGTTTGACAAGTTTCGCGGGGAGTGGGGGTGGATTGCAAAAATTGAAACATTGGAGGTTGAATTGAAAATGGCCCCAAACTTTAAAGGGGTAAAGTGTAATTTTTCCAATTATTTTTTATACCACATGGAGTAATTTGTAATTTAGGCCAACTATAGGGACCTATAAATCATTTTTTATACCATATGGAGTAATTTGTAATTTAAGCCAACTATATGAACCTCTAAATTATTTTTTTATACCACAGGGAGTGATTTGTAATTTAGGCCAACCTCATGAACTAATTTTGCATCCCTGATTTTAATTATGGTAGTATATTAAATGGGTGTTGCCCTAGGGTTAGGGTTAGGGTAATATAGGGTTTTAGCAAGATTTTAAAGATCTTGATTTTATTTAGGTTTTAATTAGGGTTAATTTAGTCTTTTTAATTTTAATTTTTTATGTTTTATGTTTATTTTAATTACGGTAGTATATTAAATGGATCTTGCCCTAGGGTTATACAGGGTTTTACGTATTAGTTTATTTAAGCTTATTAATATTCGGGTGTGGGGCGATCGTTGGCTCCCAACCCCGGTTTCTTTCACTATGCAATCCTGCCATATCCCGGACAAGAATGCACGGGTTGTGGACCTCATCGATCAAGACACGAAACGGTGGAAATCTTCTCACATCGAGAACATTTTCACAAAAGAGGAAGCCCATATTATTTGTGACATTCCCTTGATCCGCTTGAGCAAATGGAAAAATTAAGATGGAGATGTACGACTAATGGTGTTTTTTCTATCTGTAGTGCGTACCATATGGAGATGGATATACAAGCTTCATATCGCAACGAGGGATCTTGTCCAAGCACAAATGAAGGGGTGTGGAAAGCGTTGTGGAAGCTTAATAATTCTAAACGATGTCAAGGTGTTCTTGTGGAAAGCTTGCAGTAACCTTCTCCCTACAATAGCAAATTTATTTCGCATGGGGGTAGTTAAAGACAAGTTATGCCCTATATGCGAAACAGATGAGGAGACTGTGGAACATATACTTTGGAGTCTGGAGTTGCCCTTCAGCAAAAGACGTATGGGGATGTGGCACAAGGAAGATGCAAAAAGGAGCCTGTGTGGGAAAGGAGTTCATGCAAATCTTCGAGGAGCTGTTGGACAGATGGGAAATAGACGACATGGAGCTGTTTACCATAGTAGCTTGGAAGATTTGGTTTCACCAAAATGTCATGGTACATGGGGACGTCTTTTCTCATCCACAGCAATTGATCCGTGAGGCTAGGGACTCTCTTGGCGACTTTCAACGCCAGAACTCAAGGGAGGGTGCAGAGATGGTACGCCCTCAACCAAGACAAATGAACCATTGGCAGATGCCACCCCACAACACGATAAAGATAAACTAGGACGCAGGGGTGGACAAAAAAAATGGTCACACTAGTTTGGGGATGTTAGCTCGCGATAGTGGAGGGTGGTGGTAGCCCGAAGCATCACTCTGCGCAGCATTATGGATCCAGTTATGGCCAAAGCATATGCAGCGCTCTATGGAATGATTTTCAGTCAGGAGATGGGTTTTATAGATGTCATTTTTTAAGGAGATGCGTTGCAAATAGTGAACGTGGTTAACTCGACTACGGAGAATAATAGTTGCTATGGACATTTTGTGGAAGGGATCCAAACAGGTCTTTCTAATTTTTAGTCTTGTAGTTTTTCTCATATTATGCGGGACGCCAATTATGCTGCTCACGGACTTGCAAAAGAGGCTACCAACCATGTCATAGATAAAACTTGGATGGGTGAAATCCAACCAAGTATCTATGGTATTGTTAGTAAGGAGGTTTCTCTCCCTACTTTGTGATCTTTATAATCTTAAACTTGGATAGTTGGATGGGTGAAATCCAAACAAGTATCTATGGTATTGTTAGAAGGAGGTTTCTCTCCCTACTTTGTGATCTTTATAATCTTTTCACTCTTATCAATGATTATTGAATTTCTTTAAAAATAAAAATAAAAAAAGCTTATTGATTCTATTGAATTGTATTAAGTAATTTTTGATGAATAATATGATTGACATGGATTTGTCGTTCTCTTCCCCCTAAATTTCTCTCTCCCAGAGCGTCTATCTCTTCCTTTTTCTGGCTTTTCTGCTTCTCTTCTTTCTTCTTCAAGCTCTCTTCTTAACACTTGTTGTCCAGCATCACAATAATGTTCCCCTTAAGCTATCAACAAATTGACAATATCCCAAGGATAAAAATGACCCTAAATATTTTTCAATAACACAAAAATACTTCTCCAAAAAATATATATATAATAATTAATTAATTAATTTTTCTTTAATAAAAAAAAAAAAAATTCCACTCCCTAGTTTTTTTTTTTTTTTTAAAATCCACTTTGGAAAATAAATTCCAAATATGCTTTAAAACATCAGCTCTATTTCAACCGCCAACCCTTTTTAACCCCAGCCCTCCTTCATCCTCAGGGACACTTTTGCAGGACCCTCAAAACCCCGCCCCACAAAAATCTATTAAACTTTTGCACCAAGGATCTAATGACTTTCTTTGAAAGAATAAAGACATTAGACCAATAGATCTGAATCAATATTCTACTTTTAGAATCATGTACACTTGTATATAATTCCTTTGGCATCTCTTTGTAATGCATCAATGTAATTTTTTTTACTGGAAATACATATTATTTATGGTATCAGAGCCGGCCAATTCAAGGCTAACACCATCTATTCAAATGTTTTCTTCTCCTGCTCTTTCTTTACCAAGCATTACACACTTTAAATCCCTCAAATTGAATGAATTGGTTTTCCCAATTCCTTCCTCTTCTTAATTAAGAGCCACGAGCTCAATGGGCATTATTGACGGCACTGTGCCATGCCCTGAGAAACAGGTATATAACTTTGCATTGTATACTTGTAAACCCTAGAACACTGGTTCTAATTTCAACAAAAACGAAACAGCAACCATTTTGTCAACGTTCAAAAGGTAACTCTTTTCTCCAAAAATACTTCATCTGGTGATTCTAACCATCCAATATTATTGCAAGATCTTCGTGTTAGATTTGAAGGAAATAAGGACATCTAGCTCTTGACTATTTTCAGATGATGAATTTCTCATACCAGATGTCAATGCAGGCGGTTAAAAACCGTCCATCAACCGCTAACCGCCTAACCGCTATAACCGCCTAGCGGTTAGCGGTTATTGGGTTTACTAACCGTAACCGCCTTTTTATATAATATATTTTTATAATTATAATTATAAAAATATTTATACATATAACATAATCACTTGATCCTTAAATCACAACTTTTTAAAAAAATAATTAAATCACAATTTGAGTATTAATATATTATCACTATAATTTATATGATTATATCATATAATCACTTGATCCTTAAATCACAATTTTTTTTAAAAATAATTAAATCACAATTTGAGTATTAATATATTATTACTATAATTTATATGATTATATCACATGATCAATTGATTATTAAATCATTTGATTATATAATAACAAATTATACATATATAATATGACATAACTCATAAGTATACCAATTCATACTAATACAACAATTAAATATCTAGAGACTTATTTTCAATGTATGTTATAAACTTATAAGTCTATATAAGTCTACACATGTATATGAATAATATAAATGTATAATATCAATACTTAATCATATGATTCAATGACAATTCAAATACTTTATTCAAAACTTCAAGTGAATCATATTATTAATGTACAATGATGATATGATTCGTATAATATCAAATTTAGTAATTGACATTGGATTAAACAATGACCAATGTGTTACTTATAAGCACAATTTAAGTATTAATGTATTATCATTATATGTTGTGACAGTTGTCTGAATTATGAACTTTTTTTTATATATTGTGTTGAATTTTTTTTAAAAAAAAAGTTAACCGATTATGATTTAATATTTAAGGAAATTTTTTTAAAGTATAAGTAAATGTAAATTTTGGGTCAAATATTTTTGATTTTTCAATATGGGCTCTTTTTATAGCAATTGGGCCCAATAAGACACTAAAAATACCCCCAAAAAAAAAAAAAGGTAAAAAAAAAAGGCCCAAAAACGCCCCCCCCAAAAAAAAAAAAGCCCAATTTTGAAAAAGCGGTTAGCGGGTGGTTATCTATTTCACTAACCGCTAACCGGCGGTTAACCATTAACCGTTACCCGCTAGGCGGTTAGCGGTTGCGATTAGTGAAGTCTACTAACCGCTAAGGCGGTTACTGTTAGCGGTTATTGCCAATAACCGCTAACCGTAACCGCCTTGACACCCTTAGACGACACCCTCCTACTCAGCTGGCTGCTATGGTAGCCAAAACAAACTCTCAAATCTAGAATTCTGAATTCCCAAGAGCAACCATGATATGTTGACAATGGTGCCAACAACCACATCACAGCTGCTCTCGGAAATAAGGACACAATTATCATGTTGGTTATATATTTACAAATCTCAATCCTTGTAATGAGTTTGTTATTATATCCAGAAAACATGTACAAATTACATTCAATCTACCTTAGTCTAGTAGTGGTTTGTTAGGTTAGAATAAAATTGTAATCGTATGTTTTTCCCTGCACTTTAGTTTGTTATTTGATGTTAAATTTTATCACAAAATGACCAAATGAGAAGATTGTTAGGTTTTAGAAATTGAAGCTATTGACTGTTCAAACATTTTGTTACTAAATATTTGAGGACAAATTAAGAGCACGAGGACCCATAATTGAACCAAAAGAAAGCAAGTAATATGAGCCATAATGATTTCGGAAAGAGAAATGTTACACATACTCTTAAGTGTTGAATGCAGCAATAAAAATCATCATTAAATACTACATGTACTTTCATTTTTTATTTCATCCAATGATGATTTTCACAGCCACATCAAACGGTGAGGACTTGAGAGCTCCAAAGCCATGGCAGTCATAATTGAAGCAAGCTCCCAATAGCCAAAATTTTCAGCCATGTAGTCCTGGAAGAAGAGATGTCGAGGATCTTGAATAGCGTTCAAGGAGGGCCAAGACTTTGGCAGCCTTCCTCCCAACATGGCCATTCTCATGAACAGCCCTGCCAGTCAGACCAACAAGAAGTAATCTGGCCGCTGATCCATAGTGCTCAACCATTTCTTTTGACACAAAAACTTTCTCCAAGAGTCCCAAAGCCTCCTCCTTCAACGAATCTGTTCCCCACGTCAAAGTCTCTAATATTGGTTTTATGGCATCAGCCTCATGCAAGACATTGGCCCCTCTCTGAGGAGACCCTACCAAAAGAGTGGAAAGTGTCTGAATTGCTTCATAAGCAGTAGCATGAACCTCTCCATGTAAGAGCTTTACCAAGTCAGGCAAAGCATTTGCCTCCAATAGACAGAATGTAGAAGCCACGCTACAGATACCACCGTGTGCTAAGCATAAAGGAGCACGTGACGGCCGGAAGCACCAGCAACTAACCGATTTGGAGACAACAGTGAGCTTCAGGCTGCTCGTTGAAAGATTACCAATGAGTGCTGCTGCTCTCGCCTTTGCTGGTACTGAACCAATCCTGAGAAAGTTTACAAGTAAAGGGTACGCTCCTCCTTCAACCAAAATACGCTGCGACTCGAGATTTGTGGGATCTGAGAACCTGAAGAGTGCACTTAGAGCATTTTCTTTTGCTTCCATGGTCCCATTTCGTAAAATGTTTAAAATTGCATCAATTCCATTCAGTTCAGTCAACTTCATGGTGAGTGCTCTCTCTGATTTTGGTAGGTTGGCTAATAAACCAGCAGCAGCCATCTGTACATCACCCTTTTCATCATTCTCAAGAAACCCCACCAAGGCCTCCAGCCTTCTTGGCTTGAGAAGGTACTCCACAACCCCTTGTGGCTCATGCTGCGAGAATAGGAAGAGCAAACTGATAGCAATCTCCCTGATTTCGGAGTCAGAATCATCAAGAAGCGGAAGCACTAGCGATACACCATTAGCAGTGAGAACCGCCTTCTTAACCAACCATGCTTCAAACCTGCAAAGACCAAGAAGTGCATGCAAGGCAGGCCTCCGGACATTATGGCCTGAGTTAGGTTTCTGTTGCAAAGCTAACAAATTGGTGATGATCGGTTCTAACTCTAGTTGGGCCCCTTCTTCGTCAACAAAGAATTTAATTCCATAATCTTCAGAAGAAAGTTTCTCAAGGATTTCAGAGCATTTCGCAACAGTAAATGAGTGCACTTGGGGAGAGAACATTAGTTTCAGAACAAGTGGAACTCCACCAGCAGCAGCAATGAGCTCTTTATTGGCATGGCAACCTGATAATTTAACCAGAGCTGATAAGGATAAGTCTCTGGAATCAACATTCCCAGATACCATCTCAAGCAAAGGAGGTATAACCCCTTCCTCGCCAAGGAGCTTCAAGTTCAAATCAACTAACTCCATATTAACAATTGTTCTCACCATTGATATCCTTGAAGACTCTGGCCCTGAAAAAATTAAAATCATCAAATTAGATGACTAACCTTGCATTCAAAGGATTACAGTCAATCAGGCAAAGCAGCTTTATTGTGAAGACTGCTGAATAGAACACAGAAAATCTCGTATAGAGAATGACACAATGGTCAAACCATTTATCTATAGATACAAAGAATAAGACAAGAAGTGGCATATCCGGATGTTTCATGATAATGAAATCAATCAACAGTGTCAGGCGTAGGATTTCAAACCAGACATTTTCTATATCATAATTGTGCAGTGCCTTCTTACTCGTATACCAGGACATGGAATGGTGCTTGATGCTATGGGAGTTATGAAACAATGTTGTGAGGATTGATTACCACTAAATGCATTGAGAACGATGAATAATATTGCAAGGATTATGTGGTAATCTGCTGATTCTAATGACACATTCTCTGTTATTTCTTTACACAACTAATTGAATTGTCACAAGAAAGAATCACAAACCCTTTTTTTTTATAGTCAACAACGAATAACTTGACATTACAAAGCTCTTTCTCTTTGATAAAGTAACAAAATGTTAAAATATTAATTATATGATGAAATTTATCAATTCCTATTAGCTTTAGCTTTTGAGATAAGTGGTGACATAACATAGTATCGGAATAAAAGTCTTGAGTTTGAACTTTGTCTTCAAAATTCACTTTCCATTGCAATTAAATATTTCACGTGAGCCCTCACTTATTGAGGGGGAGTTTGAACCCACACGTGAGGATGAGTGTTAGAATATTAATTAAATGATAAATTTACATTTTCCTATTAGTTTAAACTTTTGGAATAAGTAGCGATTTAACACAAACAATGAAATGTTATCTCTAAGCCTAAAGGAAATAGATCCTCTTACCTTGGATTATGCGATCAATAAGTGGTTTATACCAACCAGACTTAGCAGCACGAGAAATGTTCTCCTCATCTATCTCAAATAGCTTCATCATGATTCTTTCTGCAGTCTCAGCTGACTCCATCAGAGGACCCTTTAACAGGGTAACAAGGAAAAGAATTGCACTGCATTGCTGAGAGAGTTTCCTGCAAACAGACACGTTCCAACCAGATCTCTCTTGCAACAACTCATATAGCAATTCAACTGCAGCCTTTGAAGTGCTTGAGTCACGTCCCAAGCAACGGATAATGTGATCCCATCCCTCAGATTCGATCACTCTTTCCTATGAATTTGATCCAATTGTTCAATTTAGAATGAGTTGAAGTATTTTTGTAATTCGCTTTTTCCGTGTCTTGTTTTTAAAATTAAGCAGTATTTCATGACAAGGGTAAAATAACAACAAATTTGACTTGCACAGGATCAAAAATCTATGCAGTACCACATCTGATTTAGTCCAGTTGGTACGAAATTCAAATTTTTTTCACTTGACATATGTAACACAGAATGAGAGTTAATAAAACTCAAAAAGAAGTATATCATAGATCCAAAGCTAGCAAATTCACATTAATATTCATTAACCAAACACTAAGAGTTGTCGGAAATATACTATTAACAGTGCATACAAGCTGTAAAGAAAACTTTACTCACATATAGAGATTCTATCCATAAATGTTGTACAAATTTTTTGCTACGTGAATTAATAGAAGGCATTGGATATAGAACTCATCTAGATTTTTTTTTTTTTAACATGTCTGCACAAGGGAGGAAAAGAGGGGAGCGGGATTCAAACTAATGACTTCTGCTACATGAGGCGTGGTCTCCAGCCAATTGAGCTACTCATTGGGGACATAACTCATCTAGATTTGGAAAACTAGACTGCATGCTCTACTCAATAACAAAAAAATAAAAAAGACAATAAAAAATGAAAGTAATCAAGAGCACTCTTTTCTATTGCCCTAGATGATTGATTGGTCGAACATTGGAAAATTTGAATCTTAACAGTGATTTTTTTTTAAAACCTCTTCTTACCTCTTTGTGCACTATGAAATACTTATTTCCCTTTTTTGTTTGTATGTTTCCTTTTCAATTCACTAGATTTATGAAAGTACCTTATTTCTTGCATGCCCTTCTACAATATCCTTCAATGTAATTAAAATCTTTCTCTTCACATCTTTGTTGCGTGAACGCTCTAGGATAGAGATAATCATATCAGTGAGCCCTCCAATGGAAATCCAGTCCTTGTTAATAGAATTATCTCTCATGAGACCCTGCATTTGGCTCAGGGCCTCTTCCACAGAAGAGTCCACACCTGACAACAACTTTGCATTGGAAGATCGTATATTGAGGCAGTAATTAAGTTCTCGCCACTCCTCTATTGATTGTCTCAGTGGAAGGTTAGACCTTAGAGAAGTATCTTCAAGAACCTCACCTGTTTCAGGGTCAGTTCTGGCCCCACTGTCCAACCAAGCTTCAATGGCAGCTCGCTCACATGTAGTACCAGTGCAAAGGCTGACAGGATCAACCATCACATTTCCGCAGATACGACAAAGAAAAGAATTAAGTGGTTGGATATACTCTTCCTTCTCATCATATCGCTCTATGACCTGAACCCTTTGGAGATATTGCTTCTTGACTTCTTCGTAATCCCTTGCAGCATCAGCTCGAGAGAGCAGCTCAATAATCTGCTCCAAGAAGAGAACTTCAGCCCTTTCTTTCCGGTTGGCAGCTTCTTCTTTTTCCCTTCTGAAGCTCGCTAGCTCTTTGCTTATCTCAGAGGGCTCAACAGGCACCCCAACTGCCCTCGCTATTTCTTCGAGCATGTCATTTGCAAAACCCTGGTCATGTTTCTGGTCCCTAAGACCTTGGTTTAACTTGTCAACAATTTGGAGCCGAGAATTGGAAGCCTCAAATTCCACTCTTTGCATCTCATTATGTAACCTACTCACCTGATCAGATATCCTAGATAGAACTTCTGTATTTGCAAGGGATAATGCAGCCAAAGACCTTCCAATATCCCTTGTGACGTCTTGTACCTCCTTGACAATGTAGCGGCACTTGACCAGCAAGTAGAAGCGGGCTCGGTTTTTATACTTATCAACCAAATTATTAGCCTTTTTAACATCTGCTTCAAGAGATTCCAGAGCAAGCCTCGCAGCTTGAGAATCATTTAATTCTTGAAGCTGCAATTCCTTTAGGACTGGTTCAATGTCAAACAAGTGCTTTGACAGGACCTTGAAACTCTCCTTCTCAATGAGAACATCCTTTGCCGCATGAGCTGTTTTGATGACCTGGTTTGTTAGTACGGCTAAGATGGTGCCTACAGGTATAAGCTCCATAGCCATATTGTAAGTCTATGCCAGATCCTCCATCAAAACTGAAGAATGTAACTTGCGTCCATGGCCTCAAAGTTGAAGATCAGTTCCCACGGTACATATCCTTCCCCTTCAAGTAACTTCCTCCATCTCGTCCCTCCTCCTGAGCATCAGAACTATTCCTTGTTTACCTATTCAACTATAAAAAATAAATAAATAAATAAATAAAAAGACCTAGAAGAAGCCTTGACTCAGAAAAGGGGGAAAGAAATTAAAGGAAAAAGAAGAAGGAAAGAACGAAAACGAATATCAATTTAACAACACCAATAGAGCTAGATGCCATTCTTTGAAAACCAAAATACATAAATTATGTGCAACTTATGAACTGAGAACATTGTCAATCGGTAAGAAAAGTTCCAGTAGTGTTCTCACATATTGGGGCAAAATTCAGGAGGAAATGATGATAGTTTCCAGAAAAACCAATTTTTTTTTAAAAAAAAAAATCAAATTCATGCACCCAGCAAGCTGGACATAAACCTCCACAAACCTATTTCCCTGGAAACTTTAGGGGAAGAGAGTTACCATCAACCCCTTTATAATATTCGCATAACAAGTTACAATAACAAAATTTAAAATTTAAAAACCACACAACTCAAGGAAGGGCTAAGTGAAAAATTAAAAGAAAAAACCCAATGGCCAAATAAAGCACACTGTATTCCCTCCTTTCAAATTAAATATGTACAAAAAAGAACATAGCGAGTCAACTAGATGACATAACTAGACCTTTCAGATTTCAAATAAAACGTAACTATAGGAAAATCATAATGCTCCGTTTGGTTCATGAGAAAGGGTCTAATAGAATTCAGAAGAAATTAAAGTGTTATAAAGTCCATAATCAATCCAACCATTTTGGCTTTTGAACCTTCCATTTCCAAGAAACAAAAACAACACGAGAACTGGATTTTCAATTCTTTCCCTCAGGTTTCTCGGCTGGCAAACAGAGCGTAATCTTCACCAATATTACTTAAAAGAAAAACCCAACAAAGTCCACACTTAACTATCTTCAATTCCTTCCTAGAAAGGAACATGAGAAAGCGAAAAAAAAAAAAAGTCAAAACGTGGGTGAGAAAATTTACCTCTTCAAGGCGTTTCAAATCCTCGTTTCTTTGTATCTCTGCCACTTTGGAATTGAAACCATGGCTCCAGAGGTAGCTGCCGACCTTAGTATAATACGGATGTTGTGTTGTGTACGGAGGGAGACGACTTGATCAAGTCAAGGCTCTAACGGGAAACCCCCAGACGAATATATATACATAGAAGAGCCTGTAATTGTGTCTACTATTTTTACGCACGCGGTGTGGAAAAAGAAAATGAGAAGAGTGTGTAGGGATGTTTCTGAGAAATTGTCATGCAGAGGGCCAGCCTATCAGAAAATTCTTCTTTTTTTTTTTCATTCTCAGGTCTTCTCCGGCAAAATGTTTTGCTGGCAGAGACAGTTGATTTGACCGTTAGCTTTTCTCTGTTTCAAGTTTATTTTGGTTTTTTTTTTTTTTTCTCGGCTACTGTAAAAGCTAGGATTACGGGATCAAAATTACGTAAGCACAGAACAGAAGGATATATATTTATTTCACTCCTTTTTAAATACTCCTTCATTCGTTGTAAAATATTTTGGAGTTCTGTTTTTCATTTTGTCAAATTTAATATCCGAATTTATGAAGGTTTTGAATATAAGACTTCATTTTATTTCTTTCTCAAATAAATAACAAAACTGATATAAAAATATTATTATATCTTTCCCTTTAAACAAATTTATTAAAAGATAAAGTCCACTTAATCCCTTCAAACTATCACCACAATGACATTTTATCCCCAAATTATCAATTACGACAATTTACTCTCCAAACTATCAAAACAATGACAATATACCCTCAATGCTAGCAAAATGATGAAATTACCCCTATAAAATTTTCAATAAGACAAAAATACCCTTAAAATTTTGAAAAAATAAAAATTTAGTATTTTTGTTTTTATTTTAGTAAAGGTAATTTCATCATTTTTTTAAAATTGGGGTCTGGGGGTACATTGTCATTGTTTTAGTAGTTCGAAGGGTAAGTCCCGAAGAGATAACTCAATCGGCTAGGACCACGCCTAATGAAGTGGAGGTTACTAGTTCGAATCCCTCTCATCCCTCTTAATTGATAGTTTGAGGGTAGATTATCATTAGGATGGTAATTTGAGAAGATTAAGTAGACTTTACCCTTTATTTTTCTTTATTAAAAAGAAAAATGTGAAGAGGGTGGGTCGCAATTTGCAACAAGCAATCGCTATCGGGGTGGCTCATAACCACCTGTATGTATTTTCTTTGTTTTGTATTTTTCTTTTTCTTTTTTTCTTTTTTCTTTTTTTTTTTTTTTTTTTTTGAAGAAAATGGCATAATAATATTTTTATGTCATTTTAGTTATTTATTTGAAGGAAAATTGAGGGAAAAAAAGGGCAAAAGTCTTTAAATTAAAATCTTCATAAATTCGGGTCTTAAATTTGTCAAATTGAGAAGTCGGGTCTAACATTTAAAAATACACACACACACAATTTCTGAAATATTTTTCCTGTAAACATAATCCAGCTAGGTGTTTTGTTTGAAACTGGGCAGATACCACTCTCAACAAACAAAATAAAAACAGGCATCGTATTGACCTTTTGTAACATTGAGATTCTTATGGAGTCGGTTCCAATAATTGGGATTTTATCAGCATTTTATTAGGCTTAAGACACTTTAATAGTTACTGTGTCAAATCATAGCATAAAGAGTGATAAATCAAAAAAAGAATACATTAAAGATGGGATAAAGGATTAGGCTAAATCCACTTGGAGGGTCACCATGTTTCCGAGCTTTAGAAGGGCTAATGATCAATCACAAAGAAAACCAAAAAAAAAATAGTAATTGTATTTTGCAGATTGATATAAGATTGTCATACAATTTGATGATATAACGTAAAAATCAGCCTTTAAATCAGCATTTATTGAATCTCACTATCATATCATCGGATAATAGTGCTTTATTTTACGTGCACATTTTGGACCAGTAGGTTCCAAACAGGGTATTGTTTAGTTTAGTTTATGCTTCTTCAATATGATGTAACTTTGATAGAAATTCTTCGGCGTGGAACTGTATATAAATATCAGCAAACATCATTGCATTATTGAAGAAGCATTCAACCAACTCCATTAGCTTTACTAATTAAATAGATATGCATCTCCCAAGCCAAAAACAGGACAGAAAACAGATGTATATACATTAGTAAAACCAACCAAGTTATTTGATTTTGGAAATCAATTTGGAGATGTTCACATTCTGCATAATAGATAATACACATCTCTTGATTTCTCACAGGCACTGGTAAGTTCAACTGCAAAGCTACAACATTCACTTACAATCCAAAAGAACATCACCGGCTGCTGTTCTTCTTGCGGGCTAGTTCCCGAGCCATCTCCCTCATTTCTTCGGGTGATGGAGGCCTTGGCGCCTCTGGAGGATACACTACATAAGAACGCTTCACACCAAAAGAAAAGGCAACAACGATTCAGAACTTTTGACCTTAGATCAAGACAATGATCCCACCACACCCAAAAGAGAAGGTAAAAGCAAAACTCTATAACATAGTAATTTAGCACAAAAAGATTTGCAGCCATACTCACAAGGATCAGATAATGTATTAGGCATAACGAAGAGAAATGGTTCCAAACAATTCCAACACATGAGCCAGCATCTTAAGGGGCAGCTGAGGTACTGCAATATTCTCTACCACCCCAAGATGTTGAAAATTGGTGTTCTTTGCAAAGCATAAACAAAAGCTTAGGTGGGGAATTAAAGTAATAGGCTCATTAGCTGAATGAGTATAAGTACCCTATAACCTCTTTCTGAAATGTCACGAAAAGCTATCTTTTTTTTTTTTCTAGTAATACTAATCATGAACAAACTCCACAAACTGCAAATAACACAAAATCACAAAAGATGTGCATTACATGGCACTTTGAATCAAATTCTTGCAAAACCCAAAAAAAAAAATTGTTAATTTGGAAAACTAAACAGTTCCATCTACCATCAATTCCCTAATAATGTTCCAAATCTAAGACAACATCAATTTCCAAACGCGTGAAAAAATCCCAACAAAATTAAACAAATTCTGATCCATATATCGGAAAAGGGGACTTCCAAAAGCAAACCCATATGCAAAAATGAACACAGAGAGAGAGAGGGGGGGTTACGTTTCCCATGAATCTCTGGAGATTCTTCGTATTGTTAGCGAAGGCGTACATGAGAACGATGGGAACGCTCACATAGAGCCCGAACTTCGCGATCTCCAAGACTCCTTTAGATGTTCCCACAGACGACATTCTTCCTTCCCCAACTCAAATTTTATTATTTCGAAAATTACCCAAAAAAATGTCCTCGAGAGAAAGAGAGAGACCTGCGGGTTTTTGTGGCTCTGAGGATGGAGACGATACCCTCGAAACGTGGGAGCTTCGGATTGTTACGAGTGTAATTATGAAACTGGGCAGCTGAGAAGGCCCAACCAAAGATCTGCCTAGGCTTCAAAATTTGTGGGCTGACTTTTAGGTGGGCTTGCTTAAGAACTCGACCATTCCAAATTTATATTTATTCCCCAAAATTTTAAAATTTAATAGAATATCTTACTTGAAATAACCATAAATTTGTAGAGGTAAGTTCGAACTCAAGATATTTTGTTCTTGGTCTGATCCATGTTCGTGTACCATGTAGTTAACCCCCTTGGGGGCAAGCTTTTTCTAATCATTAAACCGGCTCATACGACCTTAAGCCTTGCCCACTAGCAATAAAGATTACAAGTCAGCCGAATGCCACGACTATATTAGGCCGACCAAGCTTGAGTTAATGTAGGTTGGCCATACTCTTAACTCAATTAGGTCGACTAGTTCAAATTTGTGATAAATGAGTTAAGTGCATGAGGCATAAAGAGAAACTGCACAATATTCTCACCCTGACTACTTGGATTACTGACATCTATTACTATCAGAAAATGATAAAAGCATGAGCTAAGAGAGTGGGAGCCACAAAATCAAATTCTATTAGCCTCAAGCCCCTCGATCAATCTACTCTGCACAGAAAATGCTTTATAAAATGAAAGGGTTTGAATCATATGCTCATTTTCCTTCCCAAACGCTTTTACTCTCCTTGCTTTCTTTCTCAAAATCATTTACCGACTCAAGCATCCAAGTAACCCTCCACTAGACCTCATACAAATCACTTTGATCTTTCTCTTCTCCTTACTTTAAAAGTACAATTGACCCATAACTCAGTGTGCGATCAACCGACATCTGCACATGTTAAATTATTAACCTTTAAAGTTGACCTCCACAGATCCATTGGGCTTGGGAACGCAGGGTCCATTTTGATTTTTAACCAGGGCAGGACAAGTGTACTGTGATTAAAGAGGAGGAACAACAAAACGAAAAAAAAAAAAAAAAAAAAATACAACACAAAAACCCAGCCATAAAAGACATCAGCACCTCAAAGCCCAGAAGGAAATCCAAAGAGGTGAGGTGACAGTCACGTGGGAATGCAGCTTTTGAAGGCCACCGCCTAATATGATAGATAAAACCATCGAAAATACAAAAACCCTTAAAAACTTAGATCTAATTCGATACCCAAAGAAACTGAACAGACTAAGAGGTGGCAACTTAAATTTAGCCCGATTTCCATGGAAACCGAACAAACTAAGAAGAAAAAGAATAGTGGAAAGGGGATTTCTTACATAGACAAAGAGTTTGAAACTCAAACAATTCGGGTTGAGTTGTACAAACTACAACACCAACAAACAGAAAAATACAACAAAAAAAAAAAAACTCAAAAACCAGCAGCTTCATCTTCTAACAAGGCGGAGGAAGGCGGTGAGCAGAACCTGTCTGACATGTTGGACCCACGCATGAGCGCTGGTGCGTGGTTGTGTTGTGATTTGGAGCACTGATTCACATGGCACGCATGCACGCCGCGTGCTCTTTTGTTTTACCCTGTGATTTGTGATTGAATAAAGGGTCAGTTTATGAGGATCACAGCTTTTGGTTACACGAAAAGCTATCTTTGTTTCAAAAGGTAACATTAAAAAAGCACCTTTGATTATGGTAGAGCTAGCTTCCCTTTCCCTAAAAATCTAAAAATGTCCCATCAAACCACACATGAATCTTGCTAGCTTTGCAGCAAAAGGTTTTGGCTTCAACCTCCATGTCTATGGCTCACATTAGAATATAAAATTCCCACTTGTATTCATATACTATATATATACTATTTCTGATATTTTTATCATAATAATTAAGCTGTCACAAGGTGAACTATAACTTCCAAAAACATCTCTTTCATCTATCAATGAATTATACTTTAATTTACTTCCTTGATCTAGCTAATTGGGCACTAGTGGAAGTGGAATCATTGTTCAACAATTAATTAGAGTATCTAAGCACTTTGTTATATATATATATATATATATATATATATATAGTGAATATATTAAAATTTTAAAATTATATATACCATTAAATATAACAAAAATTATAAAAATAAACTCTCTATTTTCCTTGAAATAGGACATGTTCCAACACCTAAAGAACTTGCCAACCGCTTCAACATAGCTTCACCTTGTCAGATTGTTTATATTACATGGTCTTCATGCTATTCACTGCCGATATATTCTTCCTTTCATGTCAAATTATATATACAGTAAACAGTAATCCCCTTTTAATTACGAAAGACGCCAAAAGGAAAGATTTTTTTAGTCATTTACAACGACGAACCATGCACTATCGTTTGCTCATAGAAAAGAAAAAGAAAAAGAAAAAGAAACAGCATCCTTAATTTGTCAAAGGTAGCAATCATTCACTTGGCTCCTTGAGAAGGTTGGAGTTGATTATTTGTTACATAAACATACTTTATTTTCCAAATCAAAGACAGTGATATGATATCGACGTCAAATCTAATTCCCTCCCCAGTTAGTGGCCTAGTGGCCCGAATGGGTCATAAAAAAGACAAGGCCTCATATTTATGGAGAAGAAGACGATAATTCCGTTAATTAGCTTCAAGATTATTATAAGGTGCATAGATTTTGATTCAACTTCACCATGCATGCACCCTCAAGTACTTGAAGGAGAAAATGTTCCATTATCCTCTTGCATATATATATATATATATATATATATATATATATATTCGCACATTGTTACTATCAGTGGCGGAGAGAGGGGGCCGGCGGAGGCCCGGCCCCCCTCTAATACCATTGTAGGAATTTTGAAAGAAATAGAATTAATGCAAGTGATTGGAAGGATATTTCGCTGAGGGTGGAAATCTAAGAAGACAAAGAAAAGGAAACTATTCATAAGAAGATGCATGGTTTTTCTTCGTTAACCTCCATGAAAATTTTTATTTTTTATGGAAATGCTTAATTAGGTGTAAGATTGTCACACTTGTTTTTCTTCATAAAAAAGCAGTGGGAGAGAGACTAACTGTAACTATTCTACATGAACGTGGCCATTGTAAAACCTTCCTGTTGGGAGCCGCACATGAAAAGCCTAAACAATAAAAATTTTAGACACTTCCTTAAGTCCAATTAAATTGTAGCTTAACCCAACCACATCAAGGCATACGTGGGACATAAGGCAGCTACTACTAATAGATTAATTGAGGGATCCCATTTCGAGAGTCGAACTCTCACTCAGCCTATTACATGTCCAACCACTTTAAATAAATTTTTTTTAGGCCACTAAATCACCACCATATAATTATGTGCACATCCCATACATCATCCATTAATCTTGCTATTTTTTATTTGCCCCCAATATATTTTGAGTTGAAGTTCCTATCTTATACTTTGCAGCAAACGGTTTTAGCAATTCAAGAATCCCTTGCTTTATTTTGCTTGTCTTTCTTGTACAAAATTAGCACATATATTTAATCTCACATGCTGTGAAAGTGATATGCAATATAATTCTCGCTTCCTAGTAGTCCAACGAGGCGCATTTTCATCTAATGGTGCTGTTATTGGTCCAAATTGATAATTACGTCCAATCAATCCAACCAAAACGATGAGTTTTATGACTCAAATAATTATAATATAAAATTCCCGCTTGTATTTTACGATAATCAACTGATTTGAGATATTTTTACAGTAATAACATCATTTTCATTAGGTAAACAATAACTTTCTAAAATATATATATATATAGATATATATCACTAAATTAGAGTTTAATTTGCTTTCTTGATCTGACTAGTGGAAGAGAAATCATTGGTAGGCAATTAATTAGTCGGAATATCCAAACACCATGCAGAGTATATGCTTCTATAGAACCCTTAACCCTGCTCACCTTTTTCGGCATAGTCCGTACAAGAGGGAGATTCGAACTAATGGTCTTCGCTTCATTAGGCATGGTCCTAGTTGATTGAGTTACCTCTTAGAGACATGATTAGGGTTACCTATTAATGTTATTGGTGCTCATAATATATATATATATATATATATTATTTGTTACCTAAACATATCCTTTCTTTTTCCTATTCATCTAAAAAGAAAAAAATATATATAAAATGAGTAATTATGGTTACACTGATTTACAGTAAGCTCTCATGGTATAAAAATGATCTGACAAGTCCTTGTGGTAGCTAAAAATAACAAATACGTTCATGTACCCAACTTTCATATAAATTTTTTTTTTTTTTAAACGAAAACCGTCAAATGTCATGTTAGCACAAATTATATTATAACACATGGCATCCAAAATAAAAATAAATAAATTATAAATATTTATTAAAATAAATACTAGGGTGCTTGAACGACCCTTTCGGCCAAAATGGTGAATGGCCGAATTAACAACCAAAATCAAAAACAACAATAATGACATCGATGTCAAATCTAATTCCTTCTTGCTAGTGGAATAAATGGCCCATGTACAATTAGAAGCCAATAATTCCATTAAATCAAGTTTATACAGTTTAGGATTCAACGGGAGGATATATATATATATATATATATATATATATATATATATATATATTTTAAGGAATATTTGGAATATTCATTATCTGAAAAAGATCCGTAACAAGATCACACAAGTAAAAAAGATTGTTCATTCCGTACAATATTACTTACACTTGATGAGGCATCCAATGGAAGGATATATCTAATACAGTAATGCCAAACTGGACTGCTATATAATTGTGATTACGTGAAAGTAAAAATCTAAAAAAAACAAAGAATAGAAGTTGGAAAAGGATTCATCAAGACTTGACGATTCGATTCTAGATCTTTAATACTCATCAATGGCAAAATCTAAATTAACTGACCCATCATTAAATATGGAGCAAAGATTTTGTTTTTTTTTTTTTTTTTTTTTTTGCTATTTTTATATGGTTGTTGCGATTAGCCTTAATTGATGGATCATCTACCTCGTCTAAGAAAATCAAGTGACATCCATCAAAATAGGAGGTTTGTGATATTTAGATTTTATTTTTAAAATTTTTTAATTTCAGGTGAAACTATTTATCCATATATATTACTAAGCATGTCTATTTATATTTTATACCGGCATCAAATGCCTTGTTAATAATTTTGTGAACTACTCTACATTTGTGGAAAATAAAAGTATTTGCAAAATGAATAATATAATTGTTGACTCTCAATGAACGACAATGTGCTTGTGTGACATGATCACTTTTATTTAATAATGTGAGATTTATTGTGAAAAAAATCTATAGCATGTGCATACAATCTTTTATCAAGAAAATTATTAATCAATTCTTATAAATAGCGCCAACTAAAGAATCAATTGGTCGCATTTGGGCTTTAGGTCGAGATAAGTAGATGATTGCTGACAAGTTAGCATATAATAATTTCAAATATTTAACTCTACATTATGTTATTAATTTATTAATTTTGAGAGTAAAGTAAATGATGTAATCACTATTATAAATTAATCAAATAAAAATTCAATATTGACCCTAAATTTTATAATTTTCTCCAATAATACAAATTATATAACAAAAAAAAAAAAGAAAAAGAAAAAAGTAAAACAGTTTTCAACCACAACCTCCGAAGTCCGACCTTCCCAGTTCCCACCACCAAATTAAATTATTGGTTTTCATACGCGCATATAGCATGCGCGCCTACTCTTTTAGAGTCCACAGAACCGACTACCACGGTAGACCCGGTCCCTAACAAATTTGTAGCTTGTCCAGGTGGCAACTTCCCTGCCGTTAACTCAGTCCAACTGAGACACAACAACCTCTCCTATACAGCACAAACAGGAACCTTATGTAACGCCTTGGAAGTTGCGAACTCCAACATAGCCACGTTGGCAGCGCAAAATTACGTAGCAACCCTCGCTCGAAATGACTGAAAGCACCATTACATTTACGGCTCGAGATCTTTGATCACGCACCAGAGAAAAAGTGTTTCATAAAAGAGGCTGCTGATTAGCCGGATTTGACTGAATGGTGGGGCCAGGTTGCTGGGTACGTTAGTGATAGCCAGTTAATCGTTGATTAGATGCTTGGCAAATTCCACTCATTAACGAAGAAGATTCGTGTACCTTTTACTTCCTGGAACAGAAAATAAACTTGGCATTATAGTCTTAATTATTTTTTTATTAAGTAAATTATAGTCTTAATTCATTGTTAGTGGCAATCTACCTTTCACAAGTTGTCTTTCTCTTCCACTTGCTTATGTCAATAAAATTATTTCCTTAGTCCTCTTATTGTTTTCTTGGATATATTTCTTTCATTTTTTATTTTATTTTCAAGTAAAATGATCTGCGCAATGTGTACTATTTATTTAAATTGAAAATTCTTAGTAGAGAAAATTACTAGAGTATAATTAAAAACATAAAAAGATTTAGGTGGGTTATATAAATTTTACTTTCAAATAAAGAAAAAGGTTTTGGTTCATTTGAAATGAAAGATAGATTAATATAAACGTTAAACAAGATCATGTTTAAGTTAATGGAGTTAATCATCTACCTAATCACTAATAGGGGTTGACGCTGACATTATATCTATGCGAGAAGGAGGTTTCTTACCAATTATTGAGAGAAATTGATTAGATTTTCTTTCTTGTAAATTTATTAGAGAGAATATTAAGTGTGAATGTGATTTATAAAAAAAAAATAAATAAATAAATAAAAATAATAAAAAAGGAAAAGGGGTCATTTCGGAAGTGGCTTAAAACCATCCCACCTGGACAAAAGCAAATCACAGCCGGGTCCTTCTCCAACGACTTTAATATGCTATAAAACCCAAAATCCCAAGGCTTCAAACCCGCTGCCTCGTGTGTCGTGTGGTCTCTCTTCCTCTCTCCCTCACAACCCTCGAGAGCCATGGAAGCAGGGGTCCCGCCGCCGCCACCACCACCACCCGCCACCACCATCCTCGGGAAGTACCAATTGGGTCGGCTACTGGGCCGGGGCAGCTTCGCCAAGGTCTACCAGGCCCGGTCCATGGTCGACGACACGGCCGTGGCAGTGAAGATCATCGACAAGTCCAAAACTGTCGATGCGGCAATGGAGCCTCGGATAATCCGAGAGGTCATGGCCATGCGCCGCCTCGAGGACCACCCAAACATCCTCAAAATCCACGAAGTCATGGCCACCAAGACGAAGATCCACCTCGTCGTCGAGCTCGCCACGGGGGGCGAGCTCTTCTCCAAGATCTGCCGCCGCGGCAAGCTTCCCGAGCCCTCCGCGCGCCGCTACTTCCAGCAGCTGGTCTCGGCGCTGCGCTTCTGCCACCAAAATGGCGTCGCGCACCGCGACGTCAAGCCCCAGAACCTGCTCTTGGACAAGGACGGTAACCTCAAGGTCTCGGACTTCGGGCTCTCGGCGCTCCCGGAGCAGCTCGAAAACGGCTTGCTACACACGGCGTGCGGGACGCCGGCTTACACGGCGCCCGAGGTCGTCTGCCGGCGCGGCGGATACGACGGCTCCAAAGCCGACGCCTGGTCCTGCGGGGTCATCCTCTACGTGTTTCTCGCGGGGTACCTCCCGTTCGATGATAGCAATCTCGTAGCCATGTACAAGAAGGTTCACCGCCGAGACTATCAGTTTCCGGCTTGGGTCTCCAAGCCGGCGCGTCACGTGATCTTTCAGCTCCTGGATCCGAACCCCAGTACGAGAATGAGCATCGAGGCGCTGATGCAACACGCGTGGTTCAAGAAGTCTCTGCAAGAAAAGCCCGAGAACGACAAGAGTTTGTTCCGTTCAGCGACTGATTGCAACAAAAACGACATGTTGAAGAGCATGACTGCGTTCGACATAATATCGTTGTCGTCGGGGCTGGACCTGTCGGGGCTGTTCGAAACGACGGCGTGCGAGAGGAAGGAGAAGCGGTTTACGACGAGGGCATCGGGGGATAGAGTGATGGAGAGAGTGAGGGAGGTGGGAGGGAAATTGGGGTACAGAGTGGAGGAAGGGAAGGGTGGGAAGAATAGCTTAGTGGGGTTGGGGAAAGGGAAGGTGGTTATGTGGGTCGGCGTTTGGGAGATTGCGCAAGGATTGGTGTTGGTGGAGGTTAGGGTGGTGGAGGGCGGGGTGGAGTTTGAGGAGCTCAATCACTGGGGGGATTTCAAGGATGGCCTTCAGGACATTTTGCTTGCTTGCCACGGCAACGATACGGTTACGGTTAGCAATGGTGGAGACGGTTGATTTCTGGACAGGGGTGGTGCGATTCATTTGCAGTTTGCTCTGTAATTTGTATGACGGGATGGAAAAACACGGGGTTTCATCATTGTACATGAAAATCAGGAGTTAGTTTAATTAGAATAATTATAATAGTGATTTTTCCTTGTTCCTTGGCCCTTTACTTTTGTGTTAATATTGTTGAAGCCTTCTGTTTTTTTGATCAATCAAAGAAACGTAAATCCATATGTATGTGCAGCGGCCATGGCCTACAAAATTGCATAATCTGTTCTTGTAATTCTTACTTGCAATCCATTTGAAAGGGGAATGCAAAGCCAAAGATCCTGTGCACAGCAGAGATTATTACTTCTGCTGCACAATTCAGGCTTTACACGTAAAGATGGAATCTGCAGAATCCAGTTTCATAAAGGAAACAATGGTACAAGTGGAGTAAATGCAGCCCCAAAAGCTACCAGGATTTACATATACTTCTTAAAAGGGGTTATCAAACCCCCCACCGCGGAAGCTACAAAGCACAGCTGATTTAGATAAATTACCAATTCCCATTTCAATGGCATAATTAACATCTTAGAGTAAATCACTGAAATCGTGTTCATATTAGCTACAAAATAATGGAGGAGAAGATCCTAATTAAAGCTTGAAGATGGGCAAAATAGAGATAAAACCCTATTATATAGCGCTAATGGGTTATCCATTTCCAGGCCATATTCAGAGAAAGTTGGTGACATTCATACAAACTCAGAGAAACTTCTGCACCAAAAATGCATGCAAGGAGAGACAGGTCAAAATGCCATCACTGGCAAAATGATTAAAAGAGAATATTACAACAGTAGAAGACATCATCACTGGCATTCTTAATTATCCCTGTCACGCAGGCTTCTCATACAAGTGAATTTACAAAATGTTCAATTCGACTCGACAAAACCATATTCTAACTACTCGGGTTTGCTATATTATACATACACTGTTCAGGCAATCAACTCTATACGAGGCCATTTGTTCTACGAAGGGCCCTGTGTTTTTCCTCACATCCTCAACACATGTTCTTGTCGGACTTCTTTCTGGTCCTTCTAATGCCTTCAGGTAAATCTGCACAATATATGTTGAATACAGGATGATGGACATTTTCAACTTCACATTGATTTTTCAGCTTTACAATTGTGAAGAATTACATTCAAGAAGCTCTCAACCAGGTAAGCATGTGAATTTCATCAATGAACTTTATCTTGCAACCTTAAAACAGATATGTCATAGTAAAAACGCTGGTTGCTAAGATAAAATATTTATAAGTCATCATAATCATCCACTCCAACCACAGATGAGAGAGTTGACATCCATGCCTGCAAACCACTCTGAGCATCCTTCTTCATACTTGCTTCCAGCTTGCCAACAGCTTGCTTTGGAACCCCACACTTCACCAGAACAACTCCAAGTAATTTGAATGTACAATTGTCAGGATGAATAGCAGCTTTTATCATTTCATTGAAGGTTTCCACTGCCTCCTTGAATCTGCCATCCATTGCATACAACCCAAGCACATTATTATAACTCAACAAATCGGTTAGAACTCCCAGTTCTCTCATCTGTTTTGCAATTTCAATGGCTTCCTCAAACCTCCCAATTCTCTTATACATGCACAACATCATTGAATAAGTAAATTCATTTGCATCCCTCTTTCTCTTCAAGCTGTTAAAAATCTCTTCTGCTTGTTTAACCATAGATCGCTCACTATAAAGATGAATCATACAATTCGAAGAATATATAGCCGGACCCTCCTCTAATGATTGAAGCATTTTGTATGTTTCTTCTGCTTCTTTCAAGTAGCCAACTTTTGTATAAAGCTTGATGAGGGAGTTATATATAACCGTATTTCCAGGCAAACCTGCCCTTTCCATTGCATCAACATAACTGATAGCTTCTTTAGCACTTCCAGCATCGGCAAAAGCATTTATCAGTACCCCATAGACAATAACATCGGGCTGCACATTAAATCTGATCATCTCCTGATATAGTTCCTCTGCAATTTCCAATTGACCTAACTTTACAAAGCCTGATATCACAGAACAATATGGGATGCAATCACTTACCAGTCCTGCCTTCTGCATCCTCCTCAGATAGGGTTTTGCTATGTGTGGCATGTCGCCGCTAGCCAAAATTTGTATTAAAGAATTATAGCTGCATTTGTCTGGAACTAAACCATAGCCACCCATACCATCAAACAATTCACATGCTCTATCATAGCACTTCCCTATCCCATAAGCTTTAATCATCACATTGAACAGAAGGACAGTCAGCTTCTTCTGTTCTTGGCAACAAATGAAAACTTTTTCAGCTTCCAAAATATGGCCACGCTCCCCATATGCATCAATATTAGCAGAATAGCACTCAGAACTCATTCTCCCGGAAAGATGAAACCTCGTGAACCATAACCATGACTTCTCTAGCATTCCAGCTTCTATATACATTCTAGTCAGAGCTGATTGGGTGTACTCATCAATCTCAAGACCCCTTCCATCCATCTCTGATATCAGGTCTTCAGCTTGGTCAACCATATGCCTTATGGAGTATGCATACAAGAGGGTGCGGTAACTCACAAGGTCTGGCTCGAGGCAGGCCTCCTTCATCTTTGCAAAGTAGTTTGCTGCCATGTTTATATTATCATGCCTAGCACATAGGAAAATGAGAATATTATATGTTCTTGTGTCAGGTGGGCATCGGACCTCCTCCATTTTCTGAATCAGCGAAGCCACCTCATCTAGTTGGCCATGGTTGCCACAAATGTGAATAATTGTATTGAAAGTCACTGTGTTTGGAGCTATACCTTCCTTGAGCATCTGTGCAAAAGTTTCAGATGCTTCTTTAAGTTGCCCAGCCTTCCCAAATGTGTCTATCAATGTATTATACGTATGTGAGCTCAAACTAGCACGAGGTTGCAAAGCACTACCCACTTCAGCAGTAGTTGTAGCACTAGCATTCCCATGCCTCAAAGATTCACTAAATGACCACTTCTTGAAAAAGTCCTCGGCTTTTCGAAACTCTCCTGCCTTCTTATACAACTGCATAACAGTCCCCATAGTAACCTCATCGGGTTCCATCCCTTCGTTGCTCATTCTCTCAAGCCAAAGAAGTGCTTGTTCCTTGAGCCCGCCTTTGCTATAAACATCAATTAGAGTTCCGTAGGTAGAATTTATTGGTGCAATTCCTTTAACATTCATCTCATCCCACAAACTCTCAACATGGCTCCACTTTCGTGCTTTCCCAAGAATCCGAAGCATAATGTTGTAGTGAATCACATTCAATTCATAACAACCCTTTCTCTTGAACCACTCAAAAATCTCCAAGGCCCTCACCCAACTCAGCTGCTCCTTTAAAATTATGCTCCTTTCCTTGTTACCAATCGTGTCTTCCCATGGCCTCAAAGCCTCATCCAAATCCTCAACCGTATCCAATGCTTTCAATATAGCCGGTATGCATCCACCGTAATTGACCCATTTCGTCAAACATCTAGAATGCACTTTCTCCAATAATCCATTTTCCCTCCCTGACCTGAGCTCAACCTCAAAATTCCTCCTTTTCACGATTCTACCGCTATCCCAAGTGCTCCCTCTCTGTTTTCTATCTGGGTTTCTCACCACACTCAGTTTCTTCACTCCAGGTTCATGAACAACACCAGTTCTTCTATCATGGGACTGTCTGTGAACTCCACCGAGCCTTTTGAATTCTCCATTGGGGCATTCAACTACTATCTGTTCTCTGTGTTTCTTGTTATTGAGCTCAACTTGGTCCAGTGGAAAAACTGAGACTCCTGTACTGGGTGAGTTCCTTGAGGAACCCAATATGTGGAAGCAATTAGCATCTAAATGTTGGAACTTAACAAGCATTTCCACAAAAAGAATGCGCCAATTGTTTGAAAAAAGAAAAAAAGGTTGAGAATTATCAAAACAACAACAGTTTGGGGAACTGCCGATGAGTTTCACCCTCTTGGAATGGTCTCGCGCTCGTTCAGGCAAGTGTCTCGAAGTATATTGGGCAAGTCCACTTAAATTGTTGACGTTCGAGGAGTTAAAAACTTAAAAGGCAGTATATTTCGACGTGACACTAGGACTGGGTGGCGCCATTACACGAGGCGTTAGCGGATAATGTTTTTATTTTAGGTTCCGATTGTCTCGGTGTTTCCACCAAAAATGTTTTGTTAAAAAATATTTTCAAGAATTTTAGCTGAAAATATTTTTTAAGGTTTGCATCATATGTTTTAGATTTGACTATAATTTTTTTCAGTCGTAACAAACACCGAAAAATAAGAAAAATGTTTTCCATAAAACATTTTACTCACCCCCTACAAATAGATGAGAGAAACAAAAAGATAGAGAAAGGGAGAGGGTAAGCTTGAGATGAGGAGAAATATAAGAAAATGACCGAATCAAGAGCTCAACAGAAGTAAAAATCCCTTACACTTATATAGAGGTTCGCCCTCAAAAAGGGGTGGGCACTCACAAAAGGAGAGGGTGAATGGAGGCTACCCTTCACAAAGAGGAGTGGCCACTGATAGAGAGGGGTGAACACCCTTGGTGAGGAGACGTTGCCTTACAAGAAAAGAGTCACCACTCTTCATCCGGTGACCGGTGATGGGTGGCCCCTTTCACCAATTAAGGGTGATTGACTATCTTTATGTGTATCTCTATTTTTTTAATATAATAATAATAATAATAATTAATTATTATTATTATTATACTAGCTTATAACTTTTACAATGCGTGAAATTTTTTATTACAATTTAATTATAAAATTTAAAAATATTATAATCGTACTTTTCATAAGTATTATGAAATTTATTTTTCATAATTGCAAGAGGAAAACTTGAATTTTGCTTAATCAGAATATTAATATAAAATTTGAAAGAATCTCTAATATTGTTGGTGTAATACTTATTAGATTTCAACACAAATTATGAACATTCGAAAAGTACTTTGGTTGTAAAAAAAAGTATACACAAGATTTTTTGTTATAGTTTAATTTCAAAATGTAAACTCTAACTTTTCATTATAGGTTGTTGAAAAAAAAAAAAAAAAAACACAACAACAACAACAACTATCACGCCTTTTTAAATAAAAAGGCATATTAAAGGTTATACACCAATATATTACTCAACATAATGACACACAATTATAAACAGAACATTACATAAATATATAAGTCGCATAAAATTTTACTATCATAAGGCATTTAACTTTAATTAGTTTAATCCATATAAATTAAAACACGTTAAAATCTATGTTCCCGTATGTATAGTTTAAAATGAAAAATATAAAGAAAAAAAATAGCAAAAAGAAAACTTGGATTATGATTATCAAAGCATTAATAGAAAGTTAGTAAGAATCTTTTTTTTTTCTTTTTTTTTCTAATCAAATAAGGGAAACGGGTTACAAAAAATCGTACAACAACAAAAGGGTGGTCAACCCAACAACAAAGTCCAAATAAAAAATGCAATACAAATACAGTAAAAATAACAGACAGTAGGCAATGATGAGCCTTAAAAAAGTACATAGCAAAATTATAAAACATCTTTCAATCAACAATGTATTCAAATAATCATCCCACATTATATTAAATCTTAATTATCTCTTAGGTGTTTCAAAGTTTATTTTTTGTATAATAATCAAATAAAATTTTGCCTTCTTTTGCTTTCAAAAGCATAAAACGTACTTTAAAAAAAATCTGAAAATCTGGGTAAATCATACAAATAAACAAAAAATCTCATAGGCGAATAGGTTTCGGGCAAATATCAAATAAGAAGCATGTTATATCGAATAATTAACGATTTTATAAACTGATGGACACTAAGCAAAAATAAGCCCCAAGATGACCGTTGTGATTTTACACTTTGGTTTGGACATCGAATATATAATTGCTCGTAAGATGCTAATCGTGTATATATATATATATAAAGATTATTTTTGCTAATGAAATAAAAAATAAATACCTAATCATTATGTTGAGTAAAAATCCGACAATCTATACAATTAATATACAATATACAATATATATAAAAACCCAAAAATAATGCAATGAAATTTTTGATTAATAATCTTTATGCCTCTTAAAAAACCAGTTTTTTATTATTTTTTATTAAACGACTGAACCCATGCAACTTAAGTTTTTTTTAAACCGGTATTTTATTATTTTTGATTAATAATGCAATGAAATTTTTTTCTATTTTGTTTCTACATCCTATCATTTAGTTCATCTAATTCAACTAGAACATATAATATTATGTTATATACATAGGCTTAAGTGCGGTAGTCCAAAACTATTGCTCACTGCGGTAGCCCAAAACGTGGTCATTTTGGGCATTAAAAGACCACGTTTTGGGCTACAAAAGTGAAATAAAAAGAAAAATAATAAAATAATAAAAGTAATAATATAAAATTCATTAAATATTAAAGTATTCAATAATTAAAAAATAAAATATTAAAAAACTAAAACTATTAAAAAAATAAAAGAAAAAGAAAAAGAAAAATTAAAGGGGTTGCTCCAGCCACCCCTTTGCCAAAATGGGGTGGCCAGACCACCACATTTTGGTCAAGGGGGTGGCTCCATGGACGGACTGGGGTGGACAAACCACCCCCATGGCCAAGGGGGTGGTCCGGCCACTCCCAAAAAGCCAAAAGAGAGAAAGAAAGAAAGAAAAAAAAAAAAAAAAAAAAAAAGGGCCATTGATGACGGCCTCTTGAGCTCGTCAGATCCTTGCCGGAAAACACAGAACCAATCCTCCAAAATCTCCTCCAGGTAAGTCTCTTCAAATTTCCTTCACAAAGCCACACACTCCAAAAACCTAAAATCTTCAAAGCTCAAAAACCCCAATCTAAATTGCTAAAACCTTCCCATCCCATTGGTTTTGCAGTGACCCAAACCACACCCACTAAATCAAACTCTTTACTAATATCACCCATCAAAAATTGTTGCTTTCTTTGATATAACTATGTGGGTCTATGCAAAACCTTCAATTTTTAACATTTCTTTGCTTTCTATTCATTAACACCCAAAACCCATTTCTCAGTAGACCCAAGTTTATTGTGGTATCCGTGAGCTACAAGAGTGGATTGATACTATAGAAAATACCCAGAAAATCACGGAAGCCATGAAGCTTGTCGCGGGTGCAAGGATCTGACGAGCTCAAGAGGCGGTCATCAATGGCCATTTTTTTTTTCTTTTTTCTTTTGTCCTTTTGGGGGTGGTCCAACCACCCCCTTGGCCATGGGGTGGTTCGTCCACCCCCAATTCGTCCATGGGGTGGCTCCAGCCACCCCTTTAATTTTTCTTTTTCTTTTATTTTTTTTAATAGTTTTAGTTTTTTGATATTTTTATTTTTTAATTGTTGAATAGTTTAATATTTAATGAATTTTATATTATTACTTTTATTATTTTATTATTTTCTTTTTATTTCACTTTTGTAGCCCAAAATGTAGTCGTTTAATACCCAAAATGACCACGTTTTGGGCTACCACAGGGTGCGGTAGTTTTGGACTACCGCACCTAACCCTAATCCACATATTAAAGTAATTAAACATAATAATGCATAATAACTTCATTTGCATTATTTGTTTCCCTATTTGATTTTGACATTAATAATACTTAATTTATTAAATAATTTCTATATGAAAATTCTTCAAATATAATTAAACGCAATTAATTGCGCTAATTTAATGACCGATTTTTTAAGTAAAAACCGGTTCACTCTTAAAAAATGAGTTTACAAATTATGTCTTAAAAAACACGTTTAACATTAAAATAAAAAAGGTTCATGCCACATGTCGCAACATTAAGGTACTTCTATGAGTGATTTGGCTTTTTATATATATATATATATGATTTGTAATTTAAAGCAACGACGTCAAGTGACATGTGAAAATATGAACGGGACTTGATGTCACATGCCTACACCCAAACAATAAAAGCACCTAGGAAACCTAGTAAATTAGCAAGTTTTGTGTTGTTTGTCAATGTGGGTGCGGCCTGCGCAGGGCTTAAAAGTTAAAATCAAACAGCTAAAATAGTTAACTTTCTTTATAACCCAACCAAATAACACAATACAATGAGATTAGGAAGAAGAATGATAGTAATAAAACTAGAAGAGGAAGTGGATTTTCTGTTAAATCATAATATTGGAGAAAGTCAAAATGACAAAAATAAAAAAGAAAGGACCCACAACCTGGCAATCAGTTTAGCTAAGTTTTTTTTTTAATATAAGGATATAACTATAGTTTTATGAAATTTATGGGAATATAACAGATATTTTACATCATGTGATGCATTAAATGAAAGGGCTTGGTAAATTGGTAAGGTACCTTACAACTTTTTGAAGTATTGGAAGACTTTGCAAATTGAGTTGAAGAGAGTAGGTATAGTTTCCCCTTATTTTTGTAAAAACCATATATGTATAATTTTACCACAAATATGGATCAGTATCCACAATTAGAGCAAGTATAGGCTCAAATGGAGTATTACCAACATTTGATACCTCAAGAGGTCGCTCAGGAAACCGTACAAAGTCCTTTTCAACATCTCTTAATGGAGAAAAAATTGTACTATGAGAGAAAATAGGTGCCCAAGTCAAACAATTTTTGCCAGGTCAACATTTTGGCTTTCATGTAAGGAATCTATCTACAAACTTCCTAAAAACAATAAAAGAATTTCATGAAGCAAACAATGATAGCTTAAGAAACATACCATTTCTGAACCAAAGATCAAGGCAAAGAATTTGATTATAAGTGGATTCCATACCCTTTTAAGTCATTAAAACATTCAATACTTCACATTTGGACATAAAACCCATAGGTACAACACAGTTGGGCAAGGCCTGCTCATTTACAATACTTCCTGAACCAAACCCCAATATTAAGAAAGCTTTCAAAGTCAGATTGTGGCCTGCAATTCAAGGGGAAAAAAAAAACAGGAGAATTAATACATCAGACTGCAAGATATTGTGCAACATCCTTCGTGAGATTTCCTATATTGACTAGAATGTAAGAGTAATGTTTACCTTTCAATTCCATGAGCATCATTGGGAAACACAATGACTTTAACGACACCACCTTTCTCTTTAAGGGCCCGGGCATACTGCATATTTCAAACATGACCCGGAATTAGCAAGAGTAACAGACCCAGAATTGCAGCTTAAGAGAGTGATTTTCGACCACTAGTGTGAAACTGAATTAAAATATCAACAGTCTAGTTCATCGTTTAAAAGAGAAATGGAATATCTTACTTGCAATCCATTAGAAACTGGAACACGGAGATCCTGAGCACCTAAAAGAAAAAGGATTGGTGTTTTGACCTGCAGATATCACCATCAAAATAAAGTAAATTGTACCACAATTATTTCAAGTAGCAACCTACTTAATATATAAAATTGAGGAAAGTATAGCTATTCCCTAAAAGGAGACTAGGTGCAAGTTTTACAGTTCCTGACTGAAAAATGTAAACTTGATACTACAAGAAGTTCAACAACATACACTACGGCATGTATGCTACTAGAACCCTTCTCACATTGAGTAAACTGTACAATATCAAGGAGCTTCAGATTTCTCGGAATATATTTGTTTAATAACATTATTTAGTTTCAAATAATGACCACAAAAGCAAAGCTTGCAGGAATTTTTTTTTTCACAATTATTTCATTGTGGGTGGACACAAGCCTTATTGTATTGAGTTTTATTTGGCATTAATCCTTGAGAAGGATTTCTTTTCCATTCTAATTGCTTTTATCAAAAGACCTAAATATGCTTTTGAGTACAGTAGCAAAAATCAAGCCTCCATTAAGCATACCTTTGAGAGGTGTGAAATAGGAGACTTGCTGTGAAAGAGAGTCAGTTGTTCAGCTGGAGGGGCTTCAGTAAAGCTATATTTCCCCTTGATTCCAAAGGCCTCCACATAGCACCAATCAGGAATATCTGTTGTACCAACCATCAATGCAATGTTACAGACAGGATTCCTCACAGCTGCAGCAACAAACTTATCTGGCGCCTGCAGCATTAGAAAACAAATATGATACAAGTAAGTGAGTCCTTGTTCACTTGAGCACTGGTCCATACATCAACAAGCAGCCCACTTATTAAGTTTGACTTGCATAAATCTCTCAACTGTCTAATCCCATGATGGAAGAGATCTCCTTGTGGGAAACCGCCAACTGGTGGTAGATAACTTTAACGATCAAATGCAAGATTCAGAATGAATAACAATTGAAAGGCATAAGAGATAAAACAAAATTATAACAGAGAATATATGCAACAAAAACTACAATTTGTGGAATTACTGCACCTGGCCAATCAAGTGGGTTGTCAGAAAGCCACCATGGGAACCACCAAGTACAGTTATTTTTGATGGACTGGCCAGTCCCTTGTCAATTACATGATCTATTGCTGTGAGTACATCATTGACATCCTGTGCATAACATAACTTATAGATTAGGGGGGTTTATATGGGATCCCCAAACTAGTTTTTTCGAACAAGCATAGAAAGAATTCAATTACTCTCTAAGGGGGGAAAAAAACTACCTTAGCAGGTGTGACAAAACTAAATAGATAATAAGTACCTGAGACCCAACTTTCCCTGGAAGAGATTGCAATGCTTCTTCACCAAATCCCAATGAACCTCTGAGATAAATTACCATGTTAGAGAATAGAGAAAATAAAATCAACACCCGACATTTGATGATATAATCTGATATTTAAAATAGTCTGTTCAATCATGTGATGATTAAAATCCTAAAGGACCCAAACAAATATGAATTGTCTGTAATATCAGAATGTAGCACACAAAAAGAAATTCGCAAAGCACTTCCAATTACACCATGTATAAGGGAAAGCAAATAACACTAGACAGATAATTTTCATATGGTAAAAAAAAAAAAAAAAAAAAACCCTAATCCATATAACACAAGCTGGGCATCTTAAATCAAGATCTTGGGCATAAGACAAAAGCCTAAGGAGGCCAAGGAAACTATTTGGATTTCAGCAAATTACAAAGAAAACATAGTAAACCACCCACAAATTTTATTCAGTTTTACAAACTTTTAGTCCTTTAATCTCAAGTTTAATGATCAAAGACCTTTTATTCTTCCTTTTGAGCTTGTAGAAATCTGTGTGAATGTAATATCTAGGAAAAATAAAAGCTAAAGGAAAATAGAATTTGGATATAATCATGGACAGGGAAAAGATATAACCCTTGTCGGCCCAAAGAAAATGAATATTTCCTAGAAAATGGCAAGCGGTAACTTAAAATTTGGAGGTAAAAATTGTGGATTTTTGGCCCCAAAATGGTGCTCACTGAGCGTCGCTTGGCCGCCATGACATGCACACCGAAAAGAGCTTTCTGAATTGGCGTCATATGCAAAATTCTGACATTTGTAGCAAAAGTTATGACCAAATTATTGTCACGTGTGCAAACTGCAGCATTTCGTTCGAACAAGATGGATTTTGTTTGAACAAAAAATAGTTTTCCAGGTGTTAGAGTGCCGAAATTTCATTTCTTAATGACAACGTGTCAATGAAAATTCGGCGCCGAATTTCTTGGTGATTAAGAAAAGTTGTCCAACAATTGAGGCTTATAGTTGTATCTTTTGAGGAGATGTGGTTTTGGGGAGAAATGGTGCGATTGGATTGCTCATTGTATTTCTATGGTGTGTTTCTCCGTGTTGATTAATGGAACTCCCTCTAGCTTCTTTAGTAGTTCTCGTAGCTTGAGGCAGGGGACCCTTTATCCCCTATGCTTTTCATCGTTGAGTAGAATGTTGCCTGCCATTGTGGATAGGGGTTTGTTATCATGTTTTTCGGTGGGGGTCCAGGAATAATGACAAGCTTCTAGTGTCCCATTAATTATTTGCAGAAGATACCTTTTTTTTGTTTTTGCAAGGCAAACTTGGAACATCTCTGTAACTTGTGTTGTCTCTTCTTATGCTTTACAGCTATCTTGGGTCTGAAAATTAGTTTGGCTAAGTCAGAGTTAATTCTTGTGGGTGATGTGGATGATGTTGGAGGATTGGCTAGTATTTTGGGATGCAGGGTGTCCTCTCTTCCCATGAAGTACATTGATCTTCCATTGGGGGCTACGTTTAAAGCAAACTCAATTTGGGATGGAATTCTTCAAGAGTTGGAACATCTCCTGTTGGGTTGGAAGAGGCTATATCTGTCTAAGGGTGGTAGGCACTTTGATTAAAAGTTCTCTTTCTAACTTGCCTACGTCCTATTTATCCATCTTCCCCATCCCTGTAGGAGTTACAAATTGTATTGAGAAACTTTTGTGGGATTTCTTGTGGAGTGGAGTCGGAGAGGAGTATCAATTCAATCTAGTCAGTTGGTCCAAGTTTGTACCCCAATTTCCTCAAGCAGTTTGGAGGTTCGAAACCTACTCTTGCTTAACTGAGATCTCTTGGGGAAGTGGTTATGGAGCTATTGCACAAAGAGGGAGGCTTTGTCGACATCGGTGGTGGAAACTAAATACGGCAACTTGTGGGGTGGGTGGAGCTCCAATGTGGTTGTGAGTTACTTTGGGGTTGGGGTGTGGAAAAAATTAGGATGAGTTGAGGGGGAGTTCTCCAAATTTGTGAGGTTCGAGGTGGGAGATGGGTCTAGGGTTTGGTTTTGGCACGATATATGGTGTGGAGACCATACCATAAAGGAAGCTTTTCTGATGTTGTTTTCAATTGCTTGCTTTAAGGAGGCCTTGGTGGTGGATCTTGTGCAGCTTTCCAACAACTCTCAACAGTGGAATGTCTCTTTTATTAGGGCAGTGGATGACTGGGAGGTAGAGTTGGTCACTTGGCTTTTTAATCTTTTGTATTCTCAGTTTGGGCAGAGGTGGTAAGAATAGAATGTGTTAAATCCCTTCCAAATACAAAGGTTTAAGGTCAAATTGTTCTCCCTAATTGGGTGTCTCTCATGTATATTTCCTGTGTACTTAGGTTGTGCCCTTCTGTGATTTCTAATAAGAGTAAATTACTTATATAAAAAAAAAAAAAAATTGTCAGTCCAGTTTGAGGTTAAATATTCATTTCTGTATTCTATTTTGCTCCAACATCTTAAATGGTCAGATTCCCTTCTCGTCAATTAGGTGTCAGAATCAGTCCCACCATGTTCTTATCAAGCAACACCACCTTAACAGAAGAAGAGGTTTTATGAGAGAGAGAGAGAGGGGTCCTCGTGATCAATCAGATTCTGTTGGATTAATGCAGAATGTGATAGCTGAACGCAATGTATGTTGAGCATACAAATCTGTACCGACTCTGGAAAGCAATAACACTACCACTATTACGACTACGAATAATAATAACGATGACATACCTATAGTTTACAATCAATAAGTTGTATCCAATTGAAGAAAGAAATGCCAGGGACTTTGAAAAGCTTGATATCAAGACGGAATGCGGGCCTCCATGAAGAATAACGATTAGTGGATTACAAGCATCACTTTCCTTGGAGTTGGAAGATACAAAAATTGCTTCAAAAGGTTTGCTAGCACCTAAGACAAAGTAAACACATACAGGCTATCAAAATCAATGCTCTTTAACGCACTAATATTATGATTAAGACATCACACAGTTCCTAGTAAAGGCCAAGGAAACTATAATATATATTCACTAAAAAAAACCATCGATTGTTTCAGTCTAACATCCAGCTAAAGGACAACAGTTGTATGAGGAAAGCATAGGATTCATAATACCCTGAAATTCTCATATACCCTGCCATCTCGATTTCTTTCATTAAAAATATACTGTTTCCTTAAATATGGTTCATGAATGTTGCAAAGTTTATCATTCACTCCTTCTGGACAATGTGATGCGGCATTAATCTCAAGTTTGTATACAAGTTGCATCAGCTATAGTTTCTTCATTATCATCTTCTTTCTATGTAATAAATGCCAATGATAACCTCATCCAAAATGCAAGTTTGCATCAGCTGTATTACTTCTTAATTATATTGTTTGGATTTATATTGGACAAGAAAAATGGCTTAAAAGAAAGATAACTCTTTATTCTTCCCAATTTTGTTTTTTTCAAAAGTGCTCCTTCCTTTGATCTATGAAAATTATAGTCCCCTGACCAACAATGTTTTTGTCAGCTGGTGGAAAGACGAGATATATTCAGCTGAAAATCACAAATATCTCCACTGAACTATTAATATTGACCAGTATCTAATTCAACAGCAATTGATACTTACACTGGTCCCAAGTACTAACTAAAATAGCTTATGATAGTTGATTTCCCTTCGGGAGCAACCCAAGAGAGAATTAACTCCATCAGGCATAAAATTTTATTTTTTATTTTTACCAGTAATAACTAGTCTTATTAAAAGCATAAGGCGCCCCAAAGTACACAGGGAATATACAAAAGGAATCACCTAACTAGAAAGGAAAAAGCAAACAAGAAAATCATCATAACTAATCGACAACGAGGACACAAATGCTACAATCCAAAGATACAATGTATGAAAACAAGAGGATAAAATGTCCTCTGAGGACCTTTCCAAGTCCTCAAAGCACCTATTGTTCATTTCCTTCCATAAACACCAAAAGAGGCAAGTAGGCACCATCATCCAGATCGCAACACTCCTCCACCTTCTAGAAGACCACTAACATGCAAATAAATCGAAAACCCGTCTAGGCATAACCCAAGACATCCCAAAACGACTAAAGATGGCACTCCACAAAGCAGAAGCTACCTCACAATGAAGAAGAAGATGGTACACCGTCTCTTCACTTCTCTTATACATGCAACATCTATTCATCACAATAACATGCCGCTTTCTGAGATTATCCAAGGTCAGGATTTTACCCAGAGCCGCCGACCACGCAAAAAAACCAACCTTGGAGGAGCCTGCGTCCGCCACACACTCTTCCATGGAAAGTGCCTACCTTCATTACAAACCAAGGAGTAAAAGAAAGACTTGACCTTGAAAAGGCCTCTTTTGGAGAAAATCCACCACAATCTATCTTCACACCCTCGTCTCACTTGGACTGAATGCAACACCAGGAGAAAGGAGGCAAAGACCTCCAACTCTCAGTCATGTGCCTCTCTAGAAAATCTCACATTCCACTGATTGGATCCACCTAACTCCAGATTAGCCGCAACTGAGGCATCCTTCAAACAAGCAATACCAAATAAAACTGGAAAAGCTACCTTAAGAAGCATATCTCCACACCACAAATCATGCCAAAAGCTAATCCTAGACCCATCCCCCACCTCATGTCTAGTAAAGCCTTTGAGAGTCTCCCACCCTTTCCTGATATTATTCTACAACCCCACCCAAAAGCTCCTCCAGGCTCAAGAGAACACCACCCGCCCCATAAGCTGCCAAACTTCGAGTCTACCACAACTCTCCACCAAGCATCTCTCTTAATCTCATAGCACCACAACCATTTCCCTAAAAGAGCACGGTTAAACAGCATTAAATTTCTGATACCCAACCCTCCCTCATTAATTGGAATGCAAACCTTCGACCAATTCACCAAGTGGTACTTGAACTCTTTACCTATCCCACCCCATAAAAAATTGGGTTGTAACTTCTCAATATGCTTAGCAACACTCGCTGGGATATGAAAGAAAGACTAGTATGTGGGCAAATTAGCGAGGGTATTGTTGATAACGGTGACCCTACCACCCTTTGACAGATACAACCTTTTCCAACTGGCCAACCGATGTTCTAGCTTCTCGATAACGACATCCCAAATAAGCTTAGCCTTATAGGAAGTTCCCAACGGAAGACCAAGGTACTTCACTGGCAAAGTGGCAACCCCGCACCCTAAGATACTGCCTAACATTCACACTTGATCCACATTCCCCACCAGAATCAGGCATGAAAATTATTAAAAAATACAAAACATTGAGAAGGCAAATGACTTACATGAAATTGTAAGTTCAGCCCTGCTTTTCTTACAAAAAAATTTCTACGTCCTTAGGCTGATACTCAAAAAATAAAAATAAAAAACAAAATCAATGAAAAAACGGCAGGTAAACATGCACAAAATTAAGAATTAAGGGTAGGAGTGGTTGAAGTAGAAGGTCTTTTTCAAAACTTATAAACTTTTGCAACTATCTTTCTTGTCACCCAAAGTGATGCAGCGTAGGCTTGTGATAGGCAAGAAATAACAGCAAGTAGAAGGGATAAATACTCCTAAGATCGTGAGACTATCAACGAATCAAAGAAATCCTGATCTACATCACAAAGCATAGGCATTTTAAGGTCATTATGAATCATCAGTAAATATTATGATAGCCTCAATTAAATTTTAAGCATTACACCAGTGCAATGATGCCCCAGCATAGCAATTAAGCCAGTGTATTCAACAAGGATGTTTAGGTTTGAGAAAGAAATCAAAATAGCATTTAATACCTTTTGTGAGGCCATCAGAAACATCCTTGACTGGTATCTTCATTATACTGAACTGAAGAGATGAGAGCAAAGATTTAACCTGCAGCAAGAAGACACTCATGCAAAAAATTGCAAGCATTTAGGATAATCTCTATATGCAAAAGCGATCCATATAACATCAATAAAAGAAAATTAAGTAAACCTTCTCAGAGGACTTAAATTTGGAACTTGATACGTCTAACCAACTCCATGCAGCAGCCTTATTTGCTTTCTCAACAATGCAACCATACTTGATTTGAGGAACATCTACTGGACTGCTAGACACTTCAAACAATAAAGCACAATGTAAAAATTGTATTCCAAATTTCTACACTATTACAGGCCAGGCATGTTGGTAAAGATCAGCATTTGATTTACCAGCAACAATATTGTTCCCATCCAGTGTAAGAACATCCCACGAAAAATTCGAATCGGCAGGGCTGATACGTAACACTTCCCCACTGTAATTTAACTGAAGATATCATGAGTTCATCATAGAAACAACGCTATAAAAGTCTGCCAACACAAGAAAAAGATATGTAACCAGCCATTTAAGTTACCTCAACACATTCACAGAAAGTATTACTTGACTGCTGCCCCATATGGAAGATATAATCATAGTGCACCCATCAGGAAGCCATGGATCGCTAAGGACACTTGAAAAGTACAGCCCCGGGAAGCAACCATCATCAGCACACATCACAACAGGAATCTTCAAAGATTATATTGAAGGAAATAGTGATGAGTGAAGCTACAAGAAAATTACAGAAAATAGAACTAATACAGCATGTCCTAATTCTATAGTTACAGTCTAAATAAATCTTTTATTGTATGTAATTATTGAAAATAATAGAAGAAAGATGTATGATATATTTTACACAAGTATCATTCAAAAAATTCTTACACTAAAGTATGGACCAGAAAATTTGCACACAATATTCCAGATAGGAGGGGGGAAAGGGGGTTGCTTCAAAAAACCAATCCAAATTAAGTTTTCAAGCATCAACTCAGTCTTAGCTCATTTGGATCTATCAATTAATTCCGCTCACTTGGAACAATCATATGAGTTACCTCAGTCTTAGTAAATATCGTCATTTAGCACTCATGGTGCATGATAGCAACATAAAATGTCAAGTGTCATATAGAATGCTTCTAGTATAGCAATAGAGCAAAATTTTGTCCAGTCAAAATCAGCAGACACAAACAAAATCACAATTTGAGTTGTGTTAATTCCAGAAGTTGGCCATATATAAGTTTGCATCCTTGAGATGCAAGTTCTTATGCACAAGCTCAACAAGGAATTTAAGAACTCACCACATCAACGATTTTGGCAGACGGCCACAGCTTTACATCGGTTGGCCAATCAATTCTGTGAAGCGACTCTGTAGCGCAATGTGCCCCAGAATCCACAGAACTTCTTGCGCTTAAAAACACCAGGAAATTTCCATCTGGGCTGGAAAAAGAAAGATAATGCACTTTCAATGGTTGAGAAAAATAAATGATGGGCTTATATTATTTTTATCCTACACTAATGTTAACTATGTCTAAGAGAAGTACATTTCAAGATAACGATAAATATAACAAACATATACAAACTGAATTACCACCAAACCTAATAAAAACTTTGTTGATAAGTAGATAAAAACAACATAAGGATAAAATCCTCTAAAACTCCCCCTCAAGTTGGAGATTATCATATAATCAAAACTTGGAACATCCGTGACAAATGGCTTTTAGGGAGTAAGAAAATCTACTTGTTGCAAACAATTTGTCACGAACAAAATCAATGAACTGAACAGGTATTGAAAAACCAATGAATCGGTCGAAAAACCAACTGAACCGGCCTAAAACAAATAGAATCAACCGAAAAAATTATGAATCAGCAGAAACAACACCATACCAGCTCAACAAAACACAGCAAAAACAATGGGAACCAGCTGAAACAACAACTAAACTAGCTGAAACTCCACAAAACTTGATCGAAAACAACCAAAATAGGCCAAAATACAACTAGTCCAGTCGAAAAGGCATTGAACTGGCTGAAACTCATGATACTTTGCTGAAAACCTACACAATTTTTTTTTTTTTTTATAAGTGATCAAGATATCTTTAAAAGCATAAGACGCCCCACATACGCAGGAAGGAAGTATACATGAGAAAATAGCAAGCTAGAAGGAGACAAAAGAATAAGGGAATCATGACAACTAATCACCAAAGGAGAAATAAAAACAGTTGTTCAGAGATATTAATAAATGAGTCTCCTTCTACGATCCCCGGTGATAAAACCTAGTATGTGTGATAAGTAGCATACCTGAACCGTGGAAAGAAGGCACTGCTTATGTGTTGAGTAAGATTAACAATGGGCATATCTTCATTTGAGCCATCTCTAGACCATTACAAGAAATTCATAAGTATTTTATATATTGAAGTAAAGGCACTCCATCTCCAACATGTAATAATTCACATGAAGAAAGGCGTAATGGTGAAATAAAAAGAAAGATCGTTTTACAAAAGCAACCCACTTGAGTTCAAGTCCACTGGCTTCTGACTTAAAAAGCGGTGCCCTAACTGCATATAATGCACAGGGCCTGTTATAGCAGTACTTTATACCAAGCTTTCTTGTATCCGACGACCACCCAACAAAAACCAAATATTGACACACGCCTTTAGTTGATGGAGCCCACACAACTTGGCCAACACTCAAAGACTTCTCAATTCCTTTAACAGCCTGTACCTCTCCACTGCACAACACAGGTAATTTCATAGTAACATTTTTCCATCAAAAGAAAAGCTCTTATAAACTTATAAACCAATGATACCCAACCTGTTAATATTGATGACAAAAAGCGCAGGCTGCCTTTTTCCTCCATAGGTTTCTCCCCAGTCCTCCTCCCAATCCCCTTGACCTTTCCAGCTGCCGCAATCCTTATCGGTGGAACCACCTTTCTTGTAGCCAAGGTCATTAAACGTGGGCTTGGAGGGGGACGGTTCCTCAGCAACATATGCAATAAGAGTTTCATCAGAATTCCAAGAAACCCCCTCAAACCTACACCAACAAGAGTCTAGGTCAGCGAGGATGGTATATCATAACAATCACTATCTTTGAACAACAAGAATTACTAGCATGACTACTAGTACACTTGCTGCTGCTACTAGTACAGCTATGAGTGGTATTATTACCAAAAAATGGACAGCTTCTAAAACTAAAGCCATATACAAACAAAGTCAATAGTAAACAAAGTGAACATCGAATATTAAATAAATTTACAATCAGAAAAATGAGATTTGTATTATTAGTTACCATCCATCAGTATATACTGGGCCATGAACAGATTGAGGAATGTGAAACTCCTTTTCCAACTGAGATGAACCCCAAATTTCAAATTTCGAAGGAGACTCATTTTCAGGGTTGCGAAGTACAAGAAGCTTTGAACCTGATGGTGATGGAACAATTGTAGAAACTCCTGTCATCTCAACAGGAAATGGGGCCCATTGAAAGCTTACTGTACCCTTAGTTTCTTGAGATATATGAGCAGATATAATACATTTCCTCCTCTTGTTTGCCAAAAGATTTGCTTGGCTAATTGAAAACATTGCCTGAGAACCTATTCCTGCAGCAAAAGTTTTAAGGGCAAATATTATTGCCAGCAATTCCTGTTGGCTGTTTTGGCTTGGAGGAAAGAAGTACCAGACATTGGAGAACAAAAACGCTATAAACATGAGAAGCCATACCACCATCGGACTTGAAAATCCATGCCTTGTCAATGTTGGAGATACTAGAAAACTCTTGAAGTAGCTTAGATTGTGAAGCATATTCTTCCTCCGTTGCAGCATCTAATCCCAGTGGCATTTCCTTTATTGGGCCAGATTTAGAATCATCCATGGCTAAAGAGGCTGAAAGTCTTCTACATCAAATGGCAAAAAAAATTAATAAGCAGGATAAAAGCAAGAATAATGTGGCAGAAAAGGGGGGAAAACAAAAGCACCCAGAACAGGAGAACAACAAGAAGAAACAGCAAACTAGGAAAACTATAAGAACATGGTAAGCTTCTTAATGTCAACAGAAAGTTATCAAGCCTATAAGTTCCAAGGAGCAGTACAAGAAAGAAACAGTAGCTCAGAACTCAAATAATCTGCAGCACTTGACTAAATCAAAAGTACCCATGATGTTGGTACCACTCATACCCTCTTCCCTTCCCACATGAATCAATAATGTAATTCGTATGTATAAAACTAAGAAGTATAAAAAAAAAAAGGTGGGAAATGGAACAAAGTGATGCAGGGTTTTTGTGTTCAAGAATTGGAAACTGAGAATCTTATAGGAATTGAAACATAGAACAACAGCTGAAAATGACAGTTAAGAACTTTATAAGCTTTTTGATTGAAATGAACTCTATCACACTAGGTCTTTGCTTCAATGGAATATAGCACCCTTTTTTTTTTTGGTTAGGTTTGACAAGAATATAGTGCATGTGAATTGGAACAAAATTTAGCACATTACGCCTTTGTTTCCTCAGAATATTCCAAACTAACAAACCAAATATGTCTCAATTGATAACCTAAAAGTGGCATATTAATATACCCAATAAGTTCAGGATGCAAAGGCAGCGAGGGGTTTGAAAGCTATAAATGAACTCAAGTTAAAAGATAACAGATAACATAAGGTAATCATTTTTAATTCCATAAATTGGATTCTAACTTTTTGGAATCTCACTTCGAAGTAATTATCATTATTTTGGTCGATACATAACAGACAAACAATATTGTCACACTAGAATTTCTTTGTTCAGGTTCTTTCCTTGTCAATCCATCACTCTTTTTTCCAGCTATACTTCTATCTATTCACCTCCAATACTAATTCTCTTTGCTTTCAGTACATTGACTTTTATATACTTTTGAGATTTGCAAAATCACAAGGGGCTTACACCATTGGATTTCAACACTCCCAAAGCCAACCTATACTATATCAGCAGGCTCCAGAGTATATATATTTCAATACTTCACATGAACCAACTTCAATTCAACGGGTTCTTTCCATTAAATTTTATTTTTAAATAATCCTAACTAGTGGGATTTCCTAGAGGCTTACAAAAACAACAACAACAACACATACACACTCAGATATACACACTTTTTCTGGCTTGAACATTAGAACTATTACTCCAATACCAACTCCCAACAATCCCTTTCAGATGCTTGTACTGATCATCTAATTCTAACGATGCTACACACCCCTCTACTAATCGACGAGCAAAAAATGACGGAGCAAATAAAAAACGGAAACACCAATTCACAGTCTAAGTTCAATCATTCAAATTAACAAGTAACTATAAAATTCATCCAAAAATAAACAACCAAATTAAATCAAACCCATCGAAAAAATAACAAAAGCATTCAGCCAAGGGTCAAAAAACAAAAGATCATAGATACCCAGAACCGAGTATGTGAAATTGTTCAGCAAATTAAAAACGACTAACAGCTTAGCATCAGTGAGAAAACGGATTCTAACACAAAGCCGGGAAAGAGAGAAGAGAGAAGTCACCTTGAGAAGAGAGAAGTTGGTCTTAGAAGAGTGAGACGACGAGATAAGATAGGAAGAGGGAGTGGAGGGCGAAACAAGTTTGACTTAAAGTTCACGCACCAATACGAGGTACTGATACATTGCAACCTGGCCATGCCGAGATGGATCGGCTTGCATTTTATCATTCGGCTTAGGATTCGCTCTTTTAAGCCCCACTTTAATTGCCAAAAGGTCCATATGGCCCGGTTTAAATTAACGGGATAATAACTAGTTAGTTATGGTGAAAGAGATTTAACTAATTGAATATTATTTCGGTTCAAATAAAATGAAGGTAGAAATTAATCATTAGATCAGCATCTGTAAAAATAATTAGGGTTAATTATTTTTTAGAACTTAGGTTTTCACTTTTTTATTTTTTGCCACCTAAATTTTAAATCATATACATATAGTATTTAACTTATGGGTAAAGACCAATTTAATAAATTTGTCACATTCTGTCAGTCCAAATTAACGGACTGTCACGTGCTGTAACATAAACATACCACACGTCCTAATAAAAAAAAAAAAAAATTAAACAATTAAACCCTAAAAAATAAAAAATAAAAAATTATTGGGTGGTTTGAACACCCCATTTTTGCCAATAACAGTGGCCGGTTAATGAAAACTTTAATTTACTCATTTTATTAAGTAAACTTTGTTCGAGTAATGGAGCGAAGCGCCAACTTACTCGTACCGGACACTCCAAACCCAAAAGCCTAACCGCGGAGTGCCACTTAAGCACCAATGAAGACAAACTCTCTTTTTAGCCACACCTGTCACGATGCAACTAGAAATTCTCTTATCCTACAGAGACTAACCGTTACTTGAACATTATCTTACCGTTGCGAAAACAAGGCGCGCATTTAATCACGAAAAAGAAAAGAAAAGAACAGATAACGACAGAAAATGGCGGTCTGTTCTTCACTCTCAGTTCTCTCTGCCAATTCAGCCCCAAGTCTCATTTCCGATCCCTTAGAAACTAGGATTAGGTTTTTGAACCTCACCAAAACACTAGCACCTATGCCCTCCAAATTGTGCGGAAACCAGTGGAAGAATCGCAGGCTCACGAAGTTAAACCGTGCTGGACTTACTGAGATCGAGCCCGATCTCAACGAAGACCCAGTTGACCGTTGGGCCACCAACAGTGTTTCATCTGTACGGTCTCTCTCTTTGAGCCGCTTACTATGTTAATATCTGTGTGTGTGTGTGTGTGTGTGTGTGACTTTTGTGGTGCACTTTGGTGTTTCAGGACGATTTCAAGTACGGGGAGTATGATGGGCACCACACGTACCACGAAGGCGAAGAAAAAGGTATTTTGTTCGCTTTTATTTGTTTATAGGGGCTTGGAATTTGAATGTTGAAGTGGTAGTGGTGATAGGGTTTTTTGGGTCATGAAATTTTGGCGTTAGACAAAATTTTGAGGATTTATTTTCATGTTGGTATGGAAGTAAAGCTCCAATTTTTCCCTACTATTACGTTTCTTGGGTTATAGGAAATTGCATGACGATGTAGGGTGTTTGTTAAGGTTAAGAAGCCTACTGTAGATGGTAAATATTAGGGGGTCCGGTTTTGGTCTAGAGAAAAACTAAATTGCAAGAAAAGAAAAAAAAAGTTCTCAATGGTTTGAATGACTAGTAATTGTAGGCTCTCTCTTTTACGCGCATCTGCTAAAAAACATTAACTTACTTTCTTTTTTTGCTGCTCCTATCTGCATTACTATATGCACCAATTAACTAATACTTAATTAATGCATTTTCACAAATATTATGAATGTGGGAAGTTTTTTTTTTTTTTCTTGATCATTTTTTGTTTCAGTGAATTGTTAGGGTTTTGCAATTAGAACATTGGTTTACTGTCTTTCAGTGTTGCTGAAGCTCAGGTCACATTACTTGTTTTCAGAGTGAGTTTAATTTAATTTTACATGTAATTGGGGGAGTGGGGTAGCAGGCAAAGACAGTGTTCAAGCTCGTTAGAGACTTGAACCTAGAAACAACCAACGGACTTTCATCTTGGTTCCAAATAAAACTACTTCATGTAAGTGTTGCCAAACCATCAATTCATTAAAGTCACTCTAAGCTAGAAGGCCCTTTTTAAAGAGAAGTTGTGACCTCTTTGTTAGTGAGACTAGCTCACAATTTCTCTTTTTGAAGATTAAAATCCTTGTTTTCTGATCGTTCTGAGCAGGGGTGGTAGCCCCCTGCCCTAAATGCTCCAACTGGTCACAGAATCTTTTTGTTTTGTTTTGTTTTTTTTTTTTGTTTTTAATTAAAAAAAAAAACTATACAAATTCTTTTAAAATGGACTTTTTAACCACCTAAAAGTGGTTTTTTAGTTTTTTTCCCCCACACCTAAAATTCTAGTTATGCCCCTGGTTTTGAAGCTATTTATGCTGATTAGCTTTTACCGGAATCTTCACTCAGGAACTTTTTGGGGACTACTAGCAGAAGAGATTGCAGCTGCAGAACCTCCTACGGGATTTCAGGGTATAAATAAGTACCACTGACCTTTGACAATTTACTAACTAAAATTAAAAATACTAAGATCCTCTGGGTTGATTTTCTTGGCAGGGTTTATTTCATGGCTCTTCCTCCCAGCGATTGCTGCTGGGATGTTCTTCCATGTCCCGGTAGTAAAAAGGCCCATATTTAACATATATAAAATATCAGATCATTAAAGTCAATTTACTGTAAGACCAAAATGGTCTTAGTTAGTGATGATTGCGAAGTCATTCTCTCATTGCTTGTCTTTCAGATGGTGTACTTGTTCATAGGAGCAGGCTTGTTTACGACAATATTTACCATAATTGAGCTGGATAAGCCAGATCAACCTCACAACTTCGAACCTCAAATATACAATATGGAGAGGGGAGCTCGTGACAAGTTGATAGCTGACTACAATACCATGAGCATATGGGACTTCAATGAGAAATATGGGGACCTCTGGGATTTCACTGTGGTAAAGAATGACATAACAAAGAGATAGTTTTCTCCTTAGCATATGATGTCATGAGAATATCCAATATGAGTAAGAAAGGTATTTTCCCCAAGTTTTTTCAGTGACTTTTCTTATACTTTGTATAAATTTCACTTTCTTATGTTTATCCAGCAAATGAATCCATCTCAAGTAATCGTTATTCTAGAAGCAAACATTAACATTTAAATGATGTATGATTGCTGCGAATCTAGCCATTCTAGCCTTGATTTGTTTAATTTTCTAGAAATTATGATGAAAGAAAAGAATAGATTGTAAATTCTTTCCTTAGTTGGTACTAGGCTTTGTTGAGTCAAGCTGGTGAAATCTTCTAGAAATTTCAAACAATGAAATATTCAAGTAATGCTGTACTTTTTGGTGAATTTTGCAATTGCATGGCTAATAATCATGTCATATTGCCTCCCTGAATTTGTTGAGAGGACAAACTATAACTATATTGGATGTCTTTTTGAACTGTGAATTGCTCAAGATATCATGGTAACTAATGCAGTATCAGGATCATATGCATCTTCAAATTGGATGCTTTCTAAGTTTAAGAGGATTATGAGTGTTTTTTTTTTTCCTGTTTATAAAATTTTTTATGCTAAACTGCATCTTGCAGTTTGATGAGATTATACATGATTAAAGGTTTTATTTACAATGTGAAACTGTTGGAAGAGCCTGGCTTCCCCAACCCCTCCCAACAAAAAAGGAAAAATAAAAAAGACACAGTTTGGAAACAATCAATTTGAGCTCTTTGTCTTCATAAGCATGTATATGAGGCTTTGAGTACTTGATAAACACTCGTGTCTTTAAAACCAGCTAGCATTTTAAAATTCTTCTTTGAGTTGTTTGCTTGAATCATTCAACACATAATTGTTCGTCAAACTTTCCCCACTTGGTTTTCTTATGTATACTTACTATACATCAGAGCATCTTGTGGCATTGGATTGCTGCCTAGGAGGTTGATAGTTCATTAGTCTCAAGGAGTCCTAGTTTTATAGCAATCACAAGTCCTTAGGGACTATCATAGTCTTCTCCTCCACCCCAAAGAAAAAAGATGCAGATGTGTCTTTTGGTCTTCATATCTCTCTTGTCCAGATTTGCACTTCTTTCGTACATCATTGTCTCTTGTTGTCACTATATTCTTGTAGTTAGTTATAAATGCCTGAAGTGTGTTGGAGGGCATTTACAATGGGTCCAAAACCTTGTCCTGCTACCACCAACCTGTGAGCTCACAATTAGCATCCCTTCCACAATCTGACCATCACATGGGCTGATCTTGGTTTTCCTCAAGGCAGTGAATGTCTACTACCAAAAAAGGTTCACATTTATTTTAGGGTAGCATAGTCAGCCTGCTCCTCAAAGACTTCTTGAGTGAGTTGTAATTGCCTCTATTAGATGTGACTGCTCGCTCCAATGGGACACCTACTAGCATTAACATGGTAATGCATTAGGTCGTGACACTTAGCTTGTGTAAACTGGCACATTTTTTCCCTAATTAAGGTAGGTTGTTAAAATACAGTATAAATATGGTTTCTTATTCTAATGTTTTTGGGCTAAAGCAATCAATATGGTTGAAACTGCCCTTTTCTGCTTTAATTCTGTCTCTTTATTTTCTTACTATCTGTTTCTGAAATTATGACTATTAGATATGTATTTTTGTGTGTAAATCATGTTTTGACAATCTTGGTATGATGGCATGGCTTGAAAGTGGTGTATGCATGATGGTGGTGGAATGGCTATCACAGAGGTGCACTCGGCAGCACTGGTATACTTGGAACTTTTATAGTTACCATTTACAGTTCATTATGCACCATGGACTGTTACCAGTCAGTTGAATAGCTTTATGAGGAGGGCAAGATTGTTAGATGCTCTGGCTTGATGATTCTCTCCTTACATACTAATATATACCATGTATACTGAATTCTGCTATTTGTCATATTTCAACAATATCTCTTATCGATTTTCATTGTAATTTTCATGGTCTGTGCTGTTTGTTTATTCAAGAGCTTCAGCAGATTATGTGTAGTGTAGGGCCTCTTTGAGTAACAGCATGGTGAAAGAGCAACATTTGTTCTCATGATTGATACTATGGTTGGTTTTACAAAAGATGTTTTTGCCCTGTTTCTGAAGATTTACTTTCATTCCTGGTTTAGAGATTATGGAGTTTGTGTGTCATGATTAAAAAAGGTGCGATATGATTAAAGCCTATTATCTAATTCTGTCACTTTGGAGAAGACAAAGTAAAGGAGAAAGTCAGGAACCACGACCAGTGGAGATATGTTAAAGAATTTGCTGGTGCCAAAAGTCATGGTAGTCGGATAACTAATCTGATTAGAAAATTCACCTTCTCTCATGTCATCAAATGTGAAATTACCTTCCAATCACTACTTGGATTCTAGAAGCTGGACTTTATATATTGCATGAGTGAATTGTTCGGTAACCAAAGCTTCGTTCTTTAGAATTTCATGGCGATGTCGACTTTCAGAGTTGCTTGTCTTACGTGGAGACTAAATGAAATTCCTGGTCACGGTTGTCTTGTAGGGGATTTAGCTTTGGAAAATGTTTATCAGACAACCGTATGGGATGTGGAGTAGAAAATTAGAAATGGACGTGCCATCCGGTGCATTTGTTCAACCTAATGGACAAGCGACTATAGACCGGGTAGCAATTCGTGTTTACGTATCCAAAAGTATTGAGTATAAAACTATACAAGTTAATTCTAACTTAACGTCAGGTTCAAGTTATGAGTATAAGACCATATAGGTCAACTATAATTTGATCTATTTAATTAAATGAGTTAGACCTTTTATCTTTAACCCGTTAATTTTATGTAAAATTTGTATCGGGTTGGTTGTGATAACAACAAAGAACACCATGAGTCCAAGTCCCATTAGTTTCTACTTTCAACTTTTAATATCAAAGGTCATGGAATCTTATGGTACAAAACTCAAGCAGGCACAAGATTACAACCATTCGTATGATTGGTTCAAAATTTCTAGTCCCGGGATTACCTTGACTGCCACATGCTGCTAGTCTAGATATTAAATTTCTTCAAATTTCATTGCCCTTTGCCCACATACAGGTCTAGTTTTCCCTTGCTGCCGTAAGCTTAAGGTAATGTAAAGTAAACCAATTTCCGTGCCATTTGGGTTGCTTGCTAAATTAAGGGCCAACATTTAATGGGATGTTCAAAAGTTTACAGACTTGGATGAATTACTGACGTCAAAAGGTGACTGGCATGGCCTATTATTTCTTGCTTTTGTGCCCTCATTGAAAAGTCCAATTAGGATAATATATTCATTATAAAATATAATCTGTAAATATCTTATTGGTGGCTACATTTATAATTCAACCACTTTGACCAGAAGCAGTAGGACCAATGTGAAACTGATGGGAGATGAAGGTGAAAAAGCAGGACTGTCTTGACTGGGAACTTCATAAACAGAGTTTCTCTTCTATATTATGGATCTTGCAGAATTTCACTACCTAACATTTCAGGGGTTGGAAGGAAGAAACCATAATGAAAACTAAAACCCTTTACAGTTCTTCTCTCCTGCTCTTCTTCTTCTTCTTCTACCATCACCTTCTCCAAACATCACATGCCCAGCCAGCACCCAATACAACAGGCATCACCTGCACAAACCAGACAGCCAATCCATGCCAAACCTACGCCTTCTACCAAGCCACAGCTCCCGACTTCCTTGACCTGGCCTCCATAGGTGACCTCTTTTCTGTCAGCCGCCTAATGATATCAAAACCAAGCAACATATCCGCCCCCAACTCCACTCTCGTTGCTAGCCAGCCCCTCTTTGTTCCTCTTACATGCTCCTGCAACTCTGCCAATGTTAGTAACATTTCCACAACCATCTCCTATGCCAATCTCTCGTATACAATCAACTCAGGCGACACTTTCTACCTTGTCTCCACCAATAAATTTCGGAATCTTACAACCTACCAGTCTGTTGAGGTCGTCAACCCCTCTCTCGTCCCTACCAACCTTGCTGTTGGTGCTAATGTCATCTTTCCCATCTTTTGCAAGTGTCCAAACAGGACCCAGTTGCAAAATCAAGTCAATTACCTGGTGTCCTATGTGTTCCAGCCTTCTGATAACTTATCAATAATTGCTTCAACGTTTGGAGTACAGCAACAGTCTATAGTTGATGTTAATGGAGATAATTTCCAGCCTTTCAATACCATATTCATTCCGGTCAATCGGCTTCCAGTACTGTCACAGCCTGCTGTGGCTCCTCCTCCTCCTCCTCCTCCTGCTGCTGCTGCTGAAGAGACTGATAATCGGGAAGGGGTTGTTACAGGATTGGCGATTGGGTTGGGAATTACTGGATTTTTTCTACTTTTGCTTGGTGGGTTGTGGGTTTATAGAGAGGCTGTGTTGAAGAACAGGAAGGGCCTGGAGGAAGATAGGGAGAAGCAGAGGCAGCTGTTGGGTATGGAAGGGAAGGGGTTGAAGAAAATGGAGTCGAATTTGATGGCAGATGTCTCAGATTGCTTGGACAAGTACAGGGTGTTTAAGATTGAAGATTTGAAAGAAGCCACTGATGGGTTCAGTGAGAGTTCTTTGATTCAGGGATCTGTGTACAAAGGTTGCATTGATGGGGAGTTTTATGCCATCAAGAAGATGAAGTGGAATGCCTATGAGGAGCTCAAGATCTTACAGAAGGTAAAAGTCCTCTTTTCACATAATATTGTAGAGTCTTTACTGTTAATTAGGTTACCAATGAAATAAGGTAGATTAGATTAATAAAGGCAGAGGAATTATGTGATTAAATAACAAAGTCTCACTAAGGTTACTTTCTAATGTTTACCATTCACATTGGGCTAGCCAAAAGTGGCTTCTATTTTGGCTAGTCTGTAGTAAATATAGCCCAAAAAAATCCTCCCCATCCGGCTAGCCTCTTTGGGTAAAGAATTGGTTAGTTACTACAGTGTTGAGTATAGTTCAACAATGAATAAAAAAATCGATATGATTGTCTCTTCTCTTTGGGAATAGTAAAAATAGATAAAGAAAGAATATTTTAAATGAAATAATGAAAGTCAATAGTTAAAACCTGAGTCAAATTAAGTGCTTTAAAAAAGCGGATAGCTAAACATTTGCTGCGCTGACTCGCTGGGTGTGAATGCTCTGCGGTTTCACGAATAAGGTTAATCACTATTAAATTACACAATCAAATGCACTGCCTTTGTATGGTAAAAGAGACAGAACTAAAGCTTCTGTCACAATGCAATGGTAAAATGGCGTTTTAAGCCACTCATCAATTCAAACCACTGATTTTTGCAAAATTTCAGCCGAGGTTCAAAAATCCCATTTTAGCATCCCATTCATCTGTATATATATTGGTTTTAACTTTTGAAAATGTTTCCAAATATATATATGAGAATACATTTAAATTTGTAGAACCAGGCACTTTCCCATTAAATGAATCAGCTGTGATATACTACAATAGAACTTTAATTTAATTATGTTTGGATTTGAAGCTTTCCAACAGATTAGGCTCCATGACATGAGTCGAGGAGCATAATAATATCCTAATTCTTTATTACCAAAGGAATCATAAAATAATGGTTAGGTGATGTGATCTGTCTATAAAAAATGCTAGGGTTTTAGGAAGTATTATGTTAGAGCTATGTCACCATGATGCACTTGTTTGGGTTGAAGGTTGTTCAAAGCAAAGGAATAAACCTTTAGATGCCCATAGAAATGACATTATTCTTTCATGTACCATAGTGCTTGATGCATAATACATTCATCTAGAAATACTCATGAAGATTTTATAATATGATGAAGGGAAATCTACAAATTGAACCATCACCAAAAATGAATTAAGAAATTTAAATTATTGTCACTTGTGTCGGAAGATAGTCAGTTCAATAGAAAAGATTATTCCACCAACTCCCAACTGTCCTTCCCCCCCCCCCCACCCCCCCCAATCTGTATTAATTTAGCCATTATTAATGTTATTGCATTGGTTGGGCCACAAAGCTGACTTGATTCTTTAGCTGGGAATCTTTTCAACCTTTGTCTTATTTTTTAACTTGATCTTAATTACATAATAGTTTATGTGAGCTTTCTTTTTTGTTTGTTTTTGCTCCTCAAAAAAGAAAGAAGAAGAAGATAAGCTGTTTCTTTCCTTTGTTTTTTTCTATGATTTGGAAATTTAAGCGAACAACCGGACAAACAAGAGACAGACGGAAGAAAAGACCCAGGCCTGATTTCTAAAGAGGCCAAGGAGCCCAAAATGCCTTGCCTAGGAATAACACTAAGCTTGGCCATTATAACCAAGCAAGGCAGAAAGCCATCTATGCTCTTAGGAGATATATGGGCTTTGTGCGCAGAACTGTATAAAATTGGCTAGATAATGACAATTTTTATTTATCTTTTTTTGTTTAATTATCTGTCTCACCGATTTACATGACATATATTAAGTGGCTTTATTTTATTTTATTTCTCTAATAATAGTTGATTCAAGGGTTGATGAACATTGACACATCAACTCAGTGGCATTAGAGAAAGTCTAAATAGCAAACTCTCATCTTATCACCATCCCAATATGCTTATGTAGCATTGTGAATCCACCGTTAGATTTTCTCTCTCTTTTAATTAAGATTGGTTTAAAGATGGATTGACAATATCATGTCAACATAGTGGGATGAGAATATGTTATATAGCATTCATCATTGCATTACTCTTGTTTTTTGAAGTGTTTGATATTGTAAATCTCTCAAAGCACGCAATATCAGCCTATGTGACATGGGTATAAAGAGTAACATTATTAGACGGTATTTATTTTCTCTATTTTTGTTCCCTATAAAATAGCTTTTTCAATGAAAAAACCATGATTTTGTCTTGTGCAGGTAAACCATGGGAATTTGGTGAAGCTAGAGGGCTTCTGCATAGACCCAGAGGATGGGACTTGCTATCTAATCTATGAGTATGTTGAAAACGGATCTCTTCAATTATGGCTGCATGGAAACAAGGATGAAAAATTGAACTGGAAAACAAGGTTACGAATAGCTATTGATGTTGCAAATGGTCTCCAATACATACATGAGCACACCAGGCCAAGGGTTGTGCATAAAGACATCAAAAGTAGCAACATTCTCTTAGACACAAACATGAGAGCCAAAATTGCCAACTTTGGGCTGGCAAAATCCGGATGCAATGCCATAACCATGCACATCGTTGGAACTCAAGGCTATATTGCACCCGAGTATTTAGTTGATGGGGTGGTGTCAACAAAAATGGATGTTTTTTCTTTTGGGGTGGTTTTGCTGGAACTTATTTCTGGGAAGGAGGCCCTTGATGAGGAGGGGAATGTTTTGTGGGCAAAGACTAGTGGAATTTTGGAGGGCAATGAAGAGAGGAAGGCAAATGGGGTGAAGAAATGGATGGATGATGTTCTGAAGGCAGAGTCATGCTCCATGGATGGGGTGGTAAATGTCATGACCATTGCCATTGCTTGCTTGCATAGAGATCCATCAAAGCGGCCAAGTATGGTGGATGTTACTTATGGGCTGTGTAAGAGTGATGATTTGAACTTTGACATCTCAGATGATGGGATGTCATCTCCACTGATATTGGCAAGATAATTCAAACAATGGTACTTATAGTCAACGACCTGTTTGAGTATGCAAGTTGATGGAATTTGTGTAAGAATAATGTGAACATTAGACTAGATATATAGCACTATTAGTTGTATGTATGAGATTTTGAAATGCATTATTATTTTACCTTTTTACCAAGAAAAAAAAGTAGTGACTGAGTCAAGTTTGTGTTTGATTGTTGGTGGTGGCACAAGAAAAAGATAGAAACCAACAAATGGAGTGAATTCCTTGTGCTCACTATCCCATATGGAGAAAACTAGTAATTTTTATTATTACTTCATGTCAAGTAAGTCCAAAACCATTCTAAATCCTAATAAATTTGCCTTTTTTTTCAAATAGAAGAATTAGTGTTCGATTTATAAACCCATTTTTGAATGTCCTTCTTACCAAATCATGAAACAAAGTGGGGAAGAAAAAGACACAGAAGTGTTGCTGCTCTAGTGCTTTAGGTGTTATGAGTGTAAGAATATCTTGGTCTTCTCACCATAATTGCCTTTTTTTCTTCTTCTTTTTTTTGTCGTGTCTTGATTGTCTGCGATTGATATCATGATACTTGCCTTATTTGCATTGTGATTATTTGTCAATGAAACCTACTTAGTTATGAACCTATCATTAAATCTTTTGTTTGTTGGACAACTTTGTGAGCTTTATTGAGAATTATATTTCTCTAATCGAAGTTGTGATGTGCAAGACCCATAGATAGGTCAGCTCTTTGGGATTGATAGTCATACCGGGTGTCTATTTAAGCTCTACTCATTCCATCTTTCTTCCAAAGTGTTTGTTGCTACTCAAACTCGTAGTTTTTCTCCCTCAATTTATTGCACTCTCATGTAGGTCATCCTTCAATCTTTTAAGTTTGTTCTCTAGCTTCTTTTCCTAATGGTTATATTTATTTTAAAAAAAATCTAACAAAGTAACAGTCATATTTTTCAAAATTTATCTTTCTTCCTAGCGGTCATATTTTTCCTAACTGTTAGTAAAGATTTTAAAATTTACTAAAAAAGCTCACATGTACACTGGTTCCATTCTGATCCTAGTAAGTTTTTTCTTTCGTTGCAGTAATGTTAAAAATTATATTTTTATTTTTTATGATTGAATTTCAATGTTTTTTTTTTAATATTTTTTGTGAGTGAACAATATTCTTCTGATTTAGGTGAATATTGTTCATGCTATTCAAATTTTTACCAAATTGAGAAGACGGGTGTAGAGTCGAAAAGAGACATTTTAACATTTTAGCTCACCAAACTAGAGATTTTAATAAAGAGAGATACCCATCTATTTATTTTGCAAATACAATAACAAATTTGCAAATTCATTGTCCGAAAACATAGCGGAATAATTTTTATCATTTTTCTCTACCAAAATAGAGAGCGCAAAATGTGAATAGTTAAAGATTTATTTAATAGCTAGTGATCTGGTCACCCTCTTTATTCTTTATTAGGTGTGTGGCCTAAAAAAAAAAAAGGGTGACAAAAATTGCAGAGTGGAGCAATATTGTCCATGGTATTTTGTGAACAAAATGTGGAGCACCTTATTTAGCTTCAATAGGACACTTTTGGAGCGTGGTCGTGGGGTGGCTTTCATAATCCCTTAAATGGGGTCCCACCCTCTACACTTGACTAGTGGTGGAAGAAAATTTGTTCCCTCATTGAATCATTGAAGGGTGTCAAAGTCGATCGTTCTATGTTCTTCTTGATTCTTCTTCTAGGTGGGGCTTTGTATAATTGTTTGTATTATGATGTTTAATAACAAGAACAACACTCCGACGGCGACCATTGAATATTTTTTTTCTTCTTGTTTTTTCACTCCTTTGCTATGGTACTTTCTCACTTGAGCAAATAAGAAATTAACAAAAAAAAAAAAATTTGATAAATTATAAATAATAATGAATTACCCAGCAAAATAAGTTTCGCCCATCAATGGACTAATCAACAAGTCATTGTCGTGATACATCAAATCCAACCCAGCTGTCACGAATGACTGTTAGTATTCATCAAATTGAGAATAATGTTGTATATTAAATCACAATTAATTAATGTTGTATATAAGAGGTCTATATATACAAGCTAGTAATACCGACACAACATATCTCTAACCCATGTAGCAGTAGGACAATACTACATATAATATTCTAACACATCATTAATTTAGAGTTTTCCTCCATAAAATTGTCTTGTGTCTTCTAAATATGTGAAAATCACATATGTTTTTAATAGTTTTATAAAAAAAAATCTATGTTTTTTTAATAACATTTAAAATATAGAGGTAACTTCATTGAAGACCCTAAACTTTTACTCGATTTGATAAACTCCCATTTAAACTTCAAAATCTCTCAATTTAGTCCTCTGAACTTTCAATTGCAATCAATTTGGACCCTTCTATCAATTTCAATAGTTAAAATCCTTAAAAAAGTGCAAAATTACCCTTCAATTTTCTTTTTATTAAAAAAGAAAAAAATTGAAAAAAAAAGGGTCACAAGGTGGCCCAACTGTTGGTCACCTTGTGATTTTTATTTTTTATAATATATATTTTTTAATTTTTAATTTGAAATTAAGGGTAAATTTGAAATTTTATAAAAAAGTTAGGAGTATAAATGTCATTGTTTAACTAAAATCTAACAGAGGGGTCCAAATTAATTGCAATTGAAAGTTTAAAGGACTAAATTGAGAGATTTTAAAGTTTATGGGAGGCTTGTCAAATCGAGTGAAAGTTCATCGATCTTCGGTGAAGTTACCCATATATATATATATATATATATATATATATATATATATATATATGGTTTTCAAATATATTTTTTTAAAAAAAAAATACACTTTTCACATGCTTAAATAATACATAATAATTTTATAATTTAGATTGGAGAAAATTCTATCTAATCTCGGTCTGCTTTTTTATCATAAAAAAAGGAAATAAATAAATAAATATTGTTCATCTTTGTTTAATTAATGTTTAAACTTTAAAGTAGTCCATCTTTTCTTGGACAATTTGCAGCATTGTTGGGTGCAAGAAAATTGCGAGGAAAGGTGGCTGGTAAAGCGAAGCACGTGCTCGACGACCGGCATCAATGAAAGCCACGTGAAGTCTTTTTAAAATATAAAATTTTCTCTGCTAGTATGCACCAAGCCAATCAAAACTTAAGAGCAGAATAAAAGATGGGCCAAATTGTGGTTGTCACCTAATGTGAATAATTGGGCATTAAGATAGGAAGAGTAGGAAGAGGAGTTGGTTGTTTTATGTGACACTAAGATATTTCTATTTTTTTATTGCACCGATTTTAAATTGAATCAATATGTGTCTATCATTCGGTTTAGTTTTTTCACATGTTTTTTTAATGTGCTTATATTTTTATATTTTATATTTTTTTTTCTAATCAAATGCAAAAAAAAAAAAAAACAAGGTTACTACGGAGAATTATTCTCACTCTTGATTCAAATGGAAAAGAGAACAGAAAATGACAGAATATACTTATATGTCTGATTATGTGTAAGGAAAGTCATGTTTTTCAATCAATGAATTCAAAATAGTCATAGTTTTAGTGGTCTAATAGGATATACTATATGATCCACTGTAATTTTTGTAGTTATAATGTCGTCAAACTTTGCAATATAATTGCCAAATTATAGAAAGTTTGTTAGGTTTTTAGTGTTGACAAATTTAGTGTATATATATATATTGAAGAAGAAAAGTTGGCAATCACAACCTCTATTGAAGCTTGTTTGATCAATATAGTGTTTCAAGTTCTAATGAGAAAACCATAATGTCTTTGATCGAACTTCATTCAAATGCAACCAAATCTAAATGTTTAACAAGTTTCATAGGAAGCCTTGATTGCAATCATTATCAAAGCTCGTTCGATCAATGTTGAACCATGGTGTTTCACATAATGCCTCGAGTTCAGTCTTGATTGAACTATGTTCAATCGAGATGATCATTAAGCAAGAATCAAGACCCTCGATGGAACCACGTTTAATTGTGTCTATGCAATCTTTATGAAACCCTAGTTAGTGGTCAAACAAGATCCAATCTCGTTCAATCGAGACAATTTTTCCTTGTTTAATTTTTTAATTGACTTATTCATTAAACCCCATATTTCTCTACACCTATATAAGATCAGTGAACCTCAATTTTCATAGGGCGTGTACCGGTGTACGCTATATTCATTGTTCTTAGAGAGGTTCCTAAGTATCTTTAAGCCTAAACAATTTGATTCATTTCCTTGTTCTTCATCAATCAAAATATAGAAAATCCCTCTCGAGTAGATTTATGGATGACAAAAGGTTTGTTCGTGAAGGTGATTATTGGGAAAAAAGACCATAAGTTCTACAGCGAGAGGTGAACGGGCTTTTTTATTGGGGTTGCAAACTAAGTCATGGCTTATGAGTTACAAAAGTTTTGTAAGTACATCACTTTGCAGCATAAAATCATCTATACAGTTGATACCTTAGGGACCTCTAGAGCATATTTCTTAAAAAGAAAAAAAAAAAAAACAACTATGCATTATATTAAAAAAAAAAAAAATTGCCTAATATTTTCTTTTTATCAAAACTCAAGCTTCTGCCTTGAGTTTAATGAGATGTTAGAACATATAAGATAATTTTTCAGATATATTTTTCTCTATAGGTATTTACCTTGTTTCATTGTAACCAATTCTTTAGGATTTGATTATATTTTCTAACCTACACTACATACCATTTTTCTTTTCTATAAATAGACCACATACCAATTGTATAATCAAGTTATACAATAAAGAGTTAGTCCTATTAGGTATTTATAGTGATGAACATAGATTTTTAAAGTTAAACCACTCCAAATTTATGCGTTCTCTTTCCATTTTCGTAATTCACATTTAATTTTAATTAAATATTTAACGTGTTGATCTTATTTTTAAGCCTATAACGAAGAAAGTTTGAATTCACACGTGACAAAGAATGTTAAAATATTATTAAATAATTAAATTATTATTTTCTCATAGCTTATGTTTATGAGACAATTGACTATTTAACACGTTCATTCATTTACTTAACAAAAGAAAAATTAATCCTAATAATTTTTTTAGGAATTCCCACAATCTGTGTATAATATATTCATATAATAATATGTGTACCTTGAATTTCTTAAAAATTTTCTGAAGAAAATCTTGGTGAATGTACACATGATATAGCAAACAAAATACTCAAACGTGAAGCAGGCTGTAATGTGCAGTGATGACAGTGGTCCACTGGTTCTGTTTAATTTTATTGTGGACGTTAGAAAGGGACTGCTCAGACTCTTTGACGAGATTGATGATATCGGATGGCCATTAACCCATTTCTCAGTGCACTCGGCTTCAGTGTTTTTTTACTCCTTATCTGTCCCTCCTTCCGTTTTTTAGCAAATTATTTCTGGTATACTTGTTGTTTGGTTTCTTTTTTCCCACCAAGAAAATAAACATTACCGAGGAGTACGCCATGTTCTGTTGTGCTTTGTATCCAATAGTCTGATCCTCTCTCTACAGACAAGAACGCACGCACACAGAGAGAGAGAGAGAGAGATGCTTCTAAGTCAACTGCATAGCTTGCAGCCATGGATTTTACCCTCCCGAGTACCTAGGCTCAACCGGGTTTCTTCTTCCAGGAGGTGAATTCTTCATGTCCAAAGTCTCTTTCTTTTTCCATTATTTTTTCTGGACTTGTCTTTCAATCGATTATTTGAGTTGAAAGATACGGCATTTACATCATATATGTATCTGTGAAGTTAAGGAAAGGGAGTATTCGAATTATCATTTATAGTTAGAACAGAGGATCGTATATAGATGGGTTGACCGCTTGTTGAATCACAGATTATTTTGAAATGAAACGATTCAAAAGACATTCCTTTCTTTTGGGTGGGATATTTGTTATAGGAAAGAAATTGTTTTTTTTTTTTTGTTGTTGTTGTTTTTTCTTTTTCTGGGAAGCACTTATGGTTATGAGCTTATATCATTATCAAAGTAGTAGGAAAGGATATGATCACTCTTCTTAGATAGGGCTGAATGGTGAAAAGGGATTCGTGCAGGTGGCTCCAATTAAGGAGAGATTCAGAATGCCAATTTGTCGATCATCTTTCTTACAGTGTTAAAGGTGGCCTAATGTTCTGGTCGATGACCCCACTCAACCTCTCTCACTGTTTTGGCTGTTTCTTCAGGCTTTCTGCCACCTGTTGTTTCTGTAATATTTTCACATTCATCTAGTTACCTCATTCTTTTCTTCAGAAAAGCATTTGTTCTTGGAGAAAATTGTTGAGTGAGGGTTAGTGTATTCCCAAGTATTATAATAGTTGATGAACAGGTATACTGGAATATTACATTTAATTTTTGTATGTAATATTATTTTTTAGTATCAAGATTGAAATTTTGCTTGTTTTACATTGGAAAATATTGTCATATGCCGTATGGCATAATAAACGGAAACCGTTCTGCTGAATGCATTTTCTGGTGCCTGTTATTGTTGAATGATGACAAATGTTGCTCACATGTAAATTTATAAAAGGTTTTGTTATATGTAAAGTGCTTTTTCTCACAAATTTTATTGTGACCTGGAGCTATAAGAGGCTGACATTGCCCTGATACTTTTCAGGATATCAATGCCAGGCCACTTCTGGTGGATTAAACATTCGGCCATACATGCATGCAGTTCCATAATTCACAATGGAGGTGAGTATAAGCTGTCTGAAAAAAGAAAAAGATATATTTATCCCTGTACATGTCTATATAGAAAGGTAAATTAATCCATTCAATTCCTATAACACATGAAACGATTCTTGTTAAGTTCTTGACTTATATTCGTCCACATCTTAGTTTTCCATCCATTCTCCACATTTGTATATAGTTTCAAACAGGTCATCATGCCATATTGGGGGTACTTCTTTCTGGTTTTCAACTAACTGTCAACTGTTTGGTCAAGGACACATTAGCTTTTTTGTTTTTTATTTTTTTATGGTGACAATTAGATTTGTGCTGGAAGTGATTCACTTCCTGTCTGTTTCTTAAGGAGTACCTACAGGTTTAAGCTTTCTGATTATCTTTGAAAAGTTCTTTTTATCTTAAATTTTTGTGTATTATTTTTGCTATGATATTGCCTTCAGTTTCATGCCTCAATTCTTTACAAAAGATATTCTATAATGTTGATCTTTTGCACTCATCAGTCTCTCATTGAGCTTCCTTTGGAGTATTGCTTGCATTGTGGTTATTGTTGATGTGATTATTTGCTGTTCTTTTGTTGGGTAACTTCATGTGTTCATGTTGCCTATTTTGCCCGTTGTCAATTGTTTGTCCTCGCTCTGTTTATCACAGGTTTCCAAAGTAACTTAGATCAATCAAATGTTGATTGGCTGGTGATGTACCACTTGATGTAGCATGCAGTTTGACTATTCATCTAATGCTGTAATGGTGTCATGCCAAGTTGCCAACCACTACCTTTAAGTTGATTTATGTTATTTTTTTCCCTTCAATGTCTTGTCTTGACTAGGAACATTCTGACCCTTAATAACCGTAAGGTAGATTCCCAGTTAGAAGCGTTCTTGCAAGGGAATTATAATATCATCAGTTATCCTTATTTGTTTGCCATCATCATCTGGGTGGGATGCCTTTGTTGCTTGATCACTCTAATAAACTCTATTATTTTACTTTCTTTTTAACTTCATGAAGTCTCATGAACATCAATGATTGACTAATCATGTGGTGTATGTTCCCTTTTGGGAACTTCGATAAGTCTTTTGGGATGAGTGATTAGTTGGTGTATGATCCGCCAATTCCATAAGTTCAATTAGGAGGAGAACCTTAGGATCATATGTGTCTGATTCATTTGAAGTGAGACATGCTTGAGTTTATTTCATTTATGGGATTTCATAAAAATGCTGTGTATTCTCCAATGGTCCATAGCTGGATTTTAACCACATTATTTTTTGGTGCCTAATCACTTTATAATTATGACAATATCTTTACAGGGAAATGGGGGGCCAGTTCTCCAAGTACAGGGGATAGGGTAGACTCCACCATGCACATAAATGTTTCTGATGACTTGAATGCCAAGTTCTTTAGGATGGACTCGAATAATGACTTTCAGGTAAGCATTTAATGAAGGATTTGGAGCACAGATAATTTTTATTGTTTTCTTTTTCTGGATATGTAGAATTTAGGTAGTGATTTTATGTTCAGAATGTTGAGTTGCATACTAATCTTTCACTTCACTGGACTTAGATATTTGATTTTTTTCCCTTGCCAGTTAGAGTGCTTCTGGTTTGTTCGGTCAAAATCACATGTTAATACAATCTTTCTTGTGATGATATTTATATCTGTTTGTTCACAGTTTCTTGCTTATATCTGATGATATTTATTTATTTATATGGTCTCATTGAAACACTTTATCAAATCAAAAACACAAAACACTCCCTAAAACAGATTAACAAACATACCCAAAGTGGGTGAAGAAAGTTGGGAATCTGCAAGAGAAAAGAAGAAAATAACTTGGTATTCATGCCAAATAAAGGTGGCATAAGAAGCTTCTTTAACCTGTATTAACGTGTCCTAGTGATACAAACCTTAGGTAGAACTCACCCTTGAAAATCGGCTTGCAAGGGAAGGGTGCCCAAAAGCTTATATACACATGGTTAAGATTAGACTTAACCTATGTGGGACACTAGGATCGTAACATGCCACCACGCTCCGCAGTCGACATCCACGACGACCCACTCTATCGACACGGACTCTATAGTTGCCTTTTCTCTTTTGGCAGCTCCACTCATCTATCAATATTCAATGATTTAATTCTATGCCCATACATAGTACAAAGACATTTTAATCCGGCTTATAGGTCGCCTCCTTTGTGACTCGACCACAAAGCCGCAACTCATTTGATCCCATACTCGACGAACAGCGTCCGATCCTATTCTCGATGTGGTGGTTAGCTCTGATACCAAATGATACAAACCTTAAGGTAGAACTCACCCTTGAAAACTGGCTTGCAAGGGAAATGTGCCCAAGAGCTTATATATACATTGTTAAGATTAGACTTAACTCATGTCGGACACTAGGATCGTAAGACCCATACATTCATGTGCAGAAGAAAGCAGTAAAGGATGATATTCAATGCATCTATAGTCATATGTTCTTTAATAGGTATCCAAAATCTATACATGAACAGTTTGCTGTATGTGGAATTTAAATACAGAGTAAGAGGAGACAACACTAATGTTTGTATATTTCAATGTTTAGGGGCGATGGTAATTATCTCAAAGAAGAAACTGACACAAGAAATGTTGAAAGGAAATTCCTCTAACAAAGAAAAGAAAAAAAAGAAAGCAAAATGAGGATGACGCTGATATAGTCAAGAAAAGCTAACATGAAGAAGATGGCATAATTCTTTTGAGTAATAAAAAAAAGTAACATTGGCTTATATCTGGTCTGGAAATTAGTTTCCTCGTTATTTTGGGATTTTCAATGATGGATAATCAATCTAGAAGTGTTAGATCTCATAAGAGAAGAGATATATAGCTACTTCAAGGAGATTCATAAGCTTTGATTGGCTTCCAAATCTTTAACTGATCCATGTGTTGAAGAGCTGATGAAACTTGAACAAGTTAACAAGGCCTTGTTATGTACCTGTAATGTTGGGTCAAATGATCAGCTCAACTTTTTTCAAACTCTGTCTTGGTAATTTTTATGCGATATCTTACTGAAATTGACTAATCAAAATTCTATGTACAATCTTGGACTTGCTTCTCTGAAGATTGAACTTATTGGAAGTTCGTAAGGTTGAAGAGAGTGAAAGGCAAAAAAATCTTGAAATAATTCAAGTTTGAGCCATGCATGCCAGACCCCTAATCTTTGCAAGAAAATGCATATCAAATTCCATGATTCATTAATTATTTTATTTTTAAGCTTATGATGATCTGAACTCCCTAACTTTCTAATCTATTGACTGGTATGTTACACTGTGTTGGCCACCTATTTTGTTTGACTGCTCTTTTGGATGAGTGGAAGATTGCTGCTAGTTTTATGACCCTTGGAATAACTCCTCAGATTCTTTATATATTGGCCAAGAAATCATCTAGACACTTGATTTACTTGCTTGTTCTCTGTTAACAATGAGTTTTACTATGACAACTTGTTTGAACTCATTCTGGAATAATTCTCTTGGGCGAGGGAAAACCAATGAGGTTCAACTTATATGTTTGATCCATGATGTGCTGCTGGTGTTAAAAATGTGGTAAATATCTTCATGCAATGCTCTGTGCAGGATTATCGAACTAAGATCATGATGGGGTCGATGTCATTCTATTTCATACTGAGAATGGCACAGCTAAATTTTGCTAATTCATTGATAGAGATGGTCCAACAAATACTTCCCTCTGTGGTTCAGACTTTTGGGGCAGCAAGCTTGCCTTTTGCTTGTGCATCTAATTCCCTGAATAAACCCAGGCCTCTTCACTTGGATGTGTCCTTGCCTTTAATTAAAGATATTAGATGGAGCTTTGCACGGTTATTGTACTTGCTTGACGTCCAATTTGAGAAAAATGTTGCCACGTAAGTGAAGGATATTCATTGTTCTTGAGCCAGTGAATTTCTTTATCAACTGTTCCATGAGTAAATTTTTGAGTTGTTGAGATGAGTTCATGGCAGTTTTTTTTTTTTAACAATATTATTCACTTTACTTTGTCATACCAGACAATAAGATTTAGTGTAGTGTTATCTCAATCAAAACAATGTGGCTTTGGCTTAAATCATACACTTTAGACATGTTTTCTTTATGGTATTATATAGTATGGAATGCACTTCAAATGAATTATTAGCTTCAAGAAGGTAACCTGTCATGCCGTGCGTCATTTGTCCTCAAAAAGAGAGCTTGCAAACGGCCACCAAACACTGGCATAGGGGCTCTCAAAACCCCAAATGAGCCACGTCTGCCACCTCAACCCCTTTCCACCATGGCATACATTTTGTGTCATTGCTCGCCGCTTTGCTTCTATTTGTTTAGATGTGATCCACGCAAGTTCAAGTGCCCGAAGAGCACATTTACCGAAGCAAATGCAATTACTCTTTAGATATTGCTGCAAGTTCTTCCCCTCTGAATCAGATAGATTCATATCTGAAAGAGGTTTACAATAAGTTATTTCAAAATTTACTATTTGTCCCTTTGTTAGAGGTGTTCTGAAAATGCCTGCGATCGTGTAAATAGCTCTACAAAACACATGAAACAAAGATATGAACAAGGTAAATAGAAATGGCAAAAAGATGTTTCCAATTCATCAAAAGCAGAAGCTTTTTGTACATCTATATCATCTACCGCCAAAAAACTGATTTAGATGTAGGAGGCCCTGTGTTCGAGATCTCATTCACTGCCTTTTGGCACCCCACACAACCTTTGCTCCCCCAGGGTTAAGATCATTCTCTTCCTTGCAATCAATGCTATATTGATCCTTATTTATTTTATTAAGTTATACTCAATTCCATTGTGCATACTGACCAAAAAAATTCTATGCATTCATCTGTATTTGGAAAATTGTGGAAAACTTGGCAGCTTTAGGAGAATGGCAATGTTGGGGTTATGATCATTGCGTAGGTTTAAAAGGTGAAACTAAATGTCTTGGGGTAGTGTAAAGAATGTCAAAAACCAGAAGTTTACTGTTACTATAATTATGAAACTAGCTCTATGGGCAAATAATGCACCTTCTTCATGTGGACAGTAAAGAATTTTGTTGAAAAAACTCCATGAATCGAAGAGAGTTCACCCTGATTTGATATCTGTAATGCCTCTCCTAGAGTCTAAATTTCTGTGATCAGATTAATTTTGTTAATATATGCTTGCCACTGGTTATAGTTACATAGATATTGCCAATATGGTGTTTATATGTCTGCTATACACTCGATGAATGTCTTCACCAATTCACAACTGTCTTTATGTCCTAATTGATGTGCTGGATTGTACTATTGATGTTTCATAGGATCTTTGTAGTGCTCCTCGTAGCTTGCTTCTCATTCGTTGTCATTGGTGGTTTCCTGTTCTTCAAATTCAGGTAACCTACAATCTACCAATTTTGGAAGAAATTTTGATGTATCCTTAGTGGTTGGACTTTTCATTTGGTAGGCGGTCATCTCATTCTTGTTTGCTAACTAAGATATGTCCAATGTTGAATAAAATAGGGGTAACTCGCAATCTCTGGAGGACTGCTGCTGGGAGGCTTGGGCATGTCTGTGTTCGTCATCTACTCATTTGAAAGTGTGATAGTCTTGTGAATTTGATTATTTGGTTAACTTGATAATTTGCCACTGCTTCTGTATTGCCTATCTCATCATAGCATTGTACGCACTGTTACTAAAAAAGTATCTTTATGTGTTACAGCAAAGATCACGCATTGAACGTGTTATTGGCTTTAGTCTTGCGATATGGGGCATATTGGTTTACTCTCGCCTGTTGAGCACAATGACAGAACAGTTTAGAGTAAGCTATTGAAACTAGATTCATTTACTGAAGCTTGCTTATACAGTTATACGTACCTGGCATCCTTCTGACTTTTTTCAACAGAGCAATATGCAAAGGCTCAGAGAAGGGGCGCAGCTACAAGTGATGGAGTCTGATCATATCATTATATGTGGAGTGAACAGTCATCTGAATTTCATACTAAAGCAGCTAAATAAGTATCATGAATTTGCTGTCCGCTTAGGTACTGCTACAGCCAGGTAATTTGGTCTTATGCTGCCAGTTCGGTTCTATATCGGTATCTTATGATTAAATTTCCATCTCCTGTTTACCTCTTTTGTATGTAATTACAGGAGGCAGAGAATTCTTCTTATGTCTGATCTTCCAAGGAAACAGATGGAGAAACTAGTTGACAATATTGCCAAGGATCTTAATCATATTGATGTCCTTACAAAGAGGTAATTACTGAGTAATTTCCTGTCTTCTAATCATGCCAGTAACTTGAAGAAAGCGCCCACTTTTTTCTTCACTGGGAATGTGCGTAGAGTTTCCTCAATTGTTACTTTCTCAGTTAGGAATCCCTTGATTTTTTTTTATTTTTTTTTTAAATTTTTTTTGGCCTATTCTAGGAAAAGACAGTTTATTACTATAACGTTCTTGTTTTTTCTTTGTATTATTATTTTACTGTTGTTTTTCCACATTCCATTGAGATATATCCTAAAGTAATAAGTACGATATAATCAAAAAGGAAATCCCTGTTACTTGTGTAGCCAAATTCTCTCACAAATTTGAAATAACCATTTAATTAACCATGATGGATATATTGCTTTTCCAATGTTGCTTTTGCTGATCTGGTGACTTTAAATTGAATAAAACATTTGCAGACATTTGATATTGCTTTATTTGTAAAACATGTATGGTGCCCACTCTTCAGATTGGATGCTACCTGTACATAATATGTATCAAGTAATTTATAGATTTTGGCTGACAAGGTGAACCAAGTGGTTCTTTATTAGTAAAGGCTTGACTTCTTAATGACTTTTGTCAAATCCTTTCTGTTTCTCTAGCTAGTTTCCTTTGGGAGTAAGGACTTTATCAATCATAGATATCATCACTTATCAGGCTGGTTTCAGGTTTTAAGATTTTAAATAATTTGATGATATGAAATGTAAATGGATTAGTTATATAATTTTCCAAAATTGAATTGCTTCCAATCTCTTACCTTTTGAGGTTCCACTTTCACAGTTGCAGCCTTAGCTTAACAAAATCGTTTGAAAGAGCTGCAGCCAATAAAGCTCGTACAATAATTATACTGCCGACAAAGGGAGATAGGTAAGAACCTGATAACTTAAAAGAGCTGATTGGGCTTTTGACATTTAATCTGAAGTTTGATTAAAAGCTGCTTGCCTTCTGTATCAATTGACTGTCCAAGGATACGCCAAACTTGCTTTTCCATTAATGGAGTATATTTTATATTGATAAGAGTTTTGGGGAATGCTAAATTCTAAGCATTAGCTTGTTAAATCATTATCCATATTTGAATGAAAGAATAATAACATCAACTTACATGTAACATGAAGTATACTACCTTGATAATGAAGATCATCATGAGAGCAAATTTGTTTTGGATTGGTTTAGGCAAAGACATATAATGGTGGTTTTCAGTCTCAATATGGATTGGATTTTACTTTGTGACGTTGCATTTTTATGTTGTTTTTGAAAGCAGATATAATTATTAATGGACACTCCTTGGTGTTATATTGAAGCTTTGTTTTTAGTATTTTAGACATCTCGACATATAACTCTGGTTCATTAATTAAGCAACTAAGATCACTTGCAAAGAATGTATAATCTTGTTAAGATTATTGACACTGATTATTTTCTTGAAAATCTCAGATTGAATTTATATAGCGCCTGTAAAAATTTTCTAATTAATACACCTTAAGTTAATTTGTATCTTAAATTCTACAAGTTATGCTATTTGGATCTCATTACAACATGAGAACCATATCTTTTGGCAAAGTGGATTATTTAAATTATTTCCATTGTCTCGCCCTGTGTCATTTTTAGCACTCCTCTTTTTTTTAACTGCTTGATTATGCTGTCATTTATTTCCATGTATCTGGTTGATTTGTCCTAACTATTTCACTATCTCATTCCTTCTCAAAAGATTAGGTTAAGTTGATCTATTAGGATAGTAATGATAGGACTAAATCTGAATTCATTGGTGAATGATGAGTTGGTTTTAATAAACTAGTAGGACGAGATAAATTGGTTAAGAAGGCTGGCTTGTCAATGATTAGCAGCAAATTATTTAGCTCTGATTGAAGGGTCTCAAAATTAGAGGGGGGAGGCCGTAAAGGATGTTGGTTGTGGTTAAGAATTGGCATGATCGCATCTGATTTAAGACACAATTGGAAGCACTGAGTATGCGCCCCCCCCCCCCCCCCCCCCCAACTCATCTGTATCTGTAGCTGTTTGGATTATTTCGTGCATAGCAACATTTTTACTTTATTGAAGTTTCTTAAAATTTCACTATTGAATTTTAATGACTTCAGAGCCTCAATTGATTAGGTATGACGTTGATACTGATGCATTTCTATCTGTACTGGCCCTTCAACCAATTCAGAAGATGGAGTTTGTCCCCACTATTGTTGAGGTAGATTAATTATTGGTAGCCTCTAATTGAGACTATATTTTAAGATTTACTGTGTTTTTCTGGGTTGAATATATCCTCTTTAATGAATGCAGGTGTCAAGTCCCAGTACATGTGAGCTCTTAAGATCAATAACAGGATTGAAAGTAGAGCCTGTAGAAAATGTTGCATCCAAGTTATTTGTTCAGTGCTCTCGACAGAAGGGGCTCATAAAGATCTACAGGCACTTGCTTAATTATCGAAGTACAGTACAAATTCTCTAAGGATTTATAATACTCAGCATGTCTCCAGGAGAGAGAGAGAGCAAAATAGAAGTTTCTGACAAAAAAATTGGTGGCCTATCTATTCAATACTCTATCATTGAATGCTCTACTTATAATGTTCTCCATCAGAATTTTTTAGACTTATTAGAGAGAGAGAGCAAAATAGAAGTTTCTAACAAAAAAATTGGTGGCCTATCTATTCAATAGTCTATCATTGAATGCTCTACTTATAATGTTCTCCATCAGAATTTTTTTAGACTTATTATTAGGTGAAATGCTCGTACTCAATTTATTTGGGATGGCATCTCCCGTTTCAGCTCTGGGTGGTTACATGAGTTCCATCTTGATTGAACCCAAACGAAGTTGCGCCTATATCATATAGTATTTATGATGCAGCTGTCAAGAGCGATCATTGTTTTTCAAATGTGATTACTCTTCCATCTACAAATGTTGTAGTTTGTACTCAAACACTAATTAGTATTATGTCTACTCATTGCAGAAAATGTATTTAATCTTTGCAGCTTTCCTGATCTAGCTGGAACAAACTATAGGCAGATAAGGCGTGGGTTTCAAGAGGTAATACTAGCTTCCAATTGTAAATTTTTTTTGCCTGTAAAGAGCTTATATAAGTCTGCTTGTTTTGACTCTTTCTCTAAATGGATTTTGTTTCAGGCAGTTGTTTGTGGTCTTTATCGGAGTGGAAAGATATATTTCCACCCAAATGATGATGAAGTTCTGCAGCAAACTGATAAAGTAGGTGGATACTATGGATTTCTAAACTTAGTATTATGTTCCTCTTTGTTGTAAATAAAATTAGCATCATGGTTTGGAGATTTCCCGTGACAGATCTTCCTCTTTCAGATGTTTGACTCGTTGAGTGGTTCTATTTATATGTTTAGACCAAGGTTGGATTAAAAAATAAAAAATAAAAGCGTCGAAACTCCTCATTTCACTAATTTCCCAAAGTATTCATTTAGGAGGTTAGAGTATGCATTCCTAAGTGTACTTATAGTTTAAGTGGTTCTATTTATATGTTTTTTTTGGATGAATAAGTCATTCCATTTAACCAATGAAGTTCAGTAAATAGCAAACAACTTGTCACTCTTAGAATTTCTAACTCACTACTAACCACTCATTCAAAAATTTACAGCACACAACTCACTTGCTCAAAACAGAAAGGGGAATTCCCACACAAAACAAAGAGATTCAACAAAGATTTCTTAAAACCCTTCTTCGAAAACACTCTATTTTTTAATCCCATAAAATGGCCTTCATTATGCTTTCTTCAGACTTTACTTGCCCTCAAAAATTATGCAGTTCTTTTGCAACCAAATATAGTATACACTTGCCCCTAGTAGCAGCTTGCATATTCTGCCCTTAACCTTTTTTCCTTTTAGCTTCCATCGCAAATCCATAATTCTTTCCCAATCCGTTACAGGAGCACCCCTTATACATTTTCTCATTACTTCCCTCCACAATCTTTTAGTAAATCCACATTCAAAGAAGAGGTGATCTCTACTCTGAGTACTCTCAATACAGTTCCTGCAGAACACACATTTAGAGTCCCCTGTATATCCTCATTTCAGAATCCTATCTCAGGTATCAAGTCTATTTTTGATTATCAACCAAAGTATAAAAGCATGTTTTGGGATTGCACATGAGAACCAAACAGTTTTCCAAGGTAATTTGAATCTAATTTGGCAGACTGCACCCAGAAGGTGCCTAAGCCCTTGATTTTATATAAGTGCAAAAACAAGGATAAGAGGGAGTCGAAGTTGGACGTGGGTCTTCTTGCGGGAGAGGTTTGCGCTGGTGTTTGTTTTCTCAGGCGGGGTTTCCTCAAGTCGATTTTGTCCCTGTCTTCTCTGGCAGCTCACGGTGGTCTGTCACATTCTTCTTCGGTGCTGGACAGCACTGTTCTCGGGGAAGGGATGGATGAAGATTCGGGTAGCTTTCTCCCTTCTCTCCTTTGGAATGGTCTTTGCTTTGCTCTAAGGTGGGGTTCGGGACCAAGGGGCAAGAGGAAAAGATTGTGGCCTACCTTTCTACCATTGAGGAGGAGCATTATCGGGAGGATAAGACTTTGGGTTTCGAGTCTTAGGGGTCTAGGGTTTTGGTGTTCTATGGTGTTTTTGTTTGGGTTGGGTCGGTGTTTAGTTGCGCTCTTCTTATATACTGCGTGTGTTCACAGGGGAGCCTTATGCTGTTTCTAATATAATTCACTTATCAAAAAAAAAAAAAAAAGTTTCAGATGTATTAAACTTACCTTATTAAGAGGGCATCTAAGAAGGTTTGTCAAAATCACCAATCTGGATAGAGGGGAAGAAATGTATTGACACTAAATCTTCTGATATTGCAGGCCTCCAAATCCATTGTTTATCAACCAAAACACTAAAGAGTACTCCTAGGGGATGCCGCCAATCATGCCAAAGAGAATTGTTTTTCCCATTCCCTACTGCATAATGCAAAAAAGATCTTGCAATCTTCTTGAGCTTCAAAATTTTATTCCAACCCCAAGAACTATTTGAAGATTCAGTAATAGTATAGAATGATCTTCCCTTCAAAATATTTTCTTTAACCCAAGCAACCCACAACGAACCTGCCTGATCAAAAATATTCCATATGTGCTTCAAAATGGCTGCTTTACTCCAATCCTCTATTCTCTCTAAACCCAAATCACCTTCTTTTTTAGGAACACAAATTGATTGCCAAGACACCTTTGCTCCTGTAGACTGATAGGAACCATATGGTTCTATTTATATGCTTTGACCAAGGTTGGGTAAAAACTATAGAATGTTTTGCATTTTTGTACTTATGGTTTAACAATTCCGAAGTGTGGTCATACTTTTTTGACACAGACAGACATGCCAGCCCACAAAGTCCTAATATATCCCCTTACTGAGCACTACTTGTAGTCCATTTGAATGATCTAGATCTGTGAAGGCAACCATTATAGCATTCAATTTTGTTGTATATTAAGATGTTTCATGACTGGTGCTAGGCTTGACTAAGAATGGCCACGTGTGTGCAGGCCCTCACTCCTTTTAAATGACTGAATTGATTCTTGTTTCAATGCAGTATTTTCTGTCATTTCATAGTTGACAACCGGATGGTTAATACTTTAGTGAGAAATCTGTTTGATGGATAGAACTTTGTCTAGTGCTGAGACTTCTCTATGAATGGCTATTTAAAAGAGGAATAATGGCTTTTAGTTGAAGAATATCCAGTTTGGCTGTCAAGTACTAGAAAAATGGCTCTCTTTGGAAGCCAGTGCTTGATCTGCTTGGAAAGGATCAGTTAGTGGAAGGAGGATATTTGTTTATTTAATGTCACATGGTTAAATAGTCTGTATATTACATGGTTAAGTGAATGAGTTGAATTATTGTACCCCTAGACTTTAGGAAGGTTTCAACTTAGGTTCTGTCTCTTCCTTTCAAGGGAAAACTTTGATGCATAATGTGTTGCCATTTGCCCCTGGTGGATGAGCTGTACAGTGAACAGTGTTACGCTTGCATGTCTGCTAATTTGTTTTAAAAAAATGCTATGACGATGATGAGACTATAGTCTGCATCAAATTTTAGTCATTACGCTGTTGTGTTTCTGAACTGTTCATGATTGATTGTCTAATTCAAATTTAAATACTTTTTCTTGTTACAAGGAAAGATAAGTTTGCCAAGAAATTGTTTAATGTTTATTTTTGATGACTGAGTTCCTGACATTCCATCCCTGGATCTTATTTTCTATACTCTAAAACTTATTTTACTTTGCTGTTTTAGATTTTGTTTATTTCACCTGTTAATGAGACGAGGAAACTGCTGGTTACATATGTAAATGATGTCAAACAAGGAAGTAGTTCTTTTGAAAATCAAGTGGTTCTAGAAAATAATGGTGAGTATGCAAATCATGCGTCTGAAGTGAAAAAAAGAAGACTGGAAAATGTTGTGAAACGTCCCAACAAATCAGGTTCCAAAGTAAGTATTCCCTACACAGATGCTTTGAAGAGATTTGGATGTCACTTTGATGTCCGTATGGGTAATGTTTTATGCATGAATGCAGGCATCAGACTGGAGTCTTGGACCAAGAGAATACATACTTTTGCTTGGGTGGCGCCCAGATGTTATACAGATGATAGAAGAATATGATAATTATCTTGGACCTGGCAGTGTTGTGGTATCCTCGTATATTCCATTTGGAACTGTCACTCCATGTTTACTATTTGCTATGAACTTGTACATTTATTAGACACTGGTCTTGGAGTTTGAGGAAGTAAAAATTAAGCTACTAAGGGCATGTTTGGGATTGCGTTAGAGAACTTAAAAAATACTTTTAGTACCTAAAAAGTTGTGCAAAACAAAAACTGATATGTTTGGTAAAAAATTCCAAAAATACTATTTTGACTTTTTTACTCTAAAAATGGCCAAAACGCAGTATTGGCAAAAGCTTAAAAGCAAAAAACTTTTTTTAATTTAAAAAGCTCTATTTTTCAAATACAATCCCAAGCACACTCTAACATGCACTGCGGAGAGGTATTTGTTATCATAGTGGTGTATCACAGGATAATTTCTGTAAAAATTTGGTGGTTAGTGATTTGGGTTATATTCTTGATAGTTCAATTGAGTTGTGGTCTCTCATTGTTTGATCGATCTATATGATACGATGAAGAATATATATATATATATATATATATATATATATATACACCAACTTTTAACTATTGCAGGTCCTTCTGTAAAGCTCTCTGTCTCAATTTAAATGTTTTGTTTTCTAATTTCAGATGTCCCAATATACATGTCTATTTCTAAAATTGGAAAGTTTGTCTTCCTCAATTTCCTATATACCCTTATCTTTTTTTAAGAACTGAACAATAGTTTTAGGAAAATTACTATCTTTTTATCTTTTATTAATAATCTTGTAATTTCCCATCAAAAGAATATAAATCGGGTTGGAGGTATCATTAATACACATCCCTCTAGTCCATATCAAAGATACTATAGTGCTTCACTGAAAATATTCAATCCTTGAATTTTCCCACCAGAAACTTGACAGCCAATATGCATCACTTACTGAGGATGGCCAGATTGGTGACCTACTTTTTTTGCTGTCAATCAGTTAAAAAGAACTCTCTAAGATGCACTTTGCCACTAAATCATTGCTATCTTCAGAAAATATATGTTTGACAAACAATAGGGATATTACTTTGGGAACCACAAAAGAATTAACATCATTGTTAATTATTGAGGCTTGATGGAACATGGTTTTAAGAAGTCATATGCATTCAGGTTCTAGATCATACATGAATTGATCTATGGCTCATAGCTCATTATCTGTACCTATATATGTATGCAGGAGATATTGTCAGATACATCATTAGATGACAGGGACAGGGCAAGAAAGAATGCTAGTCAAGGCAAACTAAAAAACGTCCGGGTTTCTCATAGGGTACCGTCTCATTAAGTCAACCCATAGGGTTGAACCATTGTCTCCCAATTTCTTTGGTTTTTTTTTTTTTTTTTTTTTTTTTTTTCCCCTTTTCCTTATTTCTTTCTAATCCTTGTTTTTTTTTCTGCTGCAGGTTGGAAACCCCATGAACTATGATACCTTGAAGGAAACCATAGTAAACATTCAAAATTCAGTCAACAATGGCAAAGATTTTCCCGTGTCAATTGTTGTCATATCTGATAGAGAGTGGCTACTTGGAGGTAATGATGCATGATATTTTAGTTCGCTGAAGATTGCCTTTCATTAACTATTCTGTCTTCAGATCCGACCAGGGTAGACAAACATTCCGCATATTCTCTTCTCCTTGCTGAAAGTATCTGCAACAAGCTTGGAGTGAAGGTGAAAATAGATTACTTGCATTAACTTTTATCTTATTGATCCCAATTTCTTATTTCCAAATATTAATTTCTGGGATTTATTAGTATGAGAGTAGTAGTAACCATGAATTTTTGTGAGACAAGAGAAGTAAGATGATGAATGATTGTATTGCAGGTACAAAATCTGGTCGCAGAGATTGTTGACTCGAAATTGGGCAAACAAGTAATACTTCTTCTGCAGATACAGTTTTTCTTGTGTGAAACTTTGTAAGCTTTTATGGTATTTATATGTACTGAACTCTTGTGGGTCCTACAGATTACCAAAATCAAGCCATCCTTGACTTACATTGCAGCAGAGGAAATAATGAGCCTTGTTACGGCTCAAGGTCTTGAACCTTCTACTCTACCTGCTGTCACATTTTTTATAAAGTTCTACTTTTATATTAGATAGTAATTATATGTTCCTGCATAGCAGTGGCGGAGAATAATGAGCTGAATGAGGTGTGGAAAGACATCCTGAATGCAGAGGGTGATGAAATATATATGAAGGTAATTGTGTTTTTTTTTTTTTTTTTTTTTGTCTTGCTGTAGTACATTGATTTTTCTGAATCAAGGATAATGAGGTGATTAAGGATTAGAAGATCTTTGGTGCATTTACCAGTAGAGGGTGCTGCCTTGGTTACAGTATAGAATTAGATTGTAGAATAAAAGGGTGAAAAAAGATTGTCACGTCACTTCACTCGGCAGACTGCTGATGTTATTTGACATAATATGTGGGCTTTGGTGATTATTAAATTGTTTGTTGTATCATTGAATTGATGGGATAACTTCTCCGGGTCTGATCTGTCATATTGCGTTCATGATAGGTGAGTGGACAAAAGGTAACTTCAACTAGATACGGGACTACTAAAGTTCTAAATCATCTCACTTAAGTTTAGAGATGCTCACAAATAGATCAAATGGTTTTCATCTCTACTATTTGCTCCTTAAACATATTGGGAAATCTCTAGTCTATGACCAGTGATGGTGTCAACCATTGTGCATTGCTATCTTTATCCAAGAGATTGGAACAAAATGCAGCTGTTAGTTAAAAGCAAGATGATGGTGTTAATATTCTGCTATAACCAGAGATCTTCCATGATAACAATCTATGTGACAACCGATGCATTTATCCATAGTAGCGGCATATTTTACTTGCCTCTCTTTTTTCCTGATAGGATATTGGCCTCTACATGAAAGAAGGCGAGAACCCCTCATTCTCTGAGCTCACTGAAAGAGCGTATTTACGGCGAGAAGTTGCCATAGGTTACGTGAAAAACAACAAGAAGGTACAAATCTTAATTTGGTTTTGAATAAAAAGTGTTTAGGAATCATATTCAACCTTATGTTATTGCAGGTAATTAACCCAATTCCCAAGTCGGAACCCCTCTCCCTTGAATTGACAGACTCATTAATAGTTATATCTGAGCTTGAGGGAGAACAACCGATCATTGTGTAAGATGTACAGTTCAGTCTACATGTTCCCTATTTATTTTTCCATTGTTGCAGGGGCATCAATGTCACCATCTTGTATGAATTTGAGCTGAAACTATCACGTGAATTTTCTTCTCAGCAGATCAAACAGCAAAAGATTCAAAGCAAAGGAAGTTTTGACTGTGAAGTAGTGTTCTCTAAATTTTTACCATTTTTATTGTGAATTTTAGCTGATTACTCATTTTCCAGTCTTCTAAAAGATTTCCCATTCAAATAATTGTTTTACATAGGTTCATTATTTGAGGTGGTGCACTCTCAAAATTGATGAATTTGAAAGGTTGTATATCCTTTAAACAGGATTGAGTTTTAGGTACAATGAAAGGGAAAAAGAATAAGAGGGGGAAGGGAAGGGAAGATGGTACATTAGAATTCAGGATGCATGAACCAATATGAGTAATGTTGTTATTCAGTAGACTACTATACAATTCCCATATAACTAGAATGACGTGGCAGAAAATTAACCCTTGTTTTTTCTTTTTACAAGTATTGATCAAATAGCTGATTTTTGTTGCTACATCATTAAATTGTATGACAGTCGTATAATAGTCTACTAAATAGCATTACTCATCCACTATTTGAGAGGCAATTGTTTTTAATCATATATAATAGCACGTGTAGCATTTTCTTTGCCATATCCCTTCCCTTGGCCTAAACTGACTTCCCCCTAACAGAAGGAATCAAGGAGTGTCCCAATTTCCTTCTTACAGCCCATGGTTGGATCACATTATAACATTGCCAAGTGCAACATGCACTCTACTTCAAGCTATGGTTTCTGCATAACTTGGAAACTAGTGTCAGTGGTATGATAGTCTGGTTTAGTCACACTGCTTGAAAAACACAATTCTGATGATTTTGTTTTCTCCCAAATATTTGGTCTTCTAGAGGTTCATACAAATCAAATCAAGGTCATGAACCAACCATGTATAACAATTTCTCAATTTTTTATCATTATTATTTGATGCGAGACTTTATATGCTCAAACATGCATTCTAATAATCATGATATGTTTTGATCTTACAAAACTAAACATAAAATCAATGTAATGAGTTGATAATGTTAGTTTTTGTAGCCATTATTTTCTATAAAATCAGTCAACTAATGGCATGAAATGGGTATGTGTTTTCCAATAAATAAAAGAATCTGCACTTTAGGGAGCCATCCCAAAAATTCACTTTTTGATAGGAAAATTAACTTGAGCAACGACTCTTACGAACTGTATCACAAATATTGCCAACTAAAATCAAATGTAAAAGCAAGAGAGATTAGATTGCATGCCTGCGTATCAATGAAACCATGGTAAGAAAGATTAGCTATTTATTTTGAGTACTTATTCTTTTGTTTGGTTATATTTTATTATTTTTGTTAGGTTTTTAATGTGTTGGCAAATTTAGTGTCAAAGCATGGTATCCGGGTTGTAATGTTTAGTTTTGACTTCAGTCGGTGTAGAAGTCGGCCAAACACATGAAAAATTCAAGTTTGGTAATGTAATCTAGCAAAGACCGGTCGGAGTAAAATGGTCATATCTTTTAATTCCAAGATCAGGTGAAGCAAGTTTAGTGGTATTGGAAATTTAATTCAAAGTGCTATGATTTTGTATTTCACCAAAAAAAAAAATCAATTCCAATGTTTACTAGGTTAAAAAGGGTTATCAATTGAGGTTTAAAAATATGGTACAAAAACTTCAATTGCAGTTCGATCAATCGAACTAGTGCAAATATAAAAAAATCCCAAGAGGTTTGATTACAGCTCGATCGATTGAACTTGCGACAGACTTTTTTTATTTAGTCTACTTATATTATTAAACCTGGGTTTTATCCTACTTATATATACGCTTATTAAGGCACGGTTTTCAAAAAGAATGAGACAACGTTTTCATAATACGTTGGAGAGAGATCCTAAACACTTAAGAGCATAAATTGAAACCCTTTTTATTGTTCTGTTTCTTTCAATTAACCATACAAAAACCTTTAGCCACTAGAGTTTAGGGTTGTAGGGGACAAATTTGTTCATTAAGGCTATTCCTGTAGAAGAAGACCAAAGGTTAGCGAGTCAATGCAGTAGAAGGCAAATAGGTTGTTTGTTGGCGCTGCAAGCATGTGTCTAGATTATAGATGTTTTGTAAATAGTATGGTTTTAACGTAAGTCCTCTATAGTGGAATTGCTTTGGGGTTGGCTTGCCACTATAATGGTTTTTCTTTTAAAGAGTTATTCCAAAGTTTTTCACTTCATTACCAATATCTTTGTGCGGATTTGTTCTATGCTTGCTTGGATTTTGGTATTGATAATTGTGGAATTTGGCTTAATTGTTATACAAATTGCTAATTGGTATTGTGTCATAAAATTAAGATATTCTCGCGAGGTTAATAGGCAAATTAATGACCAAAAAGGGATAAAAGCTTTTGATTAAATTTTTTAATAAACTCTGGTCATGCGGTTGCATGTGAACGTGATTCAATCGCATTCAAACGTGCTAAGTGTATTGTTCAAACAAGATGACATCTTCACGTATCATCGTGTGCGAGAGTGGTAGGTAAAGATCAACGATCCATATCTTTCACACCTGTGAGTTAGGTGGGATTTGACACGCATTTAATGTAACAACCAAAAGAAAAGTGTGAATATAAACTAGATTCCAAAATACACCTAGATTGGGGTGAATAGGTGTTTAATAAAAATTAATGAAGAATTAAAAATAAGAAGCATGCAACAATCAATCAATCAATAAAACATGTAAAGCCATTTCAAAAAAAAAAAAAAAACATGTAAAGCAATAAATCACATAGACACAGATATTTTGGTGACGAAGATGAAACCTTTTAAAAATCTCTCAAAATGTAAAACCTCTTCGGAGTAGTCAAACCTAGGAAATCATTAAAAGAAAATTCAGATTACAAACACAATGATACTTACAACCCTTTACAAATCCTAGTCTCCTAGTTCGACAATCTTCTTAAAGTGATTTTCATTTATCGAATCCTCCGATAGACTTCTTATCCTTGATAAACAAATTTGCTTCTCAAACACAGCAGCACTCAAAGAGAAAATAGCTTCGAAGCTCTGAATACTAATAAACTTCTCTTAGCATAATATAAAATTTTGCCTCTCAATTGCTTAGAAAAATCATGCTCCATAGAGTAATCTATATAGGCACTAAGAATTAGGTTTCCTTGCCAAAACAGAAAATCTTATTATGGAAAATCCGCAGTAGCGTTCGAACAGCTGACAATCATATGGTTTTATAGAAGTCCAAGCTGAAGTTGGAAAACCTTGATGCAGCAACTGCATGCTTCCATTCAGGTGGAATTGATACCTGTTCAAATGTGGCTAAGTTAAACTTCTTTTTCTGACACCTCTCATCCGAACACTTAGTGAACGGCTTATGAACAAAGCTCTCTGGATTCACTAGGTGCAACTACCGTTCGGACGACTATGTGAACGAAGCTCTCTAGTTTTACTATGGATCACATCACATCTTGACAGTCTAGCGAACGGAGCTCTCGGATTTCACTATGTGATGCAAGCCGTTCGGACGCCAACATACACTTTTGCAAACGGAGCTTCAAACAAGAATAGATGACACTTTTGGACACCAAATTAGCCAACCTAAAAACCTAACAAAATGTGTTAGTCACATCTGCACTATCACCCCAAAAGGACTAGTCAATTTGAAGCTTCCCGATAATCACTTATAAAAGCTAAGTTTCACCTAGTAAGTAAGTAGTGTGAGACTTATAGTGTCTTTATAAACCACATACTCTATGTTGCAACCATGATGTTATAAACTACCCCTTAAACTCTTGACGTTCTTGTCAGAGCTACGTTATGCAGTGCTGATAGTACCACATGGCATTAGTAGGTGTCTCTGAAATTATTTGTAATAACTTAAAGAAAAGTGCTGACTACATATGTTCTATCATCTCAAAAGGTTTAATCAATTTGAAGTTTTCTTATAATCCCTTATAAAGCATAATTTCACTTAGTAAGTAAGCATTATAAACTTAGCACTATTGAGTATCTTCATAAACCACACTCTATGTTGAACCGGGGTGTTACGTTTAATGCGGATTGATGCATCGCGTTCAAATGTGGTAAAATTGCGTTCGAACAAGACTCACCTTTTATTGCGTGTTGCGTGTATTCAAAGTTAAAATGAGAAAACAAAGGGGAGAGAGAGAGAGAGAGATATCTTAAAGTGAGGGGAAAAAAAAAAAGAAAAGAAAGAAGATCGAAGGAAATTTGAGGAGTAAAGCTTTGAAGAGGTAAGTTTTTATTCCTTTTTTCCCATTGATTTTTGAGTTTTGGGTTATCAATTGTTTGATTTTGATTGTACGGTGATTGTTGGTGTTTTTTTTTTTTTTTGTAAGTGATTGTTGGTGTTTTGGATAAGTCTTGTGCGATTGTTTTTGTGTTTTGAAGTTTTTGTTTGTAGTTTTGAAGTGAAGGGATGGAATATTGTTGTGTTGTGGTATTTAAAGTTTGGGTGTTCGATAAATAGGAATTTGGCCGCATGGAGTAATTTTGTTATTTATGCATATTGGATGGATTTTAGAACATTTTGAAACTATATTGAGCTTTATCGCAAATAAGATAAAGTAAATGGACTGATTTTATATATTTTCAAAAAAAGAAAAAAAAAAAAAATTCAGGACTGATTTTATATATTTTCAAAAAAAGAAAAAAATTTAAAAAAAAAAAGAAAAAAAAGAAAAAAAGAAAAAGAAAATTCAGTCCAACTATCCAGCCTCTGACGTGGCAAAATAAATTGAATTGAATTAAACTATTTTCCGCTGACATGGCAAACAAGAGCACATAACGCTACCGTTTTCGGGGCCCCAGAGGCCCTTTTAGAAGGGCAAACAAAAAAACGCATAAAAATCTTGCATTTGGCTCAAAAGCCGCCCTAGTCCGTACACCAAAGAAATCGCACTGTGTCTCGGCGATTTCAGCGCACGGCATGGCGCACGGTGGCTACGGCAAGCGCAGGGTCAATCCCGCGGGTCGACGATCGAAGGGTCTGGGCGTGGAGAAGAAGCCCAAGCCCAAGCCCAAGCCCAAGTCCGTTTCGCTCAAGAACCAGATTCGATCCATCGAGCGCATGCTCAGGAAGGTAGCTACTTCTTTGCTTCTACTCCAACTCTTGGTTGGTCATTTTTTCGTCTGAATTTGCTTGTAGAAGTTTCTGTTAGATTGTCTGGGGTTAGGGTTTGCGTGTCTATGTGTGGTTGTGTATTTTGTGGGATTTTGTGAACTGTGTTAAATAACCGATTGTCCCTAAAGTTTAAGTTGAGAAGAAATAATAAATTTAAGGGTAAATAACATTCCTCCTCCCACAAGCTCCATTAAGTTTAACTGGGTGCAAGTCGAACTTATTCAGTGATAGTTTGCCCTCTGTCAAGATTAGAAGGTAAGTTGGATGGAAAAATATCTAAGATGACTAAACTATGATTTATGCGAAAAGAGAGTCGTTTCTCACGGTAATGGCAATTTAGTCATTTCACTTATGAAAAAACTTGACAGTTGATTTGGATGGAGGGGAAAACAAACTAACAGTGAAACTTTAAAGTAGTGTGTGAGTTGCATTGAGTTAGAGTTTGTAGAGATGGGTGATATAAAGGTGGTATATTATGGGAACTGATATTTACCATAAATTTAATCATTTATTTATATTCTAGAAGTGTGGGCTCAACTCTTTCTCTAGAGCTCAACACATGAAATATTTAACTTGGAGTGAAGGTTTGAACTCAAGACAAACAAATTGGCGGAAAGTTAATTTTGGTTCTAATTTTGAATGTTGGAAGGGATTTTACTACAAGATTTAAGTACTTCCTTTCCATACCATGTGATTAGTTGCTTTATGCTGCCAGATGAACTGAGCTATAAACTTTAACTGATTGTAGTTCTAGTTGTTTGGATGTTTACTTAGAATATTGTACTAGCAGTGATGGGTTATTTGGGCTTTTTTTTTTTTTTTTTAAAATGTCGATACCAAGTCATTTGAGATTTTGTTAGAAGTTGGGAACGGTGGAGTTCGTTTCGCCAAGAGGAGTAGAGGTGTATACTGAGCGGTGATTTTGGGCAAGCTGAGTGTGATTTGGTTTATGAAAACGGTGGAGGAACTGATCAAAGGAGAGAATTTGAGAGAGTTTTGTAGAACTCATCGAGATGGTAGCATAGTGTATGTTGCGCAGTGAAGAGAGGATAACCATGGAAGATTCTTGGAGCTTTTGGAATACAGTGGAGGAAGGCGGTGTAGCTTTATTATCATCCCAAAGGGTTGAGAAGGAAGTGGGTGGGGAAATTGTGTTTCACGGACAAGAAAGGTGGTGAAGTTTTTTGAGCAGAAAGGTGGTGTCGAGAGTCAAAATAATGAGGGATTTGGTGCTAATCATGCGACGTCCTGGACGGTGGAGCAAGGTTGGCAGTTCTATATGGAGGCTCTGGTTGGGAAGGGTAATTTTCAGAAAATAGAGATAAGGAGCAGGGGTGTAATGGGTAATTCAGGGAAACAACCGTTGAAGGGTTTGGAAAGTATTAGAAGGATAGAGGCGCAAACAATGCCCGGAAATCACGAAGCTGGCAAGGCAAGTGTGAAGAAGACTATAGCTGTTTTGGAGGGAGTTTCAAATTTTCAGACGTTAAGGAATATATTGATTGCTTTTAAAGAGAAAGTAGATCAATATTTGGTGAGATTAGACGTGGGCCTAGATTTAGTGGGGGTTGGGAATATTAAAGGCCTGGTGAAGGGCCTAGCTAAGGATCCGTTAGATAAGGTTGTGGGTAATTTAAAGGACGGTGAAGGTAATATCAATGCGGGCCAGGGGGTTCTTGGCCTTGGGCCAGAGTTAAATGAAATAGGCCCTAGTATTCATCTTGGAGGGCCTGATGTGTTGAAATCCAACACTCAAGAAGATTTGGAGGTCCATTCAGTTAAGTTCGGTGAAATATTGTATGGTATGAGTAAGGTGTTGTATGCTTTTAGAGTGAGACAAGGTGGTGGGGATAGTATTTGGTGGATGCCATCCAAGAGGCAGAAGTTTGAAGGTTGTTTTATCAAGTGTTATCCATTCCAGCTAGTTCACATTTCCTTAGAAGAGTATTTGGAGAATCAAGGTTCCATTGAGAGTGAGTTTCTTTGTGTGGACAGCGGCTCCCGGGAGGATTCTGGCTTTGGATAACCTTAGGAAGAAGAAAGTCATAGTGGTAGACTGGTGTTGTATGTGTTAAAAGAGCGGGGAATACATAGATCATATTCTTTTTCAATGTGAAGTGGCGAGACAATTATGGACTTCGATTTTTTGCCTTTTCGAAGTAGAATAGGTCATACCTAGAAGGGTGATATGGCTTATTGGAAAGGTAAGTTGGGAAGTTGTTCCATTTTAAATGCTTGGAGGATGGCCCCTTTGTGCTTAATGTGGTGCGTATGGAGAGAGCAGAATATAAGGTGTTTTGAAGATTGACAGATTTCGGTTGGCAAGCTAAAGAATATCTTGGTTAAATCGCTTTTTGAATTTGTGGATTTTTGTTTTGTTTTGTTTTTTGCTTTCCTCATTAAATGGGTTTTTCTCTTGTATACTTCCTGTGTACTAGGGTTGCACCCTTCTGCACTTTTAATGAAATGCAGTACTTCTAAAAGAATTGTTGGCATCCTATTGTGTGGGACGGGACCTACTCAATTAGGTTGTCTAGGTTGAATACCACTTGGGCTAAGTCTTTGAATCTCGAAATGCATATATACATTGTGGATGCATTTATGTTTGTTTTTGTTTCGGAATGGTTTTCTACCATATAATGCTGACAATCTGAAATGGGAAATTGGTAGAAGAGGTGCACGTAGCTGCAATTTTAGGACTGAGCTTTTTTTTTTTTTAAAAAAAAAAATCACAGCTATTAGTATAGTTAAGATTTCATAATGTAGAGTTGCTTCTGTGTAACGAGTGCTTAGGCATTGCTCAACTTTATATTGCTAAGAAAATGTTTTATTTTTCATTTGGCGAATTAATGTGTGCCTCTTTTTTATTTGTTTTGTTTTGGGTAGTTTTGTGGGGATTGGGTTGTGGAATGCATCCTAACTAGCCAATTTTTTTCCCCAAGGATTTACCTTCTGAGATCCAGGAAAAGAAGTTGAAAGAACTAGAGCAACTCAAGAAACAGCAGGAGATCCATTCTCGTCTTGCTGTTGAACGCAAAATATTCTTGCGAGACAGGAAGATAAAATTTTTTGGTGAGTATCTTTGAAGTTAGTTTGTGGCTGACTTTCTTGCTTGATGTGCAACTTACTTGCATCAATAATGAATGTTTTGCTTAACTTATCCAAGTAAATATTTGTCTTGTTCAGAGAGAAGAAAGGTAGAAAGAAGAATAAGACGTCTAGAGAAATTGCAACGTGCTTCATCTGGTCAGGCACAAGATGCAGAGATTGCCGAACAGCTTTCTAAATTAAAAGAAGATCTTGAATATGTTAGGGTGAGCTATATATTGAATACTTTCTATATCTGTTGTTTTAATAATTCATGCAATATGGCATTTGTAGATATGAGATGAACAGATAAGTTTTGCTGTCATGAAATTTTTTGAGCTTTTATTATGTGTTTTAACCTAACCAAATTAATATTTCTTACATAGTGATGTGGTGGTTCTCTGCCTTCTTTAGGACAATGCTAAACATCTGTTTGATTGAACTTATGTCCTATTGAAGAAGAGCTGGAAACTCAGCTTTGCCTTGATCACAGCCTTGTGGTCTGTTTTTTTCAATTACACACTTGCCAGTAATGCTTCTGTGGTGGCTAAAAGATCATGTTTAATTGAATTGCAGTTCTTTCCCAAGACTGAGAAATATGTATCTTTATTTACTGGAGGTGATGATTCAGACATAGTTGATAGGAGAAATAAATTGCGCAAGCAGATCAAAGCCAACTTAGTTGCTGCTGCTGCTAGTGGGAAGGATTTGGAAGGTACTTACTTTGCTCAAGTTCCATTTGCACGTTGCCACATTTTGGAGATTGACTTATTTTTCCTATATTACTGGGCCCAATCATGGTCTTAGGACTCAATACTAATTCAAATTGCTGGATAGTGGATACAATTCCTCCCTAAAACATAGTTGCAAAGGTAGTTGGAAATATGTTTGGTTGTGAATGTGCTTCATTGAACATGAATGTATTGTAGGCATTTTTGTTTGGGTTATGTCCATGTGGAAATAGTTTTCTTGATAAAATTAAGCTGAAATATGCTGCTAATAATCCAATACTCATTTTTTGTGGAGCAGAAAAAAAAAAAAATTAGATAAAATGATTTTCTGTAGCTTTGATATTTTATACGCATGCAATGGATCGTAACCGGATGGTGTGACTTGATCACTTATCTAAATGTTAACATAACAAAATTATTATTATTATTTTTTTGATAAGTAATAAGAAGTTTTATTAAAAAGCGTAAAGGCGCCCCAAGGCTCTTTTCTTATATAAGAGCCTTCAAGAGCCTTCATAACAAAATTATTTTTAGAAGGCTCTTGTATAAGGACTGGACAAATCGTTGAAGCTCCAAGGTCTGGCATGTGAAGCTATTGATATTAGTAATTAGGGATATTAAAATAAAAGAAGAATTGTTTTGAAAATGTAAGAAAATTATTAAGATCTAATTGAAGGTGAATAAGTGGGTTGGATTTGGATAGACAAGCCTAGCTATCAAACTTGTAATCATTAAACTCAAGTGTGTTTGAGGAGCTTGGTGAATCCAGGCCAGGTGTCCAGCTCTGCGTGTAAGTTTGATGTTCAGCCTTTTCCCTTTTGGTTATCTGCTCCTGCTCAACCACCCTTAAACACCCCCCTCCCCCGCACAAAAATAAATAAATAAATAAAAGCTCCTGGGTTGGCTTTCATTTGATCATAACTTCTTGGGTTTTGTTATGCACATAAGGATCATGTATTTACTTCAACTTTTCTCAACAGAGACAGGGAGTGAGGATGACGGGCTTATGGATCTAAGTGAAGATGATTTCTTCCTTGGTAGTTCAAGTGATGAAGCCGATGCAGATGATGAGTGGACAGATAAGAGTACAAGGTACTTATTGCATCTGAGAGGAATGCTAATTTTTAGAATTTATGTTCTTATTTTGAGAGGAAATGCTATCCTCTATTGATTTAAGGAGTAAGAATGGCATATGTATTCCTTATTTGATTTCATTGGTTACATTCAAAAATAAGTTAAGGATTGAGATGGAAGCACATATAAAAGTGTGAATAAGTTTTATACAGATGATTGACAACATTGTAATTGCTTGAAGAGTCAATTCCAATACTGATTTAATTGAACCCTTTCATGCAAGCTCTTATTTGGTACATTAGCAGCGGAAATTACTACCCATATGATCTTGCATTTATGTTTATTTTGTATCTTATATTAAGAAGTTGGTTTTGGGTTGAGTAAATGTTCATCTAAAGCATTTGTGATCGATTTTTCAGGGAGCAGGCTTCTAGTGCTTCTGGTAAAGCTGCATCTGGCATGTCCAGTGATGAAAGAAATCAGGTTTGTTGTCTAGTTTTAGTATTGCATTGTTATAAGAAACTAATTGACTCTTTTGGCCTATTCTCTTCTTTTCCTCACTTCAATATATCTATGTAGAGGCAGATTTCTGCTAGAGCTTTAATGCCTCCACCCCGCCCAGCCACCATTACAGCCTCAAGTTCAAGTCGTTCTCAATCAAGATTTGGGCCTTCATCAAGCAAAAATAAATCAACACTGAGGGCTGAAATGTCAACATCCAGCAATACATCAAATGGCAGAAGTGGTTCTGCCTTCAAATCAAGGGGTTCCTCAAAGTCAAAGTCAGGTCACAGTAGCAATCTAAGTTCCAACTCGGATGCTCATAAACCCCGAAGAAAAAGAAGGCCAAAGAAGAAAAAGCAGCAGGTGTTTACTTTTGTCCTATTTATATATACATTGGCATTTAACTATTACCATTTGCCTTGCTAACAATTGATAGAACATTAACCTAGCCTATCATTTATACTTTTACTGACGTCTTAAACTCTCTAAGATAGTTTGTCTTAATATTATTAAATAGAGACTTATCAAAAAAAAAAATATTATTAAATAGAGCCTTGGAAGAACTAGAAGGCCAGCAAGAGAGAACTCACTAGCAACTCAGATATGAATTCCAAAGTTCAAAAGTCCATCCTTCAAAATTGTTGATGCTTAGTCAAAGGCTACCTGAATGTTGCTCTCCTGCAATGTCTCATCACCTCTTATAAGCACGCTGATTAAAAGTGGAAAAAGACTCTACTTATCTAAGGGTGGTTGAGTAACATTGATCAAGAGCAAGCTGTCCAACCTTCCCATCTATTTCCTCTCCCTCTTCCCTATTCCGATTGGTGTTCCTAATCGATTAGAAAAATTATAGTTGTATGAAAACAATGGATGAGCTTGGGTGATATAGCTTTTATTGTCAGTGTTTTATGAGCATCAAAGCGTCTTGATGCTCTAAATTTTCCTTTTATGATTAGATATGCGATTATAGATTCTGCCTCGGTCATGTTTACAGGTTCTCTAGGGGTTTTTTTGCTTGATGTACTTAAGTATGCATTTTGTATGACTTTTTGTGTTCGTAGCAGGAGGTGGCATAGTTCGTGTTATTTGTCTCACTATGCAATTTCTTCAATAGTCTAGTGTCTACATGCAAAAACTATATGTGTCACCCAATGTCGGTGCTAGATGTCATCACACTTATTGTCAACGGGCTTTACTGAGTTTGAGCTATGTGAATGTCTTTGAAATGAAAGTAGTTTATTGTTTATCTTATGTTCCAAATAATTTATGTTAGTCTCGGATCGCAGTATTACAGGATTCATGGTAAATTTTTTTAGTTTACATGATTTTCATTCCTTGAATATGTAGTGACTTCTCTTCTTTTGTTGCAGGCATGAATTGGATGAACTTGTTGGTAACCAATTGAACCAGTTTGTGAGATGTCAAAGCAACTCTTACATCCCCGGAGTTTTAACTGTTTCTTTTCTTCTTTCATAGATAGGTTATACTATTCTCTGTAATAACTAGTTTGACTCTTAGTTGAAGCTTAAGGTTAATTGAGAATTAAATTTCAGTAATGGTAGACGAAGTCACAAAGCGCTACAAAGCGAAAACTGGGAAGGGTCAATGTTGTGTTAGTATGAAATTTTTGTTGCTCATTATTCTAAAATATTATCAGTCAGCTTTGTCTTTTTTTTGGAAGGCTTGTAATTCTCTTATTATGATGCATATCTATCTTTCATGATATCACTATCAAGTGTCGAGTTTATGTTACGCTATCCCTTTATTTTTTTGTTTTGTTTTGTTTTTGTTTTAAACATGTATGCCCGGTGGTAGATTGTTTTTTCTACTTTTTTTGGTGAAGAGAATAGGTGGATACAAAACTAGTAGTAGATTGAAAACTACAATTTTTATTTTTTTGAATGATAAGAATGTTAAGACACTTGAATTGCTTGGGAAGCAGTCTATTAGTTGGACTGCGCCTCATCGTGGTGTTGAGGTTTGAGTTCTAATCATGGTAATAGGAATGATGCAAAAACTGTCATATCCTGGACCTGGGCAATCACTTTATTATTATTTAAGAGGTTTAGTATTTCACTTGATATGTGCAACAAATGGGCTCTGTTTGGTAAAAGCATTTGGTAGTAAAAATTGATTGATGTAGAAAAAATGATGAATGTTTTATATGGAAAAATAAAAATTTTTATTTTGTAGTAATTTTTTTATTTGAATAATAATAAAAAGTAATTGATAAGTCGTAAAAAATAGAAATGTTTGAGGGATTTATTTTTTTGATTAATAATAAATGGCATTTCAACAAGTAAAAACTCGTATTTTTTGCAATTATCGAAACTTGGAACAAAATTTGACAATAGCCGTCCACATTTTTTTTTTTTTTTCTTTTTTTATCATGATGGGAAAGTAGTAAAATTTGACACTTGCTTAACATGATATTATATCAATTAAGTCTTAGAGTTAGTTTAATCGGCTGGAGACCACGTCTTACAAAACGGAGGTCTCTAATTCGAATTTCTCTCGTTCTTCTGTGTCGAACATGTAAAAAAAAAAAAAAAAATTATATCAATTAATCCAATATATTACTCAGATTTTAAAGATTACGAATATGAATAAGTTGTGTGTAATGGAAAAACTTTGTAGCACGCGCTAGCTAAGGCAGATACCCGAAACTCAAAAGTAGATGTTAAAGACCGAGTGACAGAAAGAAAGAGTGCACACAATGGAAGCTCCGAAGCCATTGTCTCAAATCCTCTTGCTCTTCTTGTTGCTCTCAGCTTATCCTAACGCTTTCATACTCACAGCTCTTGCAGAGGGCGTCACTCCCGAGGAAGCCAGACAGCTCCGAGACGAGGTAACCCCCTGTCGAATCCTATCCCAAAACGAAATTTGGGTTTTTTTTTTTTCGACCAATGACCATTGCCTTTATCGTAATACCATCAATGCTTTGCTGTTTCTCTGGTGAATGTTCGAACAGTTGGGATGCAGAGTTCCTGTTAGGTAGTGAAACATAAAAAAAACAGAGGTCTATTCAAAAAACCCATTTTGGAATTTTAAATGAAGGGCTAATGGGGTCTTAAGCTGGTGATTCTTATGGGGCATGTGTTTGAATGAGAAATCAATTATGTCTTTTCATTTAAAAGCAATTGCAAATATATATACGCGGTTAGGGCTGAAGAAAAGAAAAAAACTAGAGGAAATGATATTCTTTGTAGTGCTTGGGGTATAGATGGGATATTGGTTTAATTTTTGTGGAGATTTTATTTGTTTGTTTAGGTATTTTCAGCTTTAGCTTTTCTTTGTATAGTGTTTTGTTGTTTTGTTAATGAAAGTTACTCATTCATCAAATATATATATACGCGGTTACGTTCACATTTCAATTCCCCTGGTGTGTTTACAAATTAAGAAACTGTGGTTTCATAGTTAAAAGATATTTGTACGAGTGTTTTATAAAACGCTTGATCGTTTTCTTATCTGGCCTTTGAATTTTGTTCTCGTAAAATTCATAAATATTGCGTAACATTAAGAAATGGTTTTGTTGATGATCTTGTTTTGTGTCAGGATATGATCTTTCTGTGTTTATGAAAACATTGAATTCTAAAGATGGAAATAGCTCTGAATTTCTTTTCCCAGGTTGTTTTCCTTGTAAATTGTCTTCCATGCATATCAGGAGTTTTGATTTAATGTTAATTGGAAATAGTGTTGGATTTGATTCTTCCGAGAGAACTGACTGCTTACATTGTTGGCAGGTTGCCCTTTTATTAGCGTTTGAGTTGTGATGTTATGTATGTTCTGTTTGATCTTTTAATTAAAGTAGGAGAGATGGATTTCTATATGCAATTCAGGTGCATGGAATGTTCTATCATGCTTTTGATTCATATATGAAGCATGCCTTTCCACTTGATGAATTAAGGCCTCTATCGTGTGGAGGGGAAGATACGCTCGGTGGTTATGCCTTAACTTTGGTACGATAGTTTCTTCTTTTCAAATTTGATCTATATTTAAGTTCTTGCATCTCTTACCTGGCGTTGCCATCACACCATTCTCACAGATTGACTCCTTAGACACACTGGCTTTACTTGGTGACCGTGAACGCTTTGCTGCCTCTGTTGAATGGATTGGTAAAAACCTTCGATTCGATATAGTGAGTAATGCTCTTTTTTTTTTTTTTTTTTTTTTTTTTTGCATTCATGTTTAAAGTTAGTTGGGATTGGTTTTTGGGTTAATTTGACACCATCAAATAATCATTTACAAAAGTAAAGTAGGCATTTGTGAAAGCCAATTTTGTCTTGGCAAAGATACTTAATTAGTGTAGTTGTTATTTCATGTTTAACTTGATAAACTGACTGGTTCACTCTGAGGCTACCACAACAAGCAAGTTTGTGGTGACCTGTGAACTTGATTATACAAATTTTGAAACTTTTTTTTTTTGGAAACATTTTAAACTTACATTTCGTTAAACTAAATTTAGCATCCATAAATTTTTTCTCATAATCATTTTTTTAGTCGGGAAATATCGAAAATTATGATTGAAACTTGATGGATTATATTGTATCTTTGTGAGAATGCTCTGTGAATTTCCATGTGCTGTTAATAAATAAATTAATAATCAAAATATGCCTATTCCCAGTATACCTCATAGTTGGGGTGCCTTGTAAGTCAATGAGGTGCCAGCATCTAGTATGAGTAATGTAGAAAGAATTTATGTGATCTACAGGGTTCCTCCTCAGATTATATCCATCGTTGGGCTCTCCAAGTTTATCTCTTACTTATAAGTGGTGTAAATTTGCTAAAATTTAGCAAAAAGCCTGTGAAGGGCTGAATTTTAATGCAATGGGGGGGATGATTGATTTTAAATGGCAGAGGAATGTTTTTGTTGTCATTCAAGTTAGTGTTAATTGACAGGTTTTCTTCTACCTAATGATGGATGTTCAAAAGTGATTCTTCTATCTTATCCCTTCCTCTAATTTTATTATGACCTGTCTCTTCTTGATCAGTATCAAAATTTTGAACTTAAGCTTCTATAAAAATCCAAAGATCCTGAACTTCTCTTCTATCATCCTGGTCTTTGCCTTAGTAAGTAAAACTGTCCTAGTTTCTTGCAATCCAACGACAGTAACATTCATGTGCTACATGTATGATCTCGTTGTAAAATGGGGTTGCAAATATTTCTTGTTACATTGGAAAAAATTTTACGTTCTAATACTATATATCTTAATTGCAGATTTTCTTTTTGAATATCTTGGAAGTTTAAAGATTTTAGTTTTGTACTTACATTTGTCTTCATTGCTTTCTGTTGATTCTTTTCCCCGCTTCTGGCCATATATAGTTTTTATTTTAACGCACATTCTACATTTTTTTGGCTAGAATTGCTCTCAGTCAATGTACATATTCTTTGGTTATAATAAAATGAAGTTGAAAATCTAACTTGGAATTTTTTATATGCTTTGCAGAATAAGACAGTATCTTTGTTTGAGACTACTATTCGCGTTCTTGGAGGTCTACTTTCTGGTCATCTTATTGCGAGTGATTATGCTACGGTATTAGTTGTACATGTACCTCTATGAATCATTTTCCTTACAATTCTGTTATTAAAGAAAAAGCATTGGATTTCTCTTTTAGGCATCAGCATAAATAGTACGGGCAGTTCACTTTCAATGATCCATGTGAACGCTATGTCAATGCTTTTTGTTTCTTCAATGGGAGGTTGGGCCCCCTAAGTGGGTGTGTCTCTTTTTATACTCTTTGCATACTAGGGTTGCTCCCCCCTTTGTGCTTTCTAATATGATTTAATTACTTATTAAAAAAAAAGGGAGGTTGGCATTGAGAGAATAGAATCAATGGTGAAGCCTAAAGATATATATAAAACTGGCTTTCTGAGGTTGCTTGGTTGATAAAATATTATACATGGAGTAGTTAGGGACCATATTTTGCTGAGAAGAGGGTGATTGTAACTACAAAAGAATTTTCTACACGCTTGCTTTAGGTTGTAATTATATAGGTGCACCTTTGTAGGTGAAACCTTTTCCAGTCAGCCAAACCTTGATAGTGTTTGTTACCCCTTAATAATTAGTTGTTCTACTGCCCTTTCATAGAATATGGCGTTGCTATAATGTCCTCAAACGCTTTTGATTTGTTCAGGGCATGAAAATCCCTTCCTATGACAATCAATTACTTAACTTAGCAGAGGATCTGGCCCGGAGATTGTTACCTGCGTTTGACACTCCTACAGGTATTACTACCTGATGATTTTGATTGATCTGTGCAAGTTATTGCAGGTTGAATTTAGCTATTTGTCTTGGATTTTTATGATTTCAATTCTTGGGTGGTTTATTTTATGCCTATCTCCTGACTTTTGGGTACTTGATAGCATCTTATCACCATTTTGCAGAATATTAAATTAAGAATGTTTTTTACTTAACATATAATAATACCACTAATTTTGGAATATCGAATGCTATGTTTGACAAGTGGCACGCATACCTCTCTAGTTTTGATGCAAGGCTTAGATTGGCAGAGGTAGGCCATAAATGAATGTTAATATCTCATTACTTATCAAAAAAAAAAAAAAAAAATGAATGTTAATATCTCGTTTATTATCTCAAGTTAAATGGTTGAGGAGTTTTTACTTGACAATTACCGAAGGGCTGTGCATGACTAGCTTTGTGGCTCTAGCAGTTTGGCTTGATGGAAAGCAACTTTTAGCTTCATAAAGATTTAAATCATTTGTGTAGCTTTGCCTTTAGTGGGGCCTTTTTTTGTATACATCCTGTGTACTAGGGTTACGCCCCTTTTCGATTTTCAATGAATTACTTATTTATTGAAAAAATCATGTGCAGTACTGAACCATGTTTGAACATCAAACACTTTGTTTCCAATTGCTGAAGAAGTAAATATTTCACATACGGGCATTTCAAGTATAAATGTTCTATCATTTTATGATGATGTTCAGGTACTATGTATTGCAGGCATTCCATTTGGATCTGTCAACCTTTTGCATGGAGTTGATGAAGATGAAAGCAAGGCAAAGCCTTTTTGCATTTCTCCTCATGTGCAAGTTTGTTTTCTCGAGTTTTGCTGTTGCATTCTAGTGTGAAAGCAGCTGATAACATTGTAGGACCACACATTGATTTCCAGTTCACTAATTGCTACTGTATAATGCTTACCTGGATAAATTCTAATAGTCTGCGAGTTTATGATTACCACGTAATTACTGAGGACTAATGAGTGAAGATGCAGAATTGTACCATTGATTTAATACTTACTAACCATCTTCTGTTAATTACTTATCTTTCCTGTGTCTTTAATCTCTGTTTCGTAATATATAGGTAGAGCATTAAAATTCCACTTCTGGTTTTGTTTAGATAACATCAACAGCTGGTGGTGGGACTTTGACTTTGGAATTTGGAGTGCTTAGCCGTTTGACAAATGATCCCAGTAAGTGTTACTACCTTCATTTTGTGGGAAGACATGCTATCAATATTCAATAGTTTAGACAAAATGCTGTCTTGCGGCCTTTAATTGACAATATGTAGGAGAAAGTTGTTGTACAATACCAAGTTTCACTTTTTAAAGGTCTGAATCTTGAAAGGCAGTACATTACTGGCAGCTGGTTTTTTGTTGACTTCTAGTGCCCTTTGTCTCTCCAGATTTTGAAATTTGTGCTCCTATGATGTGTCCTAAATTTCCATAGCTAGGGTCGACTTGGTACTGTAGCACTACTTAGTGATTTTTCTTTTTGATCTCTGTGTCTCTCCCAAAATATGATCAGGCAGGCTATTGGGCTTCCTGCTAGAGGCTAGGCTTGATGAGCAGCCACTAGCTTGGTGGCTTGCCTATATTTTCAAGCAAGTCTTAATCTTGGCAGCCATAACAGTTTACCAATTTTCCTAGGCAGCTGACATGAAAAAGGACTAGATTTTTCTAGCTCATCGGGGGATGCTACCACCTTTCAAAAATTTTAATGCTATAATTTCATTTGATATGGTTATGGAGGCTGAGGTATTATGGCATTGTCTTAAAGATACCTAGAATATCAGATATACTTTTCGTGTACCATGGTGGTTGCATGCCTTTGGTGCTTTCTTTTATTTTTTATTTTTTTATTTTTTTATTTATTTTTTATTTTTTTTATTTTTAAACTGAATTTAGTTTTCAAAAAAGATATCTAGAATATAACCTTTTCACTTTATCCTTCATGATGCTATCAATATACTACTTTCATATGTATCTAATGAATAATGTTTGGGGTCATTACTCAAACTTCCATTTTTTTTTTTTGGTGTTTTTTAAGGGTTCAATTACTCAACGCCCCTCAACTACTGCTCATTTACACATTGCCCCTATGGACTACCAACTATCATACTCAAACCCCTTCAAGTTGTCAAAAAAAGCCCTTCCATTAGCCCAACTCATTAGAATGGATAAAATCTCGATCACGTGCCATACATGTATTTTTTAGACCTGATTTGCCTCTTGCCCTCGTTATATTGTTATGGACAATGGATCATTTTTTTTTTCCCTTTAGCTTAAAAACATGAAACATCCTACATTGAAGATGTTATTGTGCTACCATATTAATGATGGTCTATCAAGCGGGTGTTGTGAACATGTGACCTTTCTGGCTATACTTTTTGTAGCATAGGAAGTTATAAAAATACTGGTTTTATCCTCTTATTTTTGGCTTCACAGACTAGAATCTCAAAGTAGGGTCTTGTATACGACTGACCTTCTTACTCCTCTTCTCCTACTTATTACTTTGTTCTTTTCTTTTGCTTTTTCTTTCCCCATTTTCTGTTTCTTTTCTTTTCTGGGGTAAAGGGACGGGACTCACTGCAAAATGCATAGTTGACATATGGCCCAACTTCACTGAAATGCAGTTTTTGAACAAGTTACCAAGAATGCAGTTCGTGGACTTTGGGCACGTCGTTCAAAGCTGAATTTAGTTGGTGCTCATATCAATGTTTTTACAGGTGAATGGACACAAAAGGTAACATTCTACTTAACTTGATTTCATTGCGAGGGCCATGCTAATTGGAGTTATCTGTATCTGTTGTTTAATATCTAATCTTTTCCTTCCTTTTTTTTTTTTTTTTTTTTTTTGGGTTAGATGACATCATAATGTTAATACTTACTTCTTTTGGATAAGTCAACAGAAAGTAAGCTTTACTTCTGCAATGCTTAGTGTCTCAATTCTTTGCACAGCTGTTTGTAGGCCTGGATGAAGGAAGGTTGTAGTAGGTTGGCAGCTAACATCAGCTAACATAAAAACCTGTACTTCCATCTTATGAGGGTCCTTTAGACCAATGAGAATCCTTTTCAACTGTCTTTGCCTTTTTTTTCTTTTCTCTTCTTTCATTCAATAGATCTTCTTGAGTTAGTTGTAATACTGTAGTTGAGGTGTAAATAAGATAAGGTAGATAATTACATTTAACTTTATGTCCCCTCTCTCTCTCTCCCTCTCTTCCATGGAAGATGCCTTTGAGATGAGCAATGTTAACTGTTTTGCACACGTCATTTTCACCTAAGGTTGTTGGAATTCTTTGGTTATTTTCTTTTTGATAAATAATTTAATTTCATTAGAAAAGCGCAAAGGGGACCCTAGTAAACAATAACCGTAGTATACAAGAGGAGTAATGATAGACGTCACCCTTGGGTTTTCCTAGTGTCCAGCAAAAATTGATGTGGCTTTTAAAATTACTATTGGATTTGTGATAGATCGTTATTGAATTTCCTCATTTGTCAACCCTAACTCTCTCAACGAAAGAAGAGTCTTCCTTCGGACATGAAGACTTTCCTGAATTCACCGCCACTTTCAAACACCCATTTCCCCACAACCATGACTCTCCTTTACTAATTCCTGACCCATCCTGATATTCAACATTCAAAGAAATCCCCTTAAGCAAATACCCACTTTCCTGTCTTCTTACCCCCTCATTCTCAGCACCCTTGCTTCCTTCGGCCTTGTCTATACAAGCCCGAGATGATCCAGCAGCTTCTACTATCTTCCTCTAAGCCGTAACCACCCTTATTAGAGAACCCATACTTTCTTCGACCATGTCTGAACAAGACCCAAGTGTTTCGGTAGCTTCTGCCATCTTTATTTGAGCATTAATCACCCTTGTCGGTGTACCCCTATTTTCTTCTATCTTGGTTGGACAAAGCCTAGTAGTATCGGTTAATTCTGCTCTCGTCGTTTGCATAGTTATCATCCTAACTCCATCATTTCATCCCTCCTGAACTCTTGAGCTCACCTCAACTTGTCATGGTTCAGCTGGAGTAGCTTCCTTCTTACCAGACTTACTCGACTCAGCGATCGGACTGCATCTTCCTTCACTCTCTAAATAACGTTTTCTGTTGGTTTTACCCCCTTTTATAAATTGCCTCCCTTTTCCTAATTGGCCCTTAACCTTTCTTTGACAAACTCTGGTCTTCCTTGCAGATATTGGTGTTGGATTCACCCTTTTTCAGCCCAATATTAATTTTCCCTTTCCCATTGATTTTTTTCCCCTTTGGCCCATCAGACTTATTAAAGCATAATCCATTTCAGCCCCTGATTTTCATGAGCCCACATCCATAGCCCCCCCTCCATCGTTCGTAATATCTTGCAGCTTGGGCTTAATCTTTAGTGCGTCAGGCCCGGGCTCAATTGGAATCTGACCCACTTCCAGTTTACTTATCCATCTGTCCACTTCCCTTTTTATGGATTATCACCATATCTTTGACAGAGCTGAAATTAAGGAAATTCTCCTTAGCCTTCGAAGTGAAAATCACATTATCACTGCCAGCTTGACCTCTTTGTAACAACAAAATTTCTTTCTTACCAAAACTATCCATCTTCTTTAACATTTGAATCTCCAAATTACCCAATCTGTCCCTGCTCAAATTTTCTATTCCTGATCATGCCCCTTCCCTACTAGAGCCTCCGCAAACGTCCATTGACTATTCCCCACCAATCGTGACACCAGCGGAATACCACCATAGGTTTTCTTGTTCATGCTCCCTGCATTACCATGAGGCTTGAGAAATCTGACCACCTTGCTCATCTGTGCAACACAACCCTCCCATCCTCTTCCTTCTCTGCCCTCCGGAATGACAATGACGCTTCTCTGGCCACCTATTTCATACTTTGATATCTCTAACCCTCAATGGCTATTCGTAATTTCGTATGCCTCTGGGCAATATATATTATACTCCCAGACCTAAATGATCTGTAAAACTCTCTCAACTCTGTACACCTAACCAATTTCTCCACCGTTGGCCTCCACCACATCACACTTGGCTTGCCCAATATCACTGCTTGGTAAGTTCCTTTGCTCCTCTCGGCAAAACGAATGCCTCCAATTCCCTCTTCAGATCGAAGCTCAAAAGCTTTTGGTTTGACTTAGAAAAATTCCAAATCGCCCATCGTAAACAACTCAGCAAAATCGAGAAAAACTGAATACTTCCTTGTTTGAACATGTCCTAACCAATTTCTTCAACTTGCTCACATGCAAATGCGCTGCCTACTTTCTCATCTGTACACGTCCTCATGGACTCATGCCATCATTTTTTTTCTTCTCTTTGGTTACTTTGTATGTTGTTTCTGAATTCTTCTTCTTTGGCTCCTATATCACTGTATTGAATATGGAATGGAAAACTCCATACAATGGGACCTGTGGCTACATTTGGAATTTTATGATCTAAGATTACAATCAAAGATTCATTCATCCTTTCTTCCAGCAAAATTGTAGCATTCTCACTTTGGTGTGCAAACATTGTATTGCCTAGAAAATTTCCCAGCCAGTTTCATCTTGAAATGCTTCTGGTAATGTCCAGATGTAAAAAATAGTTGATTTAGCTGGATTATGAGAATCTCAGCCTAATGATACCGGATAATTGATGTTTTGCTTGAATTGGAGGCTTATGGTGAAGTGTCAAAAATGTTGCATCTAACAATGGAAGACAACATTACTGCACTATTTCTTTGATTGCATATCCCAAAAGAGCTATTTCGCTACATTTGTACTGGCTGAGTGACTAATGTTTTTATCAAAGTAAATAAAATTTTCAATTTGAAGTTTTCTTGAATAGAACATACTTCGCTATGGTTTATAAACTTAAACCTCTATGTGATTGTCTATGTACTTAGATATGCAGTGAAGTGAGATGCATTGGTAGTTGATAGTTTTTACTGTCTGAGGTCTGTTTGAATAGTTCTTATAATATCATCAACCAGCCTGCCAACTTGTTTTCCCCCTAAATTAAATTCCATGTTCTTTGGGAAGACCAATTTTCTCCTTCCACTTTTATGTCACTATGTAAAATTATGTTTCTTTGCTGCCTTTTCAGGATGCTGGAATAGGAACTAGTATCGACTCTTTCTATGAGTATCTCCTAAAGGTTAGTAAACATGAATTGGAATGTTGAAACCTCCTTCAGCTCTATAATATGAATTTTGATAATTTGAAATGACATGAGGCAAAATCATAGAAATATAAATCTGTGAGGTAAGAGTGCTAGATACAATATACTTATGAACTAACTTATAATTATAACCCATGGTAAATATCTTTTTTGGAATGTTCTTGTGCTTTGGAGGTTAAGAGGGGAGACTGCAGATATGTTTATTGTTGTTCCAAGTTTGCATGGAAAGAAAATAGTGAAAGAGGAGGCTTACCTTCCTGCCTTGCCTCTCTCGTCTCATAATCTTTATATATTGTAATATTCAATGCAATGACTAAAATACCCCTGTTACAAAACCTTGTCACCAACTTATTCTTTTATCCCTAACAGACTTCTAACAATCCCCTTCAATCTGGAGCATATATATAATAAAGTCCAGCTTGAAACCAATAAACTCTAACCACTTCTGCCAAAGGATTTTGTAAACATGTCAATTAACCGGTCTCCAAACTTCACGAATGGTGTAGATATTTGTTCACTGAGTATCTGTCTCGAATAAAATGATAATCAACCTCAATATGCTTTGTCCTTTTATGAAAAATTGGGTTAGACGCAATATGTAAAGCAGCTTATTTTATCACAAAACAATGGAATAGGAGTAGGAGCCGAGAATCCAAACTCCTAGAGAAATTCTATAACCATGTCAACTCACGAGCCGTTGCCTTGGATTCTACTTCGACGCTGGACCGTGCCACTACTCTCTACTTACCTTTTCAAGTGACAAGATTACTGCCCAAGAATGTATAATAAAAAATAAAAAATAAAAAAATTTTATGGATAAAAAAAATGTATAATAATATTTAGTTGTAGATCGTCTATCTGAGGGCCTCAGATAGCCTGCCCAATCTGCATCAGTCAAATTTTCTACCCTGAGATGTTTGTTTGTCTATGCGATAGCCCAAGACCAAGTGTTCTCTTCAAATACCAGATAATACGAATAACAACTTCCCATTGTGAAACCATAGGAGCCTCCAAGAGCTGACTAACAATATTATCTACATATGACATATTTGTCCTGGTAATAGTAAGATAATTCAACTTTTCAACTAGACAACGATACTTGCCAGCTCTCTGCTGGCCAAACTTTTTCGTGTGCCTCTCCTTATCAACCCACCGGTAGACTTCTTGGCTATGAAAGATTGTGTATGGTGTGGTTTGAAGGAACAAATTCCAAGAGAGAGAAAGCTATAGGCTTTTTACAAATCCTCCCATGGCACAAGGATGATTGAAGTAAGATCATCTCTAGAAAGGTTCAATGGGGTATTCTCAATGTTCTTGCCTAAACCCATAGATGGCATAATTAACAATTTATATCAGATGGTTCTATTTCTCAATCTTTCTGATTTGCTCCTACGGAACCAAGGTCGAAAAGATTGAGAAAATGGAGGTCAACAAGAAAACAAAAATGCCTTCCACATTGTGCAGTTCGCGTTGTGGCGTCTTGACGGCAGCTAGGGTTTCATCGCTAACTTTCTTACATTTGGCTGGCAATGTCATGACGTCTATTTGATGGCTATTTGGTGTTGTCAAACAATAGCTCTTAGATCTTTTCAACATCAGCACTTGGATCTAATGTTGTCAGACAATAGCTTTCTGGAGCTCCAACGTCATGACGTCTATCTAATGTATATCTAACATTGTCAAACAGTAGCTCTTTGGAGATCCAACTTCATGACTTCAATCTGATAGGCATTTGACGTTAAACAACAGCTCTCTGGACCTCCAATGTCATGACTTCCACTTGACATTAATCTGACTTCCCAAACTGGAGCTCTCTGTGGCTCCAATGTTAGGACTTCTATTTGACGGTCATTTGGCAGTTAAGCACTGGAAGAGCTTTAATAGCTTCAGACAGAGGATGTTAGAATGTCCGTTTGACACTATCTAATGTCGAGAATTGTAACCCATCTTTTTCACACCAAATAGTTACGTGACGAAGGCGATTTAAAAGCAAAGTTTTGAACACAAATGAGACCAATTTCTAAGACCTAACAGGCTGAAAACCCCTGAGACCAGACTTGAACTAGCCGAGAAATAACACAAACCAATCGAAAAACATTGAGAAGTGATCTGAATCGGCCGAGGAACACTGAGAACTAATCTGAACCAGCTGAGAAACAACACAAATCAGTCCCCATCAGAAAACACTAAACACTAGATTGAGCCGGCCAATACGGGTTGATCCAGATGAAAACTCGGTTGGCTTGATGTTTTGACCTCGTTTCCATTTGGGTTGAACCTGGCCCAAACTGAACTTGAGCTATCCTTAGACCCAAATTAAACTTGAATAGTGGATAACCTTATCCCGATGGGAACTAGAGAGCACCGGCAAGCAAATGGCAATCCTCGTCTCCAACAATTCCCCTGAAACTCATCGGCGGCAGCCATACCTCGTCGGAGAAAACGACGATGCCCACAGACCCAATCGACGACCACAATCAATCTTTTCAACGACAACAACATTGACCATCGAAACACTTGACTTCTGCAATACTCCGTAGCCACCATAGACATCACCAACCACGTCAAACAACTCCGGCCAACACAAATCGACACCCTGAGCAATTGTTTCTAAACATGGTAGAAAACTCATACCACAATGGCCGCAATACCAGTTATGCCATATACACCAGTGGGGACGTGGTAGAGTGTACAAAACTGACGGTAGAGATGACGACGACATCACACCATTGATGGCAGTGATATCGGTGCCATCTATCCCCAATCACAGGCATGAAGCCCACTCTTAAGAAGTTTGCAATTAGTAGCACACGAAAGAAAGCCAAAAAGAAATAAGAAGAAGAGAGGAGAGTGGAAGCAATTAGAGGATGTGCGTGTGCGATGTAGTCAAACCCTAACGTCTGATACCATGTTATAAGGTTTGCAAGGAAAGAAAATAGTGAAAGAGGAGGCTTACATACGTGCCTTGCCTCTCTCAACTCATAATCTATATATATTGTAATATTCAATACAGTGACCAAAATGCCCCTGTAACAAAACCATGTCACCAATGTATTCATTTGACCCTAACAGACTCTTCTAACAATTGCTTATGTTGTCGAGGATGGATATGTTTATTTTACAAAAAACCAATTTGTACTCATGAAGGATTGGTGGGAGGTTCAGTGGAGCATTCATAACTAGGTATTCTGCTGAACATCAAGGAGATCAAGTAGTGAGATTTGTTTTCTTGCAGGATGTTTGTTTTAGTACTCTTGAAAAGGGTGTATAGTGAGTCGACATGATGGGAGTTCAAGGAATCATAGTTCCAAGACCTTATTGATATCTTTTTTTAGTATCTTTTTTTTTTATATATATATAAGTAAAAAGATTTGTTGAGAGTGGGATATGAACAAGTCCTTATTGATATCTAATGTGCTTGTTAGCAGGGAGATTGAGAAACCATTGTTTTATTTTGTTTTTGTGCCTTTGTTTTGGTCTTTTTGGGAAAACCACTGTTTTCTATTTTTTTTTTCTGCTTTCCTTTCAAGTTCAACCTATGCTCTTCTACTGATAAAAAGATGGAGTTGTACTAACTATTGTCACGTAATTGAGCAGAGAGTAGAAGCCAAAGAAGATATTGATCCTTTATAGTTCATCTCTATCTTTTGTTAACTTATATTCTTTTCACCTGCACATAGCATGTATCTTTCTATAGTTGACGCTAGAATGCTTCAAAGGATATACCACGTGATTTGGTGAAATAAAGTCAGTCTTTTTAACTAGCGCCTGCCTTCTTATGAACTGATGTGATTGCTGCATATGATATGTAAACAATGTAGCAGAACACACACACAGATGATGCTAAAAGCTTTTTTTTGTGGTGAACTGATGTTGCACTTATGAACTGATGTTGCACTTATTTTCAGTTCTTGTTTACCTTTTATAACCGACATTTCAGGCTTATTTGTTATTTGGAGACGAAGAGTATTTGTTCATTTTCCAAGAAGCTTACAGGGCTGCTATGCAATATCTTTACAATGACCCTTGGTAAAAGCTTGTGGCTATTATGTGCCACTATGTAAACATACAATTCCTTGCCCTGGTTTTATCATTTATTTATTTTTTCTTTCTATGTTCTCATTGGGATTTAGCTTTATTGAAAGCTTGGTTTTCTAATTTTTGCATGTCTGTGCAGGTATGTGGAAGTTAATATGGATTCTGCTGCTATTGTCTGGCCATTGTTTAATAGTTTGCAGGCATTCTGGCCAGGTCTTCAGGTTTGCAGTCTATTTTTGTTCAGTCTTCCATGAAATATGTAAGTGACCCTTTGGTTATTTGATATTTTTCTGATTGTGTAATTTGTATTACTGTTATTGGAAGGTTTTAGCTGGGGACATTGATCCTGCAATTCGAACGCATGGTGCCTTCTTTAGTGTCTGGAAAAGATATGGTTTCACTCCTGAGGGTTTTAATCTTGCTACACTCAGTGTTCAGGTATCTTAATTATCATTATCTGAACAGCAAGACAATTGTTATTCAAACTTACGTTACATTTAGGGCAGTTTACTAGAAGTGTGCTGGTCTCATAATTAAGGATTTGATATATGTACCTAATATAAACCCAAATGCCGTTTCTTGTGCTAAATTTGTATTCTTGGATCTGTGCATTTCCAGTATGCTTGATTAAATTTTGGACTTTTAAGGGTAGCACTTAGACCTCTGAACATCTAGGTTTTGTTTGAAGCGTTTAGCAGGTTAGAATAATGTTTAAGTGCACCTTCCCTTCCACCAGCCAAATGGTTTGTCAGGTAGCACCAACTTGAATGTGTTCGAGCATCTTGCCTTGTAGCCATTCTGTGGAATGTTTTAGATTTCAGGGCTGTTTATAGAAACCATTAGGCTGATGACTTTAAAAATCAACAGTTATATTTTGCTGCTTTTCTCTGTTTCATATTTTGTTTTTGTTTTTTTCTTCTTCTTTTTAGATTTTTTGAATGTGGTTTTCTTCGTCTGTAGATGATATATTTGCTTATACTACTAGATTGATGGTATTATAAGACTAGTGTTTGTGTAATGTTTTATTTCTACATTTGTTTTTCAGCATGGGCAAAATAGTTACCCACTGCGTCCAGAGTTAATAGAGAGCACGTATTGGCTTTACAAAGCTACCAGAGATCCCAGGTTTGCTCTGACCCACATAAATTTTCTGGCGACTTTTTAATCTTCTCAACTCAACCCAACTTAATTGAGCATGAATCCCAATTAAATTAGAGTTGACTTTATAGAGGCTTCCTTTTTCACCGTTCTTGGTGCCTATTTTTTTCACGTCTTTTTATTTTTTATTTTTTCACCAACTAAATAGAGGGGTGGTTTTGTGATATCTCTTTCTTTTGTTTGTGTCTGTATGCATGTGTGTTTCCCTTGTGCTAAATAACCTGGACAATTTTTAAAAGCTAAAGAGAAAAGAATATCAAATTGAAGAAGAATTATTTTACATCTTGATGATATCATAAAAAATAAGAGTACAACTTTGCCTTGATTAATTGATGGGCAAGAGGATGAAGAATCCATTACCGTATTTCCGTTGCTGGAAAAGGTTGAACAATTGAACTTCTGGAACTGCAAATCAGTTTTCAGACCCTTAATTTTAGAAGCAATTTGAGTGTTAAATATTGTTACATTGTGGTAGAACCCTTCTTTTTTTTTTTTCTGGGTAGAACTCCTGATCTGTGATGGGCCTCTGCACCGCTTCCATGCATTTATGCCAAAAGCATCCTGTATATTACTATCTGTGATGGGCCTATGTGGCGTTGTCATGTATTTGTGCCAAAAGCATACTGTATATTGCTAAAATCTTGTTTAATATTTTGTACATCTTCCCTTGTAAAATGAAAACCATGTCAGACGAATCTCTTTTGAGTTGATTAATATAGTGTTCAAAATCATTATCTTGAATGTTATGAGAGATAAATTCCGAAACATAGATTGCAGGGAAATTAGTGTTCCTGGTAATTGGGGTTCAATAATTCTGCTCTTGTTGATGCACTTTCACTTCTTTGCTACTGAAATATTGTTTATGGTGTTCCTTTGTAGATATCTTGATGTTGGCCGGGACATGGTTGTCAGCTTGCAGTATGGGGCCCGATGCCCTTGTGGATACTGTCATATATCTGATGTAGAGTTTCACACACAGGAAGATCACATGGAGAGCTTTTTCCTAGCTGAGACTGTAAGGGCCAATTTTACATGAGTTCTCTTTTGGTCTTCTATCTTCAGAAGATCATAATTGTCAAGTGGATCTGGAAACAGTTTCTCCTCTATATGTGGTGCTCATGACTCGTGTGCTTTTGATGGGAGTTCAAAGAACTATTCAAAGTGTCTTGGTTGGTAGATCTACTAGGCTTAATTGCCTTGTCAATGCAATTGTCACTGACTATTGGTGAAAAATTAGATTTGGGGCGCACACAGAATATAAAGTGGAGCTAGATCAAATATATGTGGAATATGAAGATGCTTTGATAGGATTCTATATCAATGAGTGGTTTTGACCCCTCTTTATGGCCTTAATGGATGGCCACTTAGACAAGGGTTGCGACACAGTCCGTTCAGGTTGTGTTGGTGGGTCCTAACCCAACCCAGTCCTTGAAGCTAAGCACCTCATTTAAACCATCCTTGAGTCCCAATCTGGCTTGCCTGTGCCAAAACCTAAGTGCTAATTTCTCTACCTTCATGTCGAATCTTTCATTTTGAACTTAAATGGTGGTCTTTGTTTTGTTTATAAATCTTACGTGGCCAGGGATAGTTGGGGAACAATTTATTCACTGTACTTCCAAATATTCCATGTTTTGCTAGCTTTTGACTTCTACTCCGTGCGTTTAAATTTTTCTATCATTTCTTTCTTTTTCATTGCATGTAATTAATAACTTGTAACATTATTAGGTTAAGTACTTGTGGCTTCTTTTCGATTTGGCCGTTGGTCCAGATAACCTTGTTGAAAGTGGGCCATACAAGTAAGTGCTTTCTGCTTTCTAAATATTATCTTTAAGTGCTGGAACTTATGAAAGTGATATTCCTTCATTATTTTTATCTCTTCCTTATGCCTCCTGAAAATTTCTCCATTTTCCAGGTACATCTTTAGCACTGAAGGCCACTTATTGCCTGCAACCCCTCAGATATCCTTAGTGCTGGAACATTGTTCATATGTCGGTGCTTTTTGTAAGAGTGCAGGCTATAAACAGGAATCTCATGCATCAGACATTGCAACCGATCTTCAAGAAGCTAATGTTAGTAGATCTGATGGAGGTCGGGTTCACACTGGATTTCCTTTATACTCCTCTTCTTTTGAGTCAACCTCCACAGCAGGGTTGATTAAGGTCAGTGGCTTTTGTTTTTGTTTTTTTTAGACCCTTTTAGAATACCTTGCTGGGTTTTACTTCATTTCTAAATTGCCTGCACTATTTCCTCTGATCTTTCTTCTTGATTGAAGTACTAATAATCTTGATTGGTAAAAAGGTCCAGAAATGCAATCTTAATTAGTTAAAAGATTAGGAAATTATATTTGTCATAATAAAATTATGTTCTCCATGCAACTTACTGGAAAAAAAATAAAAAATCAGGAATCATTGTAGTACCTTTTTCACAGATCTTGAGAACAGTTGTTGTCTCACTAATTTTACTAGAACTAAGAATGGGGATAATTTTTCACCATATCAGGTGGATGAGGGGTGAATGTGCTTGTACTCCTTGCTCAATATTTAGGTTCAAGTGGATGTGTTATTTTAAGGGGTGCCAACACCCCCCTCCTGTCTTGTGAAGAAGAAAGATTGGGGTAATTTAGAAAACAGTCTAATGCTTTAACATCATCAAACTACCTAAACAGAGAATGAAACTGAAGTAAATGAATTAATGTATGAAAGAAAATGCAGTGTTATAAGGCAGATGATGTGCGGGGGCTCAGAGAGAGTATAAGTGCTTTCCTTCACGAAAGATATCAGCATGCATAAGCTGAATGCAAAAAGCCTTTTAATTTCACATGTATAATTTTATGTTCTGCAGGGATTTTACTTATAAAAAAAATGTTCTGCAGGGATTTTGCCCAGGACTATCTCATGGGCAAAAGTTAGGGATATCATACGTGGCTTCAATTGATACAACTCACCAGTATGAGTCTGCAAACAAAAGGGAACCAACTGTTTTGCAGAGCCATTCAATGGTGGTTGTCCCAAACCCCAGTTCTGCTAACTCACCGTCTGACAATGACAATAACCATGACAACTTTCAGGAATCCAGTGAGGGAGGATCAGAGAGGGAGTCACTTCATCTGTCGTAAGTATGATGAAGGCCTTTTAGGGTGGGAATAGAACTCTTGGAAATCAAGGTAATTGGTTGGAACACAATCCCGAATCATCAGGATCTTAGCCTTCTACATCCTCCCGTGAGATGGACTGAATTTTTAAAATGGATCTGACTTGTTAAAGTTTTATCGGGCTACTCAGAAGACGAGCAATTGCAGTTCTCTTTGGACTGTTTGCACATTGTGATCATATGTTTGAGCAATTTGGCATTATTGATAGTGATTGAGGATAGAAATTTATGCTGGAAGAACAACTAGGTCTGTCTGATATCCATATTGCTGGTTTTGCTGCCTTGGGATGGATACTTTAACAGTGGCACTTGGTCAACATTTTGGCTCCTGTAACTTTGCACAGTGGAACTGAATTTTGTACATTCCTTTTTCATTATAGTTGATTTTGGTGGAGGGCGCATCAGCCCAGGCTTGGGTGGTGTAATGGCATATTTGGAAGAACGCAGTTCAAAATTTGCTAGAAGGGGACAATTTTAACCATTGATTTCGTTTATCTATACAGCCATTGATGGGCTGGTGGGTGCGAAGCTTGACATCTACTCTTGCGTCTCCAGCTATTCATCCCTGTCTAGGAAAGGTATATCTTCATTTGAAAATTGTTACAAACTTGAAATTATTTGATGAGAATGACATAGTTGATCTGATTTTATTAAGTATTTATGTTAGATTTTTCGTGGAGTGTACTAAAGGCCCTAGTTGGATGATGATTGAGAATTTGCGGTGTTTCAAATACAATTGAAGATTAATTCCTTTCCCCAACTCCATTATCTTTGTCTCTCTTTGTCCAACTCCATGTTTGTGCACTTTTTTAAAAAAATAAAAAAATAAATTTGTAACTGTCATAAAACAAAATGAAAGAGACCAAACTGATCTATCATCCACTTGATGAAGAAATAAGGAAAAATCTGGTTTTTTGGGCTTTTGCTAGAGTAATATGAAGAACAACTCGGGTGCAGAGTTTTTAAGGGTAAACCCATCCCGGCTCAGCCCCAATCTTTTCTTCCCCTGGAAAAACACTCTCGTCAGCCCGTTGTTCCTCGGAAGCAAACACTTCATAATTTTCAAATGTCAGATGTCTTGCCGACTGTTAGATTCCCTCCGTTTAGGAAACTTGTCGGTATTTACTGGTGATTTGGAGCCGTTAATGATCACAAATTGTTTGATGAAATTACTCAACCAATTGCAGATATTGTCATAATGCCTACTTTATGAACATTACATTCATTGTGCACAAATGACCATTATAGGTGAGTTTTTATTTTTATTTTTATCTTTATTTTTATTCAAAGTGGGAAAGAGGAGAAAGGGGGTAAGAGGGAGCTTTATAGGTGAGATGTGGTCTAGAAGATGCCTTGCACCCTCGGATGTTTACATATATATCTTGGGCTATTCCTTAAATGATGAGAAAGTTCTCCTCAAGGCATCCCACTTGTTAGGATTTGAAGGCTTTGTTGACCGGTAAAATTTTACGCGTTTACTCACAGTAAGCAATACCTACACCAAGTATGTTCACATGTGAAAGAAAGCAACGAGCTAATACATTGACTATATATTATGGTAAGAGAAATGCTACATGAACATTCTTTTTTACATTTTTACGTGTTTATTTCTTAACGCAGCAGTTGCTACATCAGCTTTTTCACTACAACATTTTTTAATCTCATCTGCTTACTCTCTTTTTGTAACTGCCACGTTATAGAGTATGCACTTGAGAATGTAAAAGAGGAGTTCATGTAGCATTGTCTCTTATATAATCAGGCACTTATTTTTGTTATCTTTTAGCTCTTCTGCCTGCTAGGTGTTTTTTTTTTTGATAATCAATTGATCATTGATAATAAATTATCATCTATCATCTTTTAGACTAGTCTTCATTGTTTAGATGCCCTGCAAGGACAGGCCCCTGCAGCCTTGCTGACTACTCAACTGGCAGTTTCTTTGGGCTATAGCTTTCTCTCCTTAGAAGGAGACGCTCTTCTAGTGGTTCTAGCCATCAACAACCCTACCTTATTTTCCTCTTGGAACTTTGCTAATTGTATTGCTGATGTTAGTTTAGTTTTATCTTCTTTTCAAAGTTGAAATGCTTTGAAAATGTCTCGTAGTGCCAATTTTCGTGAGCATGCTTTAGCCAAATAGGTCGCTTTTCATCTTGTTTTTGAAAGTATTCCTACAAGATCTCCCCTATTCTCTCTTCCATCCGCATTAGAAAAGGGAAAGATCTCCCCTATAGTCATTTTCCCTCATTCAATTAGTGTTTGGCAACTGTTCTTATTAGATCTTCCTACATTATTTGATAAAGCCGATCCTGGCCAGTATTATTCATGTTCTTTGATAAGGACCATTTTGGTGTACATTCAGAGTTCTTAAATCCAGTCATAAATTAATATACAGGCTTCCTAACAACTGCCTGGCCCCAATATTGTGTGTTGTTCATGCATTGCTTAGTCAACTTCGAAAGAATTAAATTAGCAATATATATTGTTTGGCCTCATAACTAATAACATGTTAACGGATAAGGATAGAAATTCTTTATGATAAATGATGATTTGATTAAGGGATTTAGTTACTTTGATTTTGATTTAAGGAATTGGCCGGTTTTTAAATGAAATTATTCAAATCTCCTGTAAAGCTCAATAAATACTTAAATAAACTTAGAATATTTAAGAGTCAAGCTGTCAAAATTTGTTTCTCCATCACCATCAATATATATAGATTATTTTGTTAGCAGAGAGAAGATAGTGTTGGTGTTTAATGATAAAACAGATTTCGCAAAACCTGCAATGAGACTGGTTGAATGGTTTTGCACTAATTAATTAGATGCATATGCCATCTTGTAAACCTCACCTACCTAATGTTTAATAACTGAAATCTAATGAACCTTTACCATTTTTAATCTCATCGAAAACTATCACTAAAAATATTTTCAAAGAGGGTTGGGGGGTGGGGAGAAACTTAATTGTAAGCTAATTTATTATGAGACTAAAAGAAAATACTATGAAAGAGGGAAGCTTTGCCATTTGTTAGGCTATTAGATCAAATGTGTAAACTCAATTAGAAATCATTGGTTTTTAACATATACTTTAACTTTAGTTTATTAGACTTAGAAAATGTTTCCAAAATGATCGATCAAGTGAACTGAACCTAAGAAACCTATTAGAATATGCATGTATATAAAGGTAAGAGAGCAAGTTTCACATATATAGGATATATAGTAATCTTAAGTGTAAATGACTAATAAATTAAACATAATCCAAACCCATAAATTTTAAGAAAACATATATATATATACATCATGTGTCATGTACAGTTTTTCTATATGCAATTCCTTGACATGACTTTCAACTTGAACACATGCATCATTTGTCATTCTTGACATGACTTTAACATTTACTTGCACATAATTAAGCATAATTTGTCATGACATGTGGCATCACTACCCTGGTTGCATGCTCGAGCCTTCTCCTTGATTGATCGGGATTTACACAAAAACTTGAAACTTCAAGTTTCGACACCAATCTTCGGTCTTCTTTTAGCTGTCTCTTACGATTATGTCAAAATATATAATTATTGTTGGCAGGGGCGGAAGTAGACATTTAAGGGTGGGGGGACAAAATTTTAAGAAGTAACAATTTAGGGGTAAAAATTTAGTTTTGGGAGGACATTTCATAAAAAAATTATAAATTTTAGGTGTAAAATTTAAAATTTTAAGGGTAATTTTAAAATTTTGGGGGGACTCTACACAGGTCCGCCCCTAATTGTTGGTCAATATAAGTATATTTTAATTAAACATAGTTTTAGGTTGATGTTTTTAGCTGTTTTAAATATATTAAAAGGATTTCAATTTCATATTGAGCTCTAAATATATATACACTAGGAGGAATTGAAGAAACCAATAAAGGAACTTGTGGAATAGGGATAATCACGAGGTCCCCTTTTCTCACATAAAAGCAAACACCCAACAGAGAAAGGCACGAGAGAATTCTATGACTTTGCAGAGGCATGTGTTTTTAATAAACAATCGTCTGGACCTAGTCATTGCAACCTCATTTGTGAGAAGGCATCACTTCTTTTGAAATTATGAGGAACCCTAGTGACTAGTAATGTTCTCCAGGATATCATCTTTTGGGGCCGAGACGAGAGGTACCCTAGAGACTGTCCCTGTAGAAAGTTGGACAAACTGATCTAATTGAAGGCGAAGACTGGCGATTGTTCAACTCTTCGACAACATGAAAAAACCAAAATATTTTTATGTTGTAAATAAATGTAGATATTTATAGGTTAATATAATAATATGGATTGAATGAATATATAAGAAATATTTGTTGATTGTTTATCGTATAAGTTAAAAGTCAAAAAAAAAAAAAAAAAAAAAAAAGTTTTATGTGGATGATTTTTTAACCTGTCACATCTATCAAACTTAATTACCATCTCCTATATCATACTCTTACTGAATGCGTCAAATTTATAGACTGCCCTTTCTTATAAGCAAAAAATTTGGATCTTATTTCATTTGAAGTCTCACAAGCACTAGGGGCAAATATAAGGTATTATATATATATAGATTTGATAATGAAGGATTATTGTAAAGATTCTGTCTTAATTAAGACTTTAGATCTGGACAAATTAAGGTGGCCGGCTCTAAGAAAGTTTTACAACCCTTTGAAGAGTTTGCTAAATCCGTGATCAAGCTGAACAAAAATTATGATCGATTGTTTTCCCAATTTGAACAATTTAGTATTGGAAAAAGGAACAAAATCAGATGGAAAATACATTAATTGTATAAACATATAATTTGGTATATATATAGCTTTATATGATTATGTCCATATTAACAATACAAAAACCAAACTGAAGTAATTAAACACATGTCATTTCGCTTATACATTTTCTTTCGAAGCAAATATTTCTGTGCAATGCAGTTCGATCGGGCTTGATAGAATCAGTAGAAGCAATAGATTAGCATCAAAAACACAAGCTCAAACCACCACGTACGTACAGATGTTTCTGCCAAATCCCAGGAAATAAACTGTAACTGCACTATTGATCTTTCTGCCCAACACCAGAGACTGTGAATCTAATTGAGACCAAAATCAAATCCAAATTTCTTCCTCGAGAACCCAAGCTGAGAGATAATTTACTCTAATTTAGAGTGATGAATCCTTTTTGGGTTGCTGTGGCTTGTGACTTCTCTCAAACACCACCTCCCAAGCCTCTTGCTTCTGATCCTTTCATGATTCTCAGCCTTTTGCAGGACGTCATGAACATACTGCAACAAGATCGTAGGTAGATTTGTAAGTAGTGAGACATATAAAGTTTGTACTTATTTTAAAAGCTTAAGTTGATGATAAAAATGATTGAATTTAATGGTTTTAATTTATATTTTAACGCTCTTCTTTGCATGTGGACTCAATTTCTCTCTTATTAGGTGAAATGCAACACAAAATATTTAATTGAAATGAGAGATGAAAACGAAAACATTGTTCAAATTCAAGATCTCTTCTATGATATCATGTTAAATTATTTTAATTTATATCCTAACAAGATGGAGAGTGAGAGACAACTTACTCCCATGGAACATCTCCAACCAGCATCCAGTCACCATCTTTGTCTTCGTAAGTTGGTGCATATTCGGAACCCTTGTAGCCATCCCTCTCTGAATACTCACCTGGAAAAAGGCAAAAACCATGGTTATCAGTTTCACCGTCAGAAAACACCACCAAATTCGCAAGAAACAACTAACAACATCAAAACATTTAGACAACAAAAGCAACAAGAACAACCGATGTTGTTGTTAATTACCTATGGTGAATTTGAATATGTTCTCCAAAGCCTTGAGGAGTTCCGGATAGCCTTTGTAAATCCTCAGGTCAATCTTTCTCAGGTAAGGGGCTCCATCCATGCTTACTTTCACGTAAATCCCAGATGCCTCAGCCTCACTCTTCTTTGGCTGCAAGTTGTTTTTCCTGTAGGATCTGACAGGCGGCCACCCAACTATTTGCGTCCTGTCATGTCAAAATAAGATGAATTTAATTATTTAATTTATATTTTAACATACATGAATTTAATCATTTAATTTATATTCTAACGTGAACTTACTTGGCGGGAGGGGGAGTTTCATGATCATCAGCATGTTGAGCATCAGAAGAAGCACCACCCTTTGATCCACATTCCTTGCTTGTATCAGACAACTGCCGCTTGTTGTTGTTTCTTGCACCAAAAAGTGATGCTTCTTGAGAATCATCTGTCCCCGGCAACCCCAATCTAAGCTCGGTTGCCTTGAGGTTGAGCTCAATATTCTCATATGCGACCTTGCTTTCCATTTTGAGTATAATCTTGGACCAAAATTGTGATTGTTGAAAGAAGATGAAGGAAATGTGTAATGGGTTTTGGGAAGGTGGGAAATGGAAGGTTGAGTTTTATAGGATATTAATAATTATAAAGAAGGTAGTGAATGGGGGAGGGGGGGCTTTGTTACTCTCGCAATATATGCATGAATTATGGACAAAGGCAAGCTAAGCTGTCGGTAGCAAATAGAACCAACTTTTAGGCGACAAGGGTGGGACAAGCTCAGCCGCCCATATGGAAGACTGTGGATTAAGTGGGACGGTCAAGATGCGTTTTGGGGGGTTGTGTGAGGGAAATCAGGAGCGTCGGTTTGAAGGAAAGGAGGGGGACATGCCCATGTGAACGGGGGTCCACATGGGTGTTTGGTATGGGCAAGCCATGGCCATGTGGGACTCTATTTTGGCAGAGTTTTCATTTGGTTTATGGATTATGGGGTACATCACATGTGAAATGCCATGTGTATATGGTCCGCCCAGCTGACATTCATTTCTATATATATATATATATATATATATATTTTTTTTTTTTTTCCTTTTTATTTCTAACCTAAGAATTTACTATTTGGATCCAGGCCTTTTATAATTAATTGGGCAAATGCTATTTGTCATTCCCCTCACCATCTCCTCTCTCTTGTTTTTATTTTATTATTATTTTTTTTTTTGGAAAAAATCAAAATGTTGAAAGAGGAAGATGGTGGGAAAATGGTGAGGAGAATGTATTCTAGCATCCCTCTAATTAATTGAGATGATCGAAATTCAAAATAGATGTGCACTCAAATATCTGCATGTATTGGACCGTACCAAATTATTCCTTTTTTTTTTTTTTGACATATTTCTTATTTGTTGTTCTTTTATATATATATATATATATATATATATATATATTCTTCCTTATGCAGCTTATTTTGGTTTAACAATAACTTATAGGGTAAAGTTCACTTAACCCTCTCAAACTATCACCTCAATGACAATTTACCCCCCCCTCCCAACTATCAATTGCGACAATTTACCCCTAAAACTACCAAAACAATGACAATATACTCTCAATTTTTAAAAAATGACAAAATTACTCTTACTAAAATAAAAACAAAATACTAACATTTAATTTTTTTTTCAAACTTTTTAAGGGCATTTTTGTCTTATTAAAAATTTTATAGGGGTAATTTTGTCTTTTTGCTATCATTGAGGGGTACATTGTCATTGTTTTGGTAATTTGGGGGGTAAATTGTTGTAATTGATAGTTTGAGAGTAGATTATCATTGAGGTGATAGTTTGAGGGAGTTAAGTGAACTTTACCCTAATTTATATTTGTTGAATTCTTATTTTTGCTGTCCACTTCCTTTATGTATTTTTTTTTTCTTCCTTATGCAGCTTATATTTGTTGTTCCTATTTTTTTTTTTAATTTTTAATTTTAATTTTATTTATTTTTTTCATTCCCAGCCATTGCCAATTTAAAGCTTGAAACAACTTTAGTTTTAAGGAAAGAGAAATAAACTATACACACTTTCACACTCTCAAGTACACATTTTAAGATGTAGCACTAAAAACCACAACTTTAAAGAAGACATAAGTTGAGAGTGTGAGAATAGGAGTGTGTGTAGCAGGTCTCTTTCTTTTATATATCCGTCTCTATCCACCATCCATATATATTTCTTTTAAATTCACCATTAGAACTGTTTAGGGTGTAATCAATTTTTTTCTAAAAATAAAATAAAATAATGGACGATTAAAAAATAGGAGATCTCATGCATGCATATTCTCAAATGTGTAAGGTACCATGCATTAATTGTTGGTTGCATTATTAATTGGCTTGAGTAATGTAGGGATAGCAACATTGATGAAATCCAGAAAGTAAAGTACTGAAGTTTGTGGTATATATCTGATGAACATGGCAGAGGGAAGCTGTAAGGGTAAATTGCAGTACGTACTTGTGGTAGCAGTCTAGCAGACCTAAGAGCCTAGCACTTGCTCACTCCAAAACTGTTGGAAAGAAAGCGATCGATGCACAACCAATTGAATCATATCTACCTCTACCATTAATTTGCAGATTTTGATCCACAAGAATTGCCAGGTTGGATATGATATGACGCATCAATAGCGTTGATAATACCGCGTTGGCATTGCAGTGAGGGCACCAAAGCTTTGACCAACTACTTGTGATACTCTCTGATTTGTGTTTGGAATCCTAGAAAGAAAACGTGTGGTTGACATTGAATTCTTCTTCCCATCTTTCCTGCTTCAACTATCTATCTTGAATTCTTGTGGTATGTTCAATGTTGCAATTGCCACCTAAAAATTAGGTGAAAAGGTGGGTGGTTGATAACCAATCGCTAACTGCTAACTATTTTTGAAAGCGATTAAAAAAATCATTTACCGCCGAGTAGTTAAGTTAGTTGTTTTAAGTTTTTTCAAAATTGCTAACCGCTAACCGTTAACTGCCTATACTAGAAATAATGTTATATGTAGTATGATATTATTTTATTACCATAGAAACGACATCGTTTTGATTTTTTTTTTTTAAACAAGTTTTAAAATTTTTTCTTTTAAAAAGCTGTTAACGGTTATTAAAGTTATTAACCACTAACTACCGGTTAAGCGCCTAGCGGTTAGTGAATTTTACTAATCGCCTGGAAGATTACGGTTAGCGATTTTAGCCAATAACCGCCAACTGTAACCACCTTTTCACCCTTATTAAAAATATTGGACCTCTATTCTTTCGGTGTTTGGACCGCCTCGAAAGTCTCTAGATGTATCAACTCTCGGGCACACTCGATTGTAAAATAGGCCGCTTCTCACTTAATATTTGAAAGCATTCTTGATAATTTTTCTTTCATTTCTGCTTTGAAAATTAAGAGTGGCAAATACCCTCTCTTGTAATTGTTTTGTTGTTTGTTTTTCCTTCCCCTTTTTTCCCACACTTGAATTAAAAAAAAAAAAAAAAAAAAAAAAAAAAAAAGAAGAAGAAGAAGAAGTTGCCTGGAAAGCACAAAATGAAATAAATCATGTATTAACCTCAATGTGATTGATAAGCTTTAGAGTTCTAGGCACTCAATTGAAATGTTCATTTTTCAACCAAAAACAAAACCACACACACAAATAATGAGAGATCCAAACTTAGGACTTTTAGCTCTGATATTATTTTTCAACATGATTGTAGGTATATATTCCACAATATGGTATAGCGGTTCTATAATTAACATGTAAAAACAAGAGGCAGTTCTAATGAAATAATTTATATTCTTGACAACTATAGTTAATTATGAATTAAGTATATGCTCTTGTCATATATATATATATAAAAGCCGAGTTTTGAAGTAGGGAATGCTTAGAATTGCAACACGTGTCTTCCTAACTCCATCTCTCACGTCTCTCTCTCTCTCTCTCTCCCTCTATCTCAACTTAAATGTCTTAAACTAATTCTATGGTTTAAGACACTATGGTTTAAGACATTTAATTAATTGTGTTAACTCTCACTCTCCCATAATTTGTGTTTCAACCGTTTTTTGTCTCTCTCTCTCTCTCTCTCTCTCTACTTAAATTTCTTAAACTAATTTTATGGTTTAAGACAATTAATTGTGCTAACTCTCACTCTCCCATAATTTGTGTTTCAATCGTTTTTTTTTTTTAATTAATTGTGCTAACTCTCTCCTATAATTTGTTGTTTCAACCGTTTTTTGTCTCTCTCTCTCCCTCTATCTCCACTTAATTGTCTTAAATCTCTCTCCCATAATTTTATATCTAAATTCGTTTTTTTTTTTTTTAATTAATCATATATATATATAAAAGCCGAGTTTTGAAGTAGGGAATGCTTAGAATTGCAACACGTGTCCTCCTAACTCCATCTCCCACGTCTCTCTCTCTCTCTCTCTCTCCCTCTATCTCAACTTAAATGTCTTAAACTAATTCTATGGTTTAAGACACTATAGTTTAAGACATTTAATTAATTGTGCTAACTCTCACTCTCCCATAATTAGTGTTTCAACCGTTTTTTGTCTCTCTCTCTCTCTCTCTCTCTACTTAAATGTCTTAAACTAATTTTATGGTTTAAGACAATTAATTGTGCTAACTCTCACTCTCCCATAATTTGTGTTTCAATCGTTTTTTTTTTTTTTTTTTTTTAAATTGTGCTAACTCTCGCCTATAATTTGTTGTTTCAACCGTTTTTTGTCTCTCTCTCTCTCCCTCTATCTCCACTTAATTGTCTTAAATCTCTCTCCCATAATTTTATATCTAAATTCGTTTTTTTTTTTTTTTTTTAATTAATTGTGTTAACTCTCACTCTCCCATAATCTCTCTCTCTCCTATAATTTATGTTTCAACCGTTTTTTTTTTTTAATATAATTTTATGTTTGAACCTTTTCTTTTCTTTCTCTAAACTAATTATATGGTTTAAGTGTCATAACTATTTCTCTCTCCCATAATTTTTTTTTAATTAATTGTGCTAACTCTCTCTCCTATAAATCCGTAGGTCTCTCTCTCTCTCTCTCTCCCTCTATCTCCACTTAAATGTCTTAAATCTCTCTCTCTCTCTCTCTCTCTCTCTCTCATAATTTATGTTTGAACCGATTTTTTGATTTTTTATTTGTAATGCATTGAGTTATCTTAATGAAGAAAACAAAAGGTTTTCAAATTCTCTATTTCTCTCTCTTTATTTAATTTTCTTTTTATCTTCTCGTACTTTATGTTTATATCTCAATGTGAGATATATTATTATATATATTCATCATCATCATATATAAAAGCCGAGTTTTGACGTAAGGAATGCTTAGAATTGCGACACGTGTCCTCCTAACTCCATCTCCCACGTGTCTCTCTCTCTCTCTCTCTCCCTTTATCTCAACTTAAATATCTTAAACTAATTCTATGGTTTAAGACACTATGGTTTAAGACATTTAATTAATTGTGCTAACTTTCACTCTCCCATAATTTGTGTTTCAACCATTTTTTTGTCTCTCTCTCTCTCTCTCTCCCTCTATCTCCACTTAATTGTCATAAATCTCTCTCCCATAATTTTATATCTGAATTCTTTTTTTTTTTTTTAATTAATTGTGCTAACTCTCACTCTCCCATAATCTCTCTCTCTCTCCCATAATTTATGTTTCAACCGTTTTTTTTTAATATAATTTTATGTTTGAACCTTTTCTTTTCTCTCTCTAAACTAATTATATGGTTTAAGTGTCTTACTATTTCTCTCTCCCATAATTCTCTCTCTCTCTCTCTCTCTCTCTCTCTCTCTCTCTCCCTCTATCTCCACTTAAATGTCTTAAATATTTCTCCCATAATTTTATATCTGAATTCATTTTTTTTTAATTAATTGTGCTAACTCTCACTCTCCCATAAAAGCCGAGTTTTGATAGGGAGTGCTTAGAATTGCAACACGTGTCCTCCTAACTCCATTTTTCTTTTGTCTTAACTCTCTCTCCCATAAATCCGTAGGTCTCTCTCTCTCTCCCCCTTTATCTCCACTTAAATGTCTTAAATCTCTCTCTCCCATAATTTATGTTTGAATCGATTTTTTTATTTTTTATTTGTAATGCATTGAATTGTCTTAATGAAGAAAACAAAAGGTTTTCAAATTCTCTATTTCTCTCTCTTTATTTAATTTTCTTTTTATCTTCTCTTGCTTTATGTTTATATCTCAATGTGAGATATATTATTATATATATTCATCATCATCATATATAAAAGCCGAGTTTTAGCTCAGAGAGAGCGTAGAATTGCAACATGTGTCCTGAACTTTTTTTTTTTTTTTTTTTTTTTTGTCTTAACTCTCTCTCCCATAAATCCGTAGGTCTCTCTCTCTCCCTCTATCTCCACTTAAATATCTTAAATCTTTTTCTCTCCCATAATTTATGTTTGAACCGATTTTTTGATTTTTTTTTTTTTGAGAAAAGCAATCATTCTTATTAATATCTCAGTTCAGCAAAGTTTGAAAAAAACTCAGCCAAAAAACATCACATGAAAATCAGTCCAGTACATCATCCCTATCCACTCTCTCCCCACCAGATAACAGACAAACAGTGAGCGCCACCTCAAAGGCTGCACAAACTGCTGCCCCCGATGGGTTTTTTGAGAGTGGAAACAGATGCTACATCTCTACTGTTTGCTTCAGAAAATTCAGCTGCCGCCACTCTAGCTTGGTTGACCAACACGTTGGGATGCATGAAGGAACCTTCATGAACAAACGCATTTCTGCGATTCCACACACGTCGCACAATTCCCGCAAACAGCCGAAGTTCCTCAGTATCACACATCTGGAACATCGCTTCTACCACCTGTCGGAATGTTGGGCCTGCAAGAGAACTTTTGTGAAACTTCTTGATACTCCCACTCCATACATCTCTCGCAGAGGGACAGCCCCACAAGATGTGGAAGCACGTCTCCTCCTCAAGAGCACAAACTGGACACAATGCATCCTTGGTGATCTTCCTCCTAAAAAGGCTCGCTTTAGTCGGAAGGATTTCATGGCATGCTCTCCATAGGAAATTCTTTTCCGCATTCGGGATTTTTAAGCTCCATAAGATGCCCCACAACGCCTTATCTGCACCGCTGGAGGAGCTGCTGGCCTGCAGCTGAGCAGCCCGTTTCATAGCCCCATGGTAAGCGCTCTTAACTGTAAACAAGCCATTGGCAGTGGCCCCCCAGATGACCTCATCATGTCGGTATATGTTAACAGGGATCTTTAGGATTGCACTTACCTCCTCAGGGAGAAAACAGGTTTCCAGCAACCTTTTGTTCCATCCATGTGATTCACGATCAATGAGTTCCGCTACTTTGGCTTCCGGATTAAGCACCTGTGGAGCCGATTGGATTGCATAGGTTGTAGGAATCGGTACCCATTTGTCACCCCAAATCTTCGTGTTTTCCCCATTTCCTATCTTCCAAAATAGTCCTTCCTTTAGAAGATCACAAGATCCCAAAATACTCCTCCATGCATAGGAGGGCTTGCTCCCTAATTTCGCTTCAAGAACCGAGCTATTGACATAGTACTTTGCCTTCATAATTTGGGAGACTAGACTATCGGAGGTCCGCCAAAGCCGCCAACATTGCTTGGCGAGGAGTGCCTTATTAAAACATTTAAAATCCCGAAATCCCATACCTCCTTGGGATTTTGGAATGCCCATTTTGCTCCACTTCATCCATCTTATATTCGACGCTCCCCACCAAAATTGTTGCATTAGAGAATTGAGCTTTGTGCACAACGCTTTTGGAAGCATGAAGACACTCATACAATAAGTAGGAATGGCTTGTATCACCGCCTTGACTAATATTTCCCTCCCTGCTTGCGATAGCAATTTGAGTTTCCAATCTTGCAGACGCTTCCACACTCTATCAACAATGCTTGTAAATTCTTTTGTCCGAGATTTCCCCACCAATGCTGGCAATCCCAAGTACCTATCATATCTTTGGGAACTTGGGATTCTGGACACTTCAAGAATTTTTTTTCTACTCGCCTGAGGGGTATTCCGACTAAAAAAGATAGCCGTCTTGGAGGTGTTCAGTTTTTGACCCGAGGCCATCTCATAGTTGCGGAGTAGGGACGATAACCTATTCCAGTGACCCAAATCTGCTCTGCAAAACAGTAAACTATCGTCAGCAAAAAAGAGGTGATTTAGTCGTGGGCCTCTCTTGGAGGTGGGGACACCCTCTAACACACCCCTTCTATCCGCCTCCGATAGGGAGGAGCTCAGCGCCTCCGCACAAAGCAAGAACAAATATGGCGAAATAGGGTCCCCTTGGCGAATACCCCTAGTAGGGGTTATCGTTCCCGTTGGTATCCCATTCACCAAAACTGCATATTTCGCTGAGGTGACACACATCAGGACAAGTTGAATCCACCTTGGTGCAAACCCCATTTTTTCCATAACTGCCTCCAAAAACCCCCATTCCACCCTATCATAGGCCTTACTCATGTCAATTTTGACCGCCATATAGCCCTTCTTACCCCTCATCCGCGTGTGCATCGTATGTAGGGTCTCATAGGCAGCCAAAATGTTATCAGTTATCAACCTCCCTGGTATAAAGGCACTCTGATAATGGGAGATAATATGGGGTAAAAACACCTTCAGCCTATTAGCCAAAACCTTAGAAATAATCTTATAAAGTACATTGCACAGGCTAATCGGTCTAAATTCCGAAACACAAGTGGGATTTTTAGTTTTTGGAATGAGTGCTATAAAAGTGGAATTTAGCTCACAATCAATAACAGCATTATTAAGAGAGTAAAGAGTAGCTTTGCAAACCTCGGGACCCACAATATCCCAGTGTTTTTGGAAAAAGCCAGCGTTGAAGCCATCCGGACCCGGGGCTTTTAATGGAGCCATCTGAAACAAAGCAGTCCGGATCTCTTCCTCCGTAAAAGGCCTCACCAGGGACTCATTCATTTCCTCCGTTATACGTCCTCCCAAGCCACCCAAGCACATATCATAAGATACATTATCTCCGGCAGTAAACAAGCTAGTAAAATAGCTTTCAAAAACCTTTCCAATCCCATCTTGACCTTCCCATACTCCACCATTCTCATCCCGAATGTGATCAATTTTATTCACTTGCCGTCTTTGGCTTGCACAAGCGTGGAAAAACTTTGAGTTTCGGTCTCCAAATTTGAGCCAATCCGTTTTTGCCCGCTGCCTCCATTTTAATTCTTCCTTCTCCATCAATATTGTCAACTCATTTTGGAGTTTTATGGCTTTTCCCATATCTGTACCATTTTCAGCCCCTTGTAAAGCAGCCAGTTGTTTACTGTGTTTGATAATATTCCATTTTGGTTTCTCTAACTCTTCCCTTTGCCAACGTATCAAGGAGGTTTTACAAGCTTCCATTTTGCCCGCCATACTTTACCACGGGTCTACTGCATGGGTCATACTGGCCTCCCATGATTTTTCTATAAGTTCACGACACTTTGCATGCAAACCCCATCCCTCCTCAAATCTGAATCTGCGGGGCCCTTTATAGCTTGTAATCTGGTTCTTTAACAGCACCCAAATAGGAAGGTGATCAGAACAAATCGAGGCCCCAACCACAACCTCCATACCTTGGTATAGTTCAGACCACTCCCTATTTGCCACTACTCGGTCAAGTCTCTCTTTTGTAAATTCCGCCCCTTCTCTACCATTATGCCATGTATACTTAGGGCCCTTATATCCCAAGTCCGACAGGCCACACACCTCTAGAGTGTTTTGGAAATTTTCCATCAATCCCCTTTGACGTTCATTCCCTCCAAATTTTTCGTCAGCACTTAGGATTTCATTAAAATCACCAAGACAGACCCAAGGAGTAGGATCCATTCGAGCAAGGTGTCGAAGAAGGCTCCAAGCCTCCGGTCGCTTACTAGGGTCCGGCTGCCCATAGAAAAATGTAATTTTCCATTGCGGTAAAATGGGGGAACGGCACACCTTCGCATTTATATGTCTCCGACTAAAGTTTTGAATTTCCACTCCAGCGTCCGACATCCAAAGTAGAGCTAGGCCTCCACTTTTTCCCACACAATCAACCACGAACACATGCTCAAACCCCAGCTGGATACGCACTCGTTCCATCTTATTTTTACATAGCTTAGTTTCCATTAAGAAAACTACATTGGGTTTCTTGTCTTTCACCAACCGGCGAAGTTCCTGAACTGTCCGAAGGTTCCCAAGCCCTCGGCAGTTCCAACTTAATATACTCATTGCGGTCGGCGGGGCTGATTTCCAGCCGCCGCCAGTCCCGATCCACTTTTTACATTTTTAACGGACACGCCAGGTTTGCCTTTTGATCGACCTGCTTTCCCCACTTCTATTCCCCCCTCCTTCAACCCATCTTTTTTACTTCGATTGTCACCATCAGTTACTATTGGAAGCTTTGATCGGCCACTTTGTCGCCATGTTTCGTCACTGGTCCCGCGTGGTCTCCCTACCTCCTCAGAGAGCGCATGTTTCATCCGTTTCTCCACGTCAGACATAGTAAAAAAACCACTACCGGAATTTCTGGAACGTTTTATTCCCCTTGGCCCATCATCATCACAAGGCCCAGAAATATCTTCATCACATTTCCCTGCTACCACGTGTCCTGCTGTCTGTTTTTCTTTTGTTGCCAGCTCATCTAAATATTCATTAACCGATTCTGAGTCCGCTCCCTTAAGATTCTCATTCTCACCTTTCTCCAAATCAGCCAGGATTTCCGTGTGGGTACACCCAGAAAATATCTCTTCTGTGGCTTTGTGCGTTTTGGCTCCCAAATCCCCATCCACCGCGCTCCCTGGATTCACGGCTTTCTCGTTGCCCTTCATTATGCTCCCATGATTTGCGCCACTCATCCCATCTCCTTGATTTTCCTCATTCAAATTTCCGCCCATCTCGCTCCCTGATGATACTGGGGATCTAACTTTTGATGGAAAGTGTTTATTACGCTTGTCTCTTTCCATATGTGGTTTCTCCTTACGCTCCGCCGGCCCTGACGGTGAACCCCCGTCTTCTGGACTATAGTACGGCGGTTTCTGACTATCCGGTGAAGATCGGCGCCCATGACCCTGCCGTCCGAAGCCACCCAGGTTCTCTCGCTGATGCTGTGGTGGGTCTCGTCTCTCCAGGCCCTGCCCAAACCTGCCTCCAAATATCCTTTTAGGGGATGTCGATCTCATCCACGGCCCAAAAGCAGTTGGTGCATGTTGTTTCCGGCCATTATTCCTCTCAGAGCACCCCGTCACCCCATGTTTGATCACTCCACAGCTAAAGCAGAATTTAGGGAGTCTTTCATACTGGAAGGAGACCAGCGTTTTTGACCCATTTATCTTCAATACTCTCCCCCTCGTCAAAGGTTTCTGCAGATCAAGAGTAATCTTCACCCTCAGGTATTCACCCCAACCCATTCCACCTTCGTCGACATCCACCTCTTCCACATGACCCATCGCTGATCCAATCTGATGGCCTACATTCAGACTCATGCATGCCAAGGGTAAGTTTATCATCCTTACCCAAAAGGCTGCTTTGTCAAAAGGGATTTTTGATGGTATAGTGAAACCATCATAATCTTCAATTGCAAACAGATTGCCCTAAAAAACCCAGGGCCTACCCTCCAGCACTCGTTTCTTATCTTTCTCATCCACAAAATCCACCAGAAAGAGATTGTCGCCCAATACCTTGAAAGATGGAGTACCTGACGGTTTCCACCCCCGTATTAAGGTGGCTCGGATAATCTCCTTACTCACCAAATGATCCACAATCAGTTTTCCAATCACACAGGTTTTACCCCGGTTGGTTCCTTCTTCCCAAGCATGGTTATTGATCTCCAGTTCATCCTCCTCCACCTCGGAAAGTGAAAAACTTCCCCACATCCGGCTGAGGTCGTCTGCCATGCGTTCGTCGTTCATCATCACACTCAAGAAATCCTTTCACAGCCGTGACAAAAACAGCTTGAAAAACACCTCCTTCCACAGCTTTAGTCGAGCTTGGAAAAAAACATTAAGACGTGTAACGAGATTTAACAAAGACCGGTTATAAAATAATATTTACGTAGGAGTAGGAGGACACTAGGCCCATTGAATTCTTTCACTATGCATTTTTTTTTTTTTTTTTTTATTTGTAATGCATTGAATTGTCTTAATGAAGAAAACAAAAAGTTTTCAAATTCTCTATTTCTCTCTCTTTATTTAATTTTCTTTTTATCTTCTCTTGCTTTATGTTTATATTTCAATATGAGACAATTAAAATGTATGAGTTTTATTTGTAATATATTTAATTGTCTTAATGAAGAAAACAAAAGGTTCTCAAATTCTCTCTTTCTCTCCCTGTTTATTTTTCTTTTTCTCTTCTCTTGCTTTCTATTTATATCTCAATGTTCCTCTGTCAATTTCACACTCAAATCATGAAAAAGACAAGACTACAAGAGAGAGGTAGAGAGAGTTTCCAATCGTTGTTTCTCAATTATTATTATTATTTTTTTTTTTTAAAGAACAGTTCTTTTTAATTTTCCAATCGTTGTTTCTCAATGAAAAATTAGATTATTCTCAGTGAAGAGTAGAATAACTATTTTCAATTATATTAGTATTTTCATTTTTTTTTTGTTTTTTTATCTTTATTTTCGGTGCTTATGTTCTTCCATTTTTGTTTTTGTCCCTTATATTTTTTTCTAATATTTTTTTTTCTTCTCTTACTTTCTATTTATATCTCAATATTCCTTTGTAAATTTCACAATCAATTCAGAAAAAGAAAAGAGAGAGAGAGAGAGAGAGAGAGATTTGCATTGTTGTTTCTCAATGAAAAATTATACTACAGTTCTTTTTTTTATATATATATTTTTTTCTAGAACTGTTCTTTTCAATTTTCTAATCGTTGTTTCTTAATGAAAAATTATACTACAGTTTTATTTATTTATTTATTTATTTTTATCTTTATTTCCGGTGCTTATGTTCTTCCATTTTTTTTTTGTCCCTTATTTTTTTTTTCTAATTTATATATTATTTTTTATTCAAATGATTATTTTTCTTTCGTAAATTTTACATTGAACTCAAGAAATAATAATGAGAGAGAGTTTCTTATCGTTATTTTGGGTTGATAATTTTTTAGTTTGTACATGTTGTTCATTGAGTGATTTAATTTTTTTTATCTGTTTACATGCTTAATTAATGAATGACATTGGTTTTTAAGGTTTCATTGGAATCGAGAAACGTATACAGTAGAAAAAGACAAATCTTTCAATTATATTAATTTTTTTTTAATTTTTTAATTTTATCTTTATTTAATGTATTTATGTTCTTCCATTGTTATCCCTTAAATTTTCTACTAATTTATATATTATTTATTCAAATTTAATATTTTTCTTTTTTAAATTTCACATTGAATTAGGAAATGATAGTGAAAGAGTTTCCTATCATTATTTTTGGTACGATGTATGATGCTTTTTTAGATTATGTCAATGTTCATTGTGTAGATTTTTTCGTCTTTGTTTTCCTGTATGTCTTAAAATTAGTTTCATTTGCTTTATATATGTGAAGGATGGTTGTAAAAAAAAAAAAAGTTGTTATGTTCTTCCATTTTTTTCCCTTAAATTTTATACTAATTTATATATTATTTATTCAAATTGATTAGTTTTCTTTTGTAAATTTCACGTTGAATTAAGGGAAATGATAGTAAAAATGTTTCCTATCATTATTTTTGGTATGATGTATAATTAGATTATGTTAATATTCCTGCCAGTATTTTTTATCTCTTTCATTTTTAAAAATAAAAATTAAACTACCAACATTCTTTTGTTTACAAAATTAGTAAACATAACTGTAATCAAATATCAATATGCTCATATATTTTAGAACACTTCTTTATTTTTGTCAGTGTAATAGAAAAATTTCTCAAAAAAATTGTTTATGAGGAGAAAATTCAACTCCTGAAAGACAAAAGTTTACCATAATGGATTGTATAGTGGAGGAGAAGTGGTGTCATTGTTGGAATATAATGATTAATCAATCATTTTGTATAATTGATTAATCTATGTTTTTATTTTGAATTTTTTTCCTTTATATTTCGTTTTAAACTACATATATGGGAACAAATATTTAATATGTTTCAGTTTATAAGAATTAAAATTTATGAATTTTTAAATTTATTAGATATGTATTGAGAAAAACTATGGTTTAAAAGGATCTTATGAACATTTGTCATTTTTGGTAGCTAATTAGTTAATTAAGATAAGAAAATAAAAATTGTTGTTGATAATCTTTTAAAGACTTTTTGAGTAAATTACAAAATAAAAAAAAAAACCCAGCGCGTAGTGCGGGCTCTAAGCTAGTGCTTACTAATTATGAAGTTTAAGTGGAAATACTTTAAGAAAATGGAAAATTTTGTTGGGTGTCCCATGGGATGGGCCTAACTCCTTAAACATTCTCAACAGCTTCCTCGTTATTTTCTTTACATTTAAGGATTCAAACTACTTTTTGCTTCCCTATATCAAAATACACCTCAATAGCTTTCCTTAATCATTCTCTATATCATTAAAATATTTATTTTTTTTTAATTATATTATATATATGAGATGAGAGATGAGAGAGAATTGTAAGACATGAGAGGAGAGGAGAAAGAATCATTTTTTATTTATCTTAATAATCATAAGGATTACAATAATAAAACCAAAAATATTGAGTTCTATTGTAGCAATTATAATAATGAGAGTTTATTTAGAGAGTCTCTTATAAGATATTTTTTGTGATTTTTTAAACATTTTTTTTAAAACTTAAAAAACATATTTTATTATAAAAAATCTACTGAGAATGCTATTAGACAAGATGACAAATATCCATCAACGACTTTAGCTGGGAGTGGCAGTACCTTTGAGGCACCCACAAACAAGCTAGGAGCACTGGACAAAATTAGGGTGTCAGAATTTTTATTTATTTATTGATTTTTTTTGCATTAAATCCGTGGGTGTCCTATCCTCTTGCTAGGTTCCATTTTCTGGATCTTATCTGGCTAAGAACAATCAAATCATCCAGTGAGTAGTGAGCAGCTAGCTAGCTAGCTCCCCATTTTCTGTATAATATCTGGCTAGGACCACTTTTGCAAATACCTTGCAATTATATATTGGACCAAGATCACCTGTTTCAAAAGAATCGTATCCACCACCCTGTTGTGGTATACAAAATGTCTCCATAATGTTGGTGTGTAATACTATCATTAAATGATCACTTTGGATCATATGGGATTTGAAGGGCTGGTGGGTCTTTCACCGTGTAATCTTTGGATCCTGATTAGTTGTCTTGATTTCTACTGAAATCTTGATAGAACAACCAAAATTAAAAGAATGCATGCGGTTTTTACTGTTTTATGTCATTTCTGTACGATTCCAAGCAAGCAAGTGCTACCATTATCATAAAATAATCGTTATGATTGCATATTAGGAAAAAAAAAACAAAAAAAAGTGGCCTCTCCGTGAAAGAAAAGTCTAAATATTAATTAAAAAAAAAAGATAAAGATAAACTCATCCAGAGTATTGTATTTAGTGGATCTAGAAATCTTGATGAAGCAAACTATATTTGTGGGTGAGCTTTGTTGTGTTATCCGGGAACAATATTTGTCAACCTATTCAAAGCTACGACAACTACATATACCAAAATTCCTCTCCAACTATAAATACAAAAGGCTTTGTAGTTGTATCTAATTTCCTAGTGATAATCAACTTGGAGATAAATATTTGGTTAACTATTTTGAAAATACTTTTCTGATTTTAAAAAATTATTAATTCAAATGTCAACAGTAAGCCCACAAAAAAAAAAAAAAAACTTCAGTTTGGCCCCCTGAACTTTCAACTGATTTTATAAACCTTCTTTCAATTTTCAAATCTCTCACTTTAGACCTCTAAACTTTGAATTGCTCTCACTTATGACCTATTTGTTAGTTTTCAACGTTAAACTCAAACAATTTGACTTTTTATGTTCATTATATCTTCACACAGTCCACTTGAAATTTCGAAAACACCCAAAACTATAGCATTCACCTCAACCCAAAACAACATCGTTTTGGCCAGGCATCTATTAAAAAAAAAAAAACAAAAAAAAAAAACCAAAAAGCAAAATAAGTTTACGTATCAAATTTTCAAGTCTTATTGTGAAAAATTCTCATCCCTAAATAAAAAGTCAGTCTATAAATTTGGTCAAACCTGAGATGTGGTTCTGGTTCGGAGGATCCTACTCCAACCTGTAGTGGACCAGAAGAAGCGTGTGATGGAAGCGCGTGAAAAGGACGTTCCAGACAGGAAGATTTTAATGAGTTTGTGGGTCCCAACTCCCCGAGACACACGAGAGGTACAGTTGGGCCCCATCCTATGTTGTCCCGAAGCAGAAGCCGTGTTGTCCTAATAATTTCCTACCCATTTGTTGTTGGTCCAAAACTCTAAAGCCACGTCTATCCACCAAGGACCATTCGTGGGCATCACTGTTGATGTGGGAGTGGGTCCCCGAGGAACCTGCGAAGATGGAACACCATCAATGATCATGGGACCAAGATGTTTTTGTCCAGGTCAATTTTTGAGTTGCACTCGATCTTTTACCTGCTTCACAATCACACCTACTTTCATTTTTAACTCCATTTGCATGGCCATCATCCAAACAATTTTGTCTTTAAGAGGAATTCAATTGCCTATTAGTTTGAATTTTTTTATATCAAAAAAAAAAAAAAAAAAAGAAAGAAAAAAAAGATCCCGACCATTTTACCGTAAAATGGTTAGTTTTTTTCAATGGAGTTTACTTATTTGAACAGATTTTGGGTAAGTCGTCTTTTTGTTCGATATGTGAACGGTAAACCCTTTAAGACTCGCTCACATTTACTGTTTAGTAAATATTAGAATTTGAAGAAAGAAAAAAATTATTTTTCACAAGGGGCGGCCGGGATTTTGCTTTCCTTTCAATGGAGAAAATTAGCATCTATGTTAAAAAGGCATGTTCTTTGAAATCCAAGAACAATCCAGACATAACAAAAGAGAGCTCTTATAAGTATTAATTATGAGAAAGAAACCCATCAAGTTTTCAAACGAAAAAAGGAAAAAGAATGGAGTGTTTAAACAAGAACTTGTAAGTTGTTATCCAGCATTATCATTATTAATTAACTTATACAATGAGAGAACAAGGAAAAGGCTTTCTATGGTGCTTTTTCAAAGGAATAGTCAGTCATCTTTTGACTCTGAATTTTTTGTTATTTTGTGAAGTAAAATTTTTAAACCAAAAAACGTGAATCTTGGCATGTTATGTTATCAGTTGGATTTTGAAAGGCCCGACAACGAACCAGTGAATTGGACATGGACCAAAAAGGCCTGTTTGAGCCTTAAGAAAAACATATATGTGAGCTTGGAAAACTCCTTCCCAACTTGGCCCAAATGCAGGATGGGCTGTCAATATATCTATATACCTTAATTAATTTGTTAATTTGTGATATATATATAGAGAGAGAAAGAGAGATCAAGACAAAATGGTATGTCAACTATGAATTCAAAGATAATACCTTGATAACTTGTGACAATCATCTAAGTAACCAAATCAAGAAGATTCTTCTCTTTGATGGGAAATGAAAGGTGTCATGGATGACAATTTAATGCAACATACTATATTCCTATCCTACTTTATTCTTGTCACAGTTCATTCTATTGGGTTAATGTGGCAACTCTCAAATTAATCTTTATAAAAATAATAATAATAAATTGAAGGATTGATGGCGCTGCCGCACCGCCTATTGAGATAGAAGTATAGTATATGTAGCATTATTCTTTAACATAAAGCACCCCCCCCACCCCTTTTTTTTTTTTTTTTTTTTTTTTTTTTTGAGTTGCAAACAATGTGTTCTGAGTTTTAGGCCAACCAACTAATAATAAGAAAAATGCAAAATCAGTCTCTGAAGTTTCATAGATTTACAAATAACTCGTTGTATAAAAAGTTACTAAAAACTTCTGGTGGAAAGCAAAATTAACAAATAAGTCATTACACCCAACTTTCATCCAAAATTTTGATAGATTGAATTGTATCACCAAATATATTGTGACACGTGTTTCCTACAATAAAAAAAAAAAAATCATAAAAAGAAAAAAGTATAAATAAAAATAAAAATTGGGGGGTTGGATAATTTTGGGGTCGACCATCCCAAATTTCTCTTTCTTTTTCATTTTTAATTTAATTAATAATTGATATATATATATATATATATATATATATATATATATATATATATATATATATATATTTTATTTATAATTTTTTAGTGCAAGGGGCACATGACACAATATGATTGGTGTTTACATAGCACTATGAGAGTTTTCATCAAAAGTTTGGACAGAAGTTGGGAACGGAAACCTATTTGTTAATTTTGTTTAATTACTTAGTTACTGTTTACATCACAGGGTGTTACTTGCTCCATAGACTGATTTTTATTTATTTTTTTCCTAATGATAATACATGATCATGAGATCCTGATCGATGCATGAACATGAAAAAAATAGTGAGTCAATTTCTTCTAAAGTTTCCCACTTTTTTCAATTTCTTCCTTGTACCATCGCCATATATATATGGCTCTCAAAATTTCTTTCTTCTGCACCTCTTAGGTTTGTTTACCAAATGGTCCCCTGGGTGGCCTTCCCCATGATTATATTGTCCACCTAACTTGATGCCATAGAGGGGATAGAAAAAAGAAATTTTTTGGACTTGTAATTTAATTGATTCCTCTAATCTCTTTCTAAAAAGCATAGTGATTCTTTTCCCACCCACTAAGCCGCTAAAGGATTTGGTATCCTCTTCGAGTTCATAATTAGTTCAACAATCTTATATTTCTATAATCTGCCCCGGCCACATAATATATATATATGAATCTTCATCATGGGTGACTTCAGCTCAGAAAACAGAAGATTAATTAATATAATTAAGGATTAATACAAAACCGCGTAAATTAATTAGAAGAATTAATGATATAGGAGCAAGAGGTATATTTTTAACTAGACATTCCAAGCAAAGAGTGCCCTGGTCAGCCCCCACCATGGTATCCAATGTCCCAAGTTCTACCAACATTTGGAATATTATTATTGTGGGGAGATTCTCATATATTTCTTTTGTAGGGCCAACATAATAAACTAGATGTGAGTGATGATAATTGTTAATTAACTAATGCCTCATTGTTATTCATATGTCTCCTTTGCAAAAGTCTCATATGGGATCAAATCTGGATCTACCCCATTGAGATCATCATAGAGCAATTCTAAGCACCTGAATATTGAGATTGAGAGTATCACCAAAACACCTACTCACATTTATGGTAAATAACTCTATGCTATCTACCTGTATTTGAAACTTGCAGGGAAAAAAGAAGAAGAAAGGGACGTAGTTTAATGTGTTGCACCCACTAGGTGTTGAGTGACACCATACAGAAGAATACAGTCTGTTTTGAATAATGCTAGAATCCACACTCTTATCTCATTCCTATCTCACTTGACTAATATGTCAATACCATTAGTAATGATTTCTTTTATTTATAACACGAGCTGATCCAATGGGATGAACAATATGACGTCAGCCAAGTGAAATGAGAATTGATTATGTGAATTATAGCATGAAATGTGGTGATCAAAAAATGTACAGAGGGCCACTTGGATTGACCTGATATTTTGACCCTATCTTATCTTAGTAGCTAGAGGCTAGAGTATTAGGACCACCTAAAAAACCCTTAGAACTCATGAAGTGACTGCATTGTAAAAGTTATATGGGAAGGTGGGGGGAGTCACTTTCTTTACTAGATTAGAGATATGATGTTGGGCAATTTCAAAGCGGATCAAGAATGGTTTCTTGTATTCTTATATGATTTTGACTCCTCCAAGTTTGAAAGATGAGAAGGGTATGTTCTTATATCCATTGGTCACTGTTCTAAAAAGGAATATGTGGCTGGGACTGGAGGAGGATGTTGAACCATTGGATAATTATCATAGAGGTAGGTTAGAAAGAAACAAGCCAGAATGGGGTTGGGGGGATGTTGACAGGGCAAGGGCACAGCTAGGGTTTGGGATGTTTCCTTCTCTTGGGATGTGACCTGTCTTTTAGTCTAATCCATGCCCTAAAAGTACTGCTATTGCTTGATGTCTATGTGTCCTGCAGGGGGATATATATGCTTATCTTAATTAAACTATATAACACCTATTGCTTTAATTCAAACAATATATATACATATGTACACCACCAGAGACGGTGGTTCGACGGTCTCAGAGGCATTTCCATTGGGTTTAGATAATGTAAGGGCTTGGGTTCGACTCCCGAATATGGAAATCCTCATATTTATTTGTATTATTCTCTTGAGTCCCATCGATGCACTGGCGAGGAGAGCGTTTAAGTTATGGCGAGGCTGGTCTTGAGGGTGCGCCTGCGATTTTCGCCATTTAGGTCCTTCCTGAGCAGTCTCCTGCGAGTTTGTGTTAATTACTATGGTCACGCTCAATTAGAATAACCATTATTGTTCTCCCTCTCCAACCTAGCTAGATCAAAGTTCTTAAAAATTAAAGAGGAGGCAGAATATAGTTAGGGGTTGAATTTTCAACAATTCAACTTCAACAAGAGAGTTGTTAATTAATTGCTTAATGACATTAATCATTTTATAGGCTTATTTACAAATTATTCATCCATGTGCTTATATGCATAAATGGAAGCTTCCTAATTAACTAGGAGAATCTTGCCATAAACTATATTGTACATTGTTAATATATATATATATATATATATATATATAGAGAGAGAGAGAGAGAGAGAGAGAGAGAGAGAGTAAAATAATAAATGGGGAATTAGTCGTCCTTGGTACTATATGCTCTCTCCTCCCAACACCCAACGCCCCTAATAAATTGAAGGAAAAGGAAAGGAGGCGGCGAAAGGAACGTGGTGCTGCACGAAATTCGTTTATGCGATTTGCTAAGTGTGTGTGGTACCTCTAAGGTTGATAAGATATTAATTTTTTAAAAAAGGACTTTTGAAACTGATGGATGGGAGAATGATGCTCATGACTCCTCCTTTTGCAGGCATAGTAAAATGGAACATTTTCCGGGATTCGTGACCTACAACATTACTCACGTACATACACTAGCTAGCTAATAGCTAGGCCTTGCAGCTGCCATGTTCAAAGATTCAACCAGATTTGGAACAATATTTTATCTTTTTCTCATAAAATTTTCCCCACTTGAAACCCTACTGAGCAGGTTAGCTATAGACAAATTGTTGCCGCCCTTAGTGGGATGGCATGTGTGAGAGTGAGACACACATGAAAATATGAGAGATAAGCTAGCAAGCAATGGCAAACCTAGATTTACCATGGATTGGATTCATCTAAGCCGAATGAGCGATACAATCATATATATATATATATATATATATATATATATATATATATATAGTCACCAAATATGAGTATGGTTGAAAATCAATTAGACAAGAGTATTAAGTCACATGAATATGTGTGAGCATTTTAAAAGGTTCTTTGATGAAAATAGAATCAAACGACAGTTAATGATGATACTAAGTACACCACATCAAAATGGCGTGGCAAAAAGGAGAAATCAAACCCTGTTAGAGATAATTAGGTCAATGATGGCATGAGCAAATTGGCATATTGGCATGATGCACTTTTAACTATTTTCTACATTTTTAATAGAGTTCCCTATGAGTTATGGACCGACATAAACCCAATTTGAATTACTTGAGGCCATGGGGCTCAACGGGTTTAATTTGTTCACGATACTTCTCATAAACATCGTTCAAAGGCTAGGGTTATCTCAACATACCTATATTAGAAAGATTCGACTTTAACGCTTTTGGATGCATATATGATTGCAAGCCCATTGATAGTACTCCTAATATTGCTAAAGGTGAGAATTTGTGCTACGAAATGTGTCCTAAAAGTCAAGATGAGATAGAAAAGATAGCCCATGTTCCGTACGCTAGTGTAGTAGGTAACTTGATGCATGCTATGATGTGTACTCGGCCAAAGGCAGTTGGCTTAGTTAATAGATTCCAGTCTAATTAACGCCGAATTGCAATACCTTAGAGGAATTGCAAACTACGTACGTATTCTGCATAACCCTTGGCACGTGGACTAATGCTCAGGCGTACGTTACTCGATCTAAGTCTCATCCTCCCCATCAATGGGGTCCCCCCCTCCCCAATTTAATGGGTTGAGACATTGAGAAAGTCGGCATTGAAAATTTTTCTGATTCTTAGTGTAGTTAATTTTTGTTTTCTTATAGTACTATGAGTTATTGTGGGTACGTATTACCCTTATAGTGTACGTACTCCACTGTCGGGAGGAAGAAAACACTGGAGAATCAGATGAAACAACCTTAGAAAAATTAACTCGATTTCAGTGCAAGGGATCAGGTATTGATGTTATTCCGCTATGTACTTTATTTTTCAAAGATTTAAAAAAAAAAAATTTAAAAAAAGAAAGAAGAAGAGAGATCGAGAGAGTAGAGATCAATATATGGAACCAACAATTTGGATTTTATGAGATGTGAATCCCAACTGTTATATTATATATCATTTAAAGTTTATATATGATGTTGAAATATAATCACATATATAAATAACTTCTTAATTAATGAATTAGGATCATTTCTAATTCATTTAGACGGGAGAATATCCACTTAATTATAATAGAGGAATATTTTTGTCCATAAAAAAGTAACAAAAATATACTTTCACTATAACTAATTGGATATTCTCCGGTTCAAATGAACCGGAGAGGACCCTGTTCCTGAATTAAGCCACTAGCTGCAAGTCATCATTGCACATGATCATGTCACGAAATGGCATTAATCTTGAATATTTCGTGGTAAGCTTCAACTGTTCAGACACATAAAATATCGTTAATTAGTTTATCATCCCACATAATTTGGAGCAAAAAGATTATCACTCTCCAACTTTTCCCCGAGAGAGATGCATGTGACAGTTGACTGAATAACTGTATTAGGGCACAGTAGCGGGTGATCCACAGCCACTACCTCCAAATCCTATCACGTCGGCAAAATCATGTGTATCATGTAAATCATTAGCTCTCCGAGATCAACGTCCCTAGTACACCCCACGTGTCAACACACCATATGCCAGAAGCTCGACATGACGTACACATGCTGCCACACGCACAAACTTCTACGCTGTTATATTATTGGGGGGGTGGGGGTCTCTCTCTAGCTAAGCAACATAATAATAGAAGAAGAAGCAAGGAAAGCAAGTCTCACCAACAAAACCGGATATAGAGGAGCGCAAATACATTGAAAGTTTCTGAATTTATATTCTTCGTCTGAGCCAGAATTTCTCATGGAAGTTAGCCGGAAAATAACCAACATGCTGGGCGCCACCGGTACCGATCAGCGTGATTTGAACTTCAAGGAGACTGAGCTGTGTCTGGGATTGCCCGGTGGCGGTACTGGAAGTGAGCCTGAGACTGCGAAAGCCACCGGAAAGAGAGGCTTCTCCGAGACCGTTGATCTGAAACTTAATTTTCAGTCCAAGGAAGATAACATCAAGAATGCTTCAAAGGAAAAGAACCAGCTCCTTCCTTGCACCAAGGATCCCGCTAAACCACCAGCCAAGTGAGTCAGTTTATTATAAGATTTTTCTTTTTTATTTATTTATTTATTTTTTTTTAAGAAATCTAGTTATATATATATATATATATATATATATATATGCTCAGTATTATTCTGATTCTTATATATCATGATTGTGCACATCACCATTAGTTTTGCTGTTTCCATTGAATAAATATGCTTTTTTTTTTTTGGGTAATTGGTAGTAGCAAAAGATCTAGTTAATTACTATTAGGGTTTGATTTATAGTTTTGTTAAACATGGGATTAATTTCAGGGCACAAGTTGTGGGATGGCCGCCGGTGAGATCATACCGGAAGAACATGATGGCTCAGAAGAACACAAGTGAGGAGGGAGAGAAGGGAAGTAGTGGTACTGCAGCCTTCGTTAAAGTTTGCATGGACGGTGCGCCATATCTTCGTAAAGTGGACTTGAAAATGTACAAGAGCTACCAAGAACTATCTGATGCCTTGGCCAAGATGTTCAGTTCCTTCACCATGGGTAAGTAATTAAATCTATAATATATAGTTGCATTTATGTGTAAATTATGGACTAATATTATTGACAAGAAATTAAATTCTTCAAGCCCATGCCCACCCTAAAGAAACACAACGTAACCAAAAAAGTTGGGGCATACAATTTAGAATAAGAGAGTAACAAGATCATATTCATGGTGGGTAGGAAAAAAAAAAAAGAACACATAGAAATGCAAATAATGTTATAAATAAATGTATAGGTTGTAATTAAGTTGCAAGTTCAATATTTTGTTGTATTATTTCCGCCTTGTGTAGATCTTGAACAATCATATATGTCAGTGCAAGAGGAACTTAATTATATTGATTAATTTCATATTACAACCTAGTTTTTATATATAGATTTCACTTTATTGCTGGTGTTTTATCTTATATATATATAAGTATTTTTTTATGGTTGTTAATTGAAGGAAATTATGGGGCCCAAGGAATGATTGACTTCATGAACGAGAGTAAATTAATGGATCTTCTGAACAGTTCCGAGTATGTGCCAACCTATGAAGATAAGGATGGTGACTGGATGCTCGTTGGTGATGTTCCATGGGAGTAAGTACTTGATCCTTGTAAAAACATTAAACAAAATAATTTTTTTTTAAAATTTTAAAAAACCCTAATTAAATTACACAGATAATAATCAAATAAGCTTGCAAGAACAATGTATGGTTGGCCTTATAAGATATATTATAACAAATTATTGTTTCAGAATCCTTAGAATAGTAAAAAAAATCAAGTGAAAATTAACACCAGCTAGCCCTAATGTGATCGTTTCATACATGCAGGATGTTTGTTGATTCATGCAAGCGCCTTCGCATAATGAAAGGATCAGAAGCTATTGGACTTGGTATTTAATTCGAAATGGCATTAATTAGTCGATTAAATATATATATAATTTCTCATAATTAAATTATGTAATTATTAATGTAAGTTTGGTTTAATTAACTTTCAGCCCCAAGAGCCATGGAGAAGTGCAAGAACCGAAGCTGAAGAGGCTTATAAATTATCCATCATGAGGCAAGACAAAACGATAAGGCACTTGCTGCAGGGTGTTGTTAATTTGATTGTGTCTGTATTTTATTTAATCGTATATAGATATGAAAATTAGAATCTGGACATTTGTAATAGACAAGAAGCAATAAACATAGCCCTATTGTCTGCCTTGTTTATTGCTAATGGCTTGTTTAATAATCACCCATTTAGACATTGTTTGTTGCTGGTCCTGCTGTCATAGTTGTTGTGTGTTTTATTCCTTCAATTTTAATATTAATGTTACTCTTTTTTTCCTCTCAAGATTCTTGATATCACTTATTTCCTTTTTTTCATTCATTAATTTATTCCAAGTTATTATTGTTTTTAGGTGAGGAAGGTATTAAAACCCGTAGCCCAAGTGAGGGCAGGGAACAAGAGCATGTGCATGTTGATGGGGCTTTCATTCATGGCCATTAGTTTATGGAATTTGTTGGGACATTCGTATTAATTTTTGAATGTAGACTTGTGCTTGAAATGTTGGTGGCATTCTTTGGGCCGGGTTGGGTGGTAGTTAGTAGCACTTGGACTCAGATCCTCGATCCATTTTAAAGGAAATGGAGAGGAGCTGGTCCCTTATTTTACAAGGTAGAATGGTCATTTCACTATTGTAGAATGGTGAAAGGAGGACCGGCTCCTCTCCATTTCAAAGGAAATGGAGAGGATCCTTCTCCATAACACTTGCATGTTGTAATTGCAATTATTAATTTTGGGTCACAAATGAATTTAGTGGGACTATATATATATATATATATATATATATATAGTTTTTACTATAAGTTCTATTACAAACGGACATGGTAAAATTAAAATAATTCTTAATTTGTACAATGATTAAGCAAAAAATCTTGTTTGTCAATTTAATTAATTAGTTAGTGGTTGATTTGTCAATCATATATGCACGTTAAATCATTTTATCAATTATAAATTGTTATATCAGTTTGTAAAGTAAAAGTTGTAGTATCCTAAGCATTTTTCTTTCCTATCTAACTTCATTTGCATTATTAATTTTTAGAATGTTGGTAGTGATACTACAATTTCTCTTACAAATTAACATGACAATTCGTAATTAGTGAAATTACTAAGCAAAGAATATGACTCATTAATTTAATTAGTTAGTGGCCGACTAGTAAACAATTGGCTATTAATCATTTTACCAATTTCGAGATGTAATGCCAGTTTGTAAGGGATTTGTATTAAAAGAAACAACATTTCAATCAACAGTTCCAAGAATCCAGGAAGAACCGGCCGGTTGGCTATATTGCAAGCGTACCATATAGGGAGCGACAAAGTTTTCCTCCAAACTGGGTTGGAGAAATTTCTTTCAACCTAATTTATAAAAATGACATGTGTCCACTTTTTTAATAACATGTGAGGTGCACATGTGTTTTTAATTAAATTTATTTCAACTCTGTCCCTGTTATAAAAAAAACACATGTGCATCTCACATGTTTAAAGGACACATGTCACTTTTATAGATTAGATTGAAGGAAATTCTACCAACCTAGTTTGGAGAGCAAAATCCTGCAAATTACTGCAATCCAACAAAAAGGAATATTTTATCACCAATTTTCTTTTTTATGATCTTTCTCAGTCAAAATCTCCTTTATTTCATAATCAAGAATTAATGTAACATTCATTGTAGAGTAGATCCTTCTCTTTGAGTTGTTTATTTTCATTTTTGACTTGTAATATAAAAGCATTGCCGCATTGTAAGAACGAGAACGTTTGAATGAAGAAGCAAATTCATAATTTTTTTTTTTTTTTTGGTACCAAACTTTGCATTAGAAACAAAAGAGCATATAATCCTCAAGGGGGAAAGAAAACAGAAGGTGGTGCTACACCACTACAAATAACAGGAGGGAGAGGAGAAATGGGAAAAATGGGAATGTAGCCTGAGTGAACTCTTGCCGCGGTCCAATAAGCCACATGATGGGCGTAGAAGTTAGCGCTTCTGTTAATCTTCTTTGCCTCCCACTTAGGAGAAGGAGGAAGAAGAGCTAATATATCTACTATAACCTTTTCTATGTGCTAGTCTTGTATGATTGATGGATGTCGAAGAGCAATATTGACAATGAGGGAGTCTCCTTTGATGGTAAAATTTTTGAGCTTCAAGGACACTGCTAAAGAGGCAGCCAACAGAGTTGCCAGTGCTTCCCCAATGTTAGGAGTGCAAGAAGGGCTGATCAGGGAGATAGCTTTGATAATTTTTCCTTTGTGGTTTTTACAAACGGCTGCTTGAGCTGATAAATGCTCTCTAATGACTATATTAAAGTTGATCTTGTGATAACCTTCCTGAGGAGGGGACCAGACTTCGATTCCTCTAGGGGAAGATGATTTCCAAGCTGCAGCATGAGATAAAGTGGACTTTTTGATGGAAGAAGCTAAAGTGGCAATGTCTGGAATGACACCTTCATTTGAGCTTTATTCCTGCTAAACCATAACAGATCACAAAAGACAGCAGCATAAATTTGGAAAAGGTGAACCTCAGAATTTGGAATGCCAAATGTAATATAGGGATTGATGAATCCAACTAGATAGGCTCATAGAGGACCAGGCTGTAAAGTCCAAAGGCTAGAAGGAATTCTCCAGGCTATTCAAGCGAAACAGCATCTAAAGAACAAATGGGGAAGAGAGTTTTCTTTTGATTTGCAAAGGGGGCAGAGAGAATCTGAAGAAGGATTTGGGAAAATAGACTTAAGTTTGGCCTTAGAGGGGATTATATCCAAGGCAATTTTCCACAGAAACAGTTTGAGTCTGGCATTTGGATTGAAGAGGTACGAGACTAGATGAGGAGGGGGAAATAGAAACTGGAGAAAGAGGAGAGGGCTAGAAAGAAGGGATAGAAGGGATCCAGGGGGAATTCCAAATAGAAAAGCTGGACAGAGAATGAACTCTGTGGCAGGCTCATTTGGAAATGATAGGTTGCAAAGAGAGGATGCCTTGCCATAGCCAAGAGGGGGAAGAAAGTGGAGGGAGGAGAGAGAAAAGAACCAGAAAGAAGATACTTACCTTCGAGTTGATTCACCCACATGGAGTCTGAGTTGGTTTGGAGCTTCAAACCTAGCTTAGAAATGAGAACTAGATTAACTTCTTTCATTTTCCTGAATCCCAAACCTCTAGCATCTCTTGGCATACAGAGAGAGTCCTATGATTTAAGAGAGAGATTTATAGCTTTTGTTGGAGGGAAACCCCACAAGAAATTCTTGAACATTTGATCCAGCTTTTACAAATGCTAGTAGGCAACAAAAAAGTACTCATAGCATACGAGGGGATATCTGCAGTCACTGCTTTAATGAGCACCAACCTACTAGCTTGGGAGAGGGTCTTGGCTCTCCAACCTTCAATTCTGTTCCAAACCTTGTCTAAGATGCTTTGGCAGGCTGCACTTTTGGATCTACTAATAAGAATTGGGAGCCCAAGATAAATGGAGCAGGAAGGGTTAGAATTGTAGGGAAGGATATTTAGGATGGAGGAGGAGGTGGAGGAATTGGTATTTTTGCTGAATCTGATTAAGGATTTGCAAGAGTTGATGGATTGACCAGGCCAAGAACAGTATTTTTCTAAACATGATTTGATACTATTTGCTTCAAGTAAGGAAGCCTTTCCAAAAATAAGCAGATCATCTGCAAACAGCAGATGATGGATGGCTGGGGATCTTCTGGCAATCTTCATGCCTCTTATGGCAATGCTTTCTTCTCTAAACAATAATCTTGACAAAACTTCTGAGCCCAAAATGAAAAGGAAATGGGAAAGGGGATCACCTTGTCTCAACCCTCTTTCAGGATAAAACTTGCCAAATGGGCTTCCATTAATAAGAATGGAGAAAGAGGAGGAGGAGATGCAGGTTTCAATCCAACTAATCCAAGTAGCATGGAATCCCAACTTCTTCATGATTGCCAGAATCAAGGACCATTCTATTTTATCAAAAGCCTTTTCCATATCCATTTTGAGGAACATAAATCCACATTTCTCTTTCTTATTCTTGAAAGAATGCAGGAGCTCATGAGCTAAGATGGAGTTGTCTTGACTGTTTCCGCCAAGACCAAAGGCTGATTGTAGAGGGGAGATAATCTTGGGGAGCAAACACTTCAACCGATTTGCTAGGATTTTGGAGATAATCTTGTAAACAATGTTACAGAGGCTTATGAGCCTGAATTGATTCACTGTGTGAGAACCATTTTGCTTAGGCACCAGAGTAATGTAGGTATGGTTCTGCTTTCTGATCAGCTGCTTGTTTTGGAAGAAGTTCCAAACATAATCCAGCACCTCTCTTCTAACAGTAGGCTAGTATTTCTTGTAAAAGGGGGCTGTGAAACCATCTATACCAGGGGCTTTAGTAGAGCCAAGACTTGAGAGGGCTTGAATCACCTCAGCTTCTAGGGGATAGAGCAAAGAGAAAGGTTTTCATCTTCAGATATGGTTGGGCTGAAAAGGTCCAGAAGTTCTGCTTCAATAGGGGGAGAGGAGGAGGAGAACAAGTTGGAGAAATGGGAAACAAAATTTCCTCTAATTTCTGCTCTATCAGAAACCCAACCACATATTGCTGGTTTTAAGGAAAATTACTGCATTGGATCTTCTTCTGATGATAGTGGAAGTGTGGAAGAATTTAGTGTTAAGGTCAGTGCAGGTAAGCCAAATTTCTCTGGACTTTGATTTCCAGAGAATCTCCTCTTTGATGAGAAGTTCATCAAGTTCAATCTTCAGGTTAGCTTCTATGGAGAAGGAGCTAGGACTAGGGGAAAGCTGTTGGACCCGGTCAATCTTAGCCTTTGTGGCTTTAATCTTGGACTGGATGTTTCCAAAGTGGAGAGAGTTCCATCTTTTGAGAAAGGCTTTAGTGTGAGTCAATTTCTTGCTCAGGTAGAAGTTAGGAGAACTAAAAACAGGCTGATTCCAAGCTGCATTGATAACAAAACCACACGAGGGATCTCTTGTCCAAAATTCTTCAAATCTGAAAGGCCTAGGCAACAGGGTAGAATGGTAGGCAGTATTGAAAGAAAATGGATGATGGTCAGAGTTTGAAGCAGGGAGGTGAATAAGAGAATATTCAGGGTGAAGGTGTATCCAGTTGAGGGATGCTAAACCTCTATCTAGCCTTTCTTTGATAGAGGCATTACCTTGCCTATTGTTACACCAAGTGAAGGGATTTCCAGTAAAACCAAGGCCAACAAGGCCAAATTGATCAATAAACTGTTTGAAAGGACAATTAGAGGAGCTAGCTACAGGCCTTCCTCCTTGTTTCTCCGACTGATCAAGAACAAAATTGAGGTCACCAATACAAAGCTAATGACTAACAAAACTTTCACCAATAGAGGTGAAGAAGTCCCAAAAAGTTGTTTTGTCTTTCTTAGTGGGAGGGTCATATATACAAGAAAGGATCCAAGGGGAATAGAGAGGATCAGAATAACACCAAGCGGAGATGTTATTCTTGTTTGTGATGAAACATTCTAAATCAATTCCAGGGCGCCAAGCAAGCACAAGACCACCACTAGAACTGACAGGGGCAACTTGAGACATTAAGAAAAAACCAAGAAGGTTGAGAGAAGCTGAGACAAGAGAGGGGGGGATTTTGTTTCAGAGAGGAAGAGAATGTTAGGATTGTTTTCTGCAGTTCCAAGAGAGGATCTTCATATGTTCTTTGGGGACAAACCATTGTCCCCTAAAAATGAGAAGTTTCTGAGGGTAGAAGGTGAAGAAGAAACCACCTGTTTGTTTTTGCGGGTGGCTTGGATAATAGGGCGAAGATGAGGAGGAATGGTTGGGCTAGAGGGGGTGATAGAGATGTCCATTTGATATATTGTGTCCATTTCATCAGATAACAACACTTCATGGTGAGAGTTATTAGAAAATTTTTTGAGAGGGGCAGTGGTTCCAGTAATACGCTTTCTTTTTCTGGTGATGTGAGAAGATAGAGAGATGGGGTTAGTGTTTGGGGGTTCTTGATTAGTAAGGAATGGTCTTATTGGTTTGAGATGTCGAGAGGAGTAAGGGGAGGACCTGTTTTGAGCTGTTTTTTTGAAAGAGTTTTTGGCAGGGGGGGTCTGATATGTTTGGAAAAGCAGTTGATGGTGTGGGGGTTGTTGGGCTTTTTGGAGAGGGATAAGGGTTTTTGGGGTGGACAAAATGGGAATGGTTATGGGCTTTTTCTGCTGCTGTTTCATTAGGCCTAGGATGAAAAGGTTGGAGTTCAATGGAGATGGAACTAGAAGCTAAATTGGTTGGAGAGTCAGGGGTAGGGCTGTTTGCTTTAGTAGGGATTTGCATGATGGGGTGATTGATAAGAGAGGGCTCATTTAAAGAGGTAAGGTCACTTCTATCGACAGTGGGTGGCTTTCTATACTCTGCATTTAATGAGGTGAGGGGTGGACAAGGGTTACTTTTTTGAGTAAGGAGAGTGGTGGAGGGTTTAGTGGGCTGCACGTTCAAATTTTTGATGGGATTATGAAGGGAAGGGGTTAGGTGAGTGAGTTTGACAGGGTTGTGTGGATTGGGAATATGACCATTTGCCTGAGATGACTCAGCAACTAGGTTATGGGCGGTGGATGGTTGCACTACAACTAGTTCTCCGTCCGAGTAGCCCAAGTGCTGGGAGGCAAGGGAAGCAGATTAGAGAATAAATTGACTTTAAGAAAGATAGAGTACTTATCAGGGAGGCTTTCTTCTGGAGAGGCACAATAGTTTTGATCTTTGTGTCCAATTCTTCCACATTTGACACAGTAAATATCCAACCTTTCATACTTCAGGGATATCCAGGTGGGCTCACCATTTCCTCTTCGAAGAAGAAACCTAGGGTTCAGAGGCACAAAAACATCTATCTCGACCAGCAGCCTAAGATAGCTCCTGAATGTCAGATTTTCACCACTGTTATCTTTAACCTTGATGAGATTGCCCAAGCCCTTCCCAATAGCTATGGCATTTTTAAGAGACATGTTAACCTGAGGCAAACTATGCATCTGAATCCAGAAAGGGAAATTTTTATTCGTCAACTCCCCCAACGTTGCATAAGGATACCAATGTTGAAGAATGAGAAGGGAGCCGTTCACATTCCATGTGACTTGCCTATTAATCCTGCCAATATGTTCCTGTTTACTGAACTTGAACAAAAACTTGTTTGGTCCCAGAGCTGCAAAAGAGAAGGGACATGCAAAATCCCAAGCTCTGTGGAGGGCAGCATTCACGGAGTGGTTGTTGTGGGTTTTTTGGGAAATGATATGCCCTACTAAAGGTAAGATTTTGAAGTTGTGTGTTCTTTGAGTTTTTTTTATTAGAAGTAGATGCAGCTTATGTTTGTGTCCTTTCATTAGGAGTGTAAAAAAAACCGAGTGCCAACCAGGAAATCGGGTACCAACTGGTAACCGGAAAATCGGTTGGAAAAAACGGGTAATCAAGTACTTGGCTCAGGTTCCGGTTTTTGGCACCCGATTATAACCTGGTATATATATAAAATAATCTTTTTTATTTTAATTTTTTAATTTTTAAGGCATTTTTAAACATTGAATTTTTATGGAATTTGTAAACATTGGATTTTAAGGGCATTTTTAAACAATGAAGTTTTAGGACATTTTTAAACATTGGATTTTTATTTGTTTAGGCCCAAAGGTTGAAAACAATGATTTTTTAGTTTTTTTTTTATTTATTTATTTATTTTTTTTTTTTTATAACAATCACAACAAAGTCCAACTTATTGGGACAAAAATGCTAATTGTGTTTTTTTTTTTTTTTAGAAAAAAAAAGGGCAAAAAATTGTTAAATTCAGCACAAAAATTAGACTAAATACCTCAAATAAGCTAAAAAATTAGGCCAAATATCTAAAATAAACTCAAAATGAATTATTTTTAAAAAACCGGTTACCCGGTCCGGATAACCAGGTACCCGGTTCCAGTTTTGATTTTTCAAAATTAAAAAATTAGGTACCCCAATTCTAATTCTCAGTTTTGGCCAATAACTAAGACCTGGACGGAGTTGACACCTTTGCCTTTCATTCTTGCTTTTTCTTTTAAGCATTACAAATTTCTCGGATCTGGCATTATGCCACTCTCACGTGCGGCGGCTTTTAGTGCAAAAAATAATAATTGTTTTTGAGAAGCCGAACTGTCGCGGAAGGCAACAAAATTTCTCTTCAATAACATTCCTCGAATTTGACAATTGGCATTAACTATTAACTAATCCATAAGAAGAACAATTTTTTATTTTTTATTTTTTTGGTCTGAGCAAGTGAGAGTTTAAATAGAAAGGAATTCTTTTTTTTTTTTCTTTTTTTTGAATAAATACAACAATTAAAGCACAAGGAAAACTGAGTTCAAAAAGTCTAAGATCACTCAGGCCTTTGGTTGTATTTCCGTTTTTTTTTTTTCCTGTAATTGTTTGTTTCCTTTCTGTATTATTTTCCCGTTCGTTTTTATTTTCCTGTTGTTTGTTTGTAATAAGGTTTTGTCATCTCTCTCTTTCTCTCAATCTGCCACTTTCAGGTTATTAACTTTGGTCTAGACTTTTGGGTTATGGATATAAACGTTATTTTGATTTTCAGATCGAGAATGATGAGTTTCGGCATGGGAGTTCCCTGCTCTCGCAGAAGAATAAGAGCTACCTATGCATTTGTATGAGTCTGTCTGGTGTCTATTATTTAAACTGATGTCTAGTCATGGGTTAGCGGATTGTTAGATTTTGTATTATAATACATCATCTTTGACGCTTGTAACCTTGTAGTTTCGGCTATGGTTGTTTCAGAGCTACTTTATGCGTTGTTTGAGCTTTATGCTTGTGTTATCAATGAATGAGACTATATGTTTTCTTTAAAAAAAAAAAAAAAAAAAAAAAAAATTCACTCAGGCAACAAGTAATACAGAAGGAAAAAAAAATAGAAACAGGAATGCTTCCTATTAAAAATTTATATTCAGAAAAATAAAAATCTTGATACCTCTCATGCATCGAAAATATAGGATATGATGAACTTATTCAGCCAGCCTTAAATCCTAAACTCCAACAATTTTTTTTTTTTTTTTTTTTTTTGATTTAATGGGTCTAAAGTGGATAATTGGGTGGAACAATATATTGTATTGTAGCCCATTAATTGTAACCCATTAGGCCCAATAGTTAGGCCCAAGTAGTTAGGGCTGAGTCTATAAAAGACTCTTTAGATAATTGTAAAGGAATGAAAAGAAATATAGAGAAAAGACTCGTTCTTTGGGAGATTTGCTGAGAACCTCTCCTCTCGAAGTGTTCTACCCCATTCCAATACAATTCCATTTATCCTTAGAAAAATCCTTTACATTTGACAGGTACTGGTTCGACCTTAATTATCCTTTTTTAATTAGAAAAAAAAAAAAAGAAGGTACCAATTGGACAATCAAAAAAACCCACAAGGATGAACAAGATATTTGAATATTTGATTGAAAATATGCTTCACTTAGGGCAGGAGACAAAAATCACAAGACAATTGTTTGATGAATTTATTATTTACTCAATGACTTCCCTCGAGCTAATTAAGCTCCCCTTTGTAGGCAGCATACATTCGATCCCTCCCTTTATTTGAATATTCCTGAGATAAACACACAATCCAATACAAAATAAGTAAAATAAGCTGAACAACTTCAGCTTGTCTTATCTTATTCAGTTGGCAAAACTCAATGCTAGCGACTAAGAGATCATACAAAGGCAACATAACACATCCTTCTCTTATCTTCTCCACTTAGGTTACATTTGATACATGTAATGGTTATTTCATTAAAAAAAAAAAATGAATACCTTTTACTATAAATGAAAGACAATGGAATAGAATAGCTTTAGTGTAGGATATATAATAAGAATCTAAACATTTGAAATAGCCATTTCTATTGTGCATGAGGAAATGACTATTTCAAGACTATTTATTTCATTCAACATTCTTCAATTTTTAATAAAAAACTACTCATTTTCTTAATAAAATAATCATTCTGCGTACTAAACGTAACCTTAAGCTTTATCCTTTATCTCTTAAGCTCTGGTACTTGGATTGGGCTTCCCGATCCTTCTACTCCTATCAGCCTTCATATTGTCTCTTATGTAAACCTAATTCTCATTTCTTCTATACCTGGCTCCAGTCCTACGCATGCAGGTGCTGATACTAAGATGCATTAACAACACTAATGACTTGCATAAGGTATATAGAAACAATGTAAGAGCAACTTTCTCATTAGAGCCAGTGACAGCTAGCAAAACTTGCATAGTAAGGGTCTCCAATAATACATCTTTGTAAGTATTAACAACAAAATATACATGCTCATATAGATAATTCACTAGAAATTCTGAAACATGAATAATGCAGTCACTAGAGCTTTTATCAGGAGATCTAAAGGAACAACTACCTATCTATTCACTGTATTTGATTTTGGGGCTGTGAAAAGAAATCTTTTGCATTACGAGCTACATCTGCTTCAACTACTGCTTCCAAAACAATATCTGCTCCTTTTGCACTTCCTGCCACCACATCCACAGGGTTAATTATTGGAGTATAAGTATTTGACATGCATAAACAGAAACTTCTTGCAAATTCTCTTGAGAAAAAGCCAGAACTGTTTATACATAGAAATTCTTAAACATGCAGAGACTAATATGCTAAATGTTAAAGCGTTTCCAGGAAAAGATTCATGAATTTTTCTAGACGTGTTATTTTGACTAAAAACTACCAACAACAACAACAACAATAATAACAATCCAAAGTGGAAAAGAAAATTAAGATATCATTGAAGATAAAAAGCCAATAAATGCACAATCATATTTGGAGCATATGTTATCAGTATTTCTTTAACAGATGATAGTTTACCCCAAAAATGCAAAGCACAAATGTCCAATATTTTACAAAATACACGTGCCAACTTTACTCAGGTAGATTACAATTGTCAAATGAAGAAATGATAGTGTCTGCAGAAAATGTAATAAAAAACCTAACAGCAGCATCAATTGACACAGAGAAAGAAATGAATTTTCTTTTTGATAAATAAGAAGGAAACAAAATGGTGAAAACCTTTGTCACATATGGAACTATATTTAAAACCATAGTATATGTGCACACTGACAAACGGTTTTCTTTAAACTGTATGGATGAGAAGTGTTAAAAGCCAAAGAATTGTCTTCCATATTTATCGCCAGGATCTCATTACATTTCTTAGCACACATCACCTACTCATTGTACTCTACAAATACACTTCAATGTAACACAATTTCATTCGAGTCAATACAATAACAACTTACCCTATTGAGCATTATAACAGTGGACGTAAACCTTTAAGGTTGAATCACCCCAAATCCTTCTCTTTCTTTTCTTCTCAAATTATGCTTCCACTTTCTCTCATATTTTATTTTACTTAACATTTTAACAAAAAGAAAACTGAAAGTCGTAAGCTTAACAAATGAAGGAACCTCTCTTTAGGCCACTACTCAAAAATTCCAACTACTAATCAGTTAACCAAGACTATTGGTTAAATTTTTGTTGATAAGTAATCAAGATATCATTAAAAGCGTAAGGCACCCCAAGTACACTGACTATTGGTTAACTTGATAACAAAAAGATACAAGATATACACATAATGAGATGCATTTTCCTAAGTAATTTGCAAATTGTCTGTATATCGAATTATGAGATGAAAATGGGAGTCAAACAACTAAGTATACTTGCTACATAATAGGAAAAAAAATCTCAATAAATCATTTATACGAATTTCTTGCCCGCCAATTCAAACCATATAACCTTTAAAAATATGTGCCAGATTGAAGGTTTTCCAATCACAATCCTTATTCCTCTTTGTTACAGCCATCAAACTTAAGCCTTCACCAACAAATTTTTGGACTCTTCCAAATGTTTTAATTTTCTATATTTAATTATTATGTTTTTTAGGAAAAGAACACAGGATGGATGAGGAGCTGCAAATAATGCTGATTTAGATTTAAAAAATTGAAGACATAAAGCTCTTTAATTATACTTAATAACTAAACCAGTGCACTGATTCCTAGAAAAGTCAAACACAAAGATCTTGGCCTATTTCTTCATTCATGAAACTCAAATTTTAAAGTGTCGCCAATAGCAAAAATAACTGGCACAGGACCATAGATTGAGGATCTCAGGAGGCACAGGACAACAGGTTGAAGTGTTCACTGAATAACAGGAAAGCTGCTGCTAAAAAACATTAGCTAGAAAAAGACAAGTGTTTTAATTTCTTATTTAATATGGAAAGGGATTTTTTCACTCCAGACTGCTTTGTACAGAGCTTGGATTGGGACAAAGAACTAATGGCAGAACTGACATAAATTTTTTTAAAATAAACAAGTAAAAGTGAAAGATAGAGATGAACAAGAATAACTACCGATAAATAGGGAAAACTATTACCCTTTCTTTCTGGTAGCATCCCAGTGCTTTCAGCTGAAACTGGGAGGATGGTGAAGAGACTAGCTTCATCATTAAGGTTCTCTTTTTCTGTAAAGCTCTCCAATGAACCAGTCTTTATGGCTTCAGATTCAACCAATCTGGCATAAGCAGTTGCTTGGCTATGCAAATCAACTGGACCTAAGGTTTTGGAACTAAAATCCTGAGAAACATAATAAAAAGGAATTAAAATCATCCAAAATAAATAAGAAATAAAATTGGCAGAGTTCAAAAACCTTCATCACAGCATTTGTTGGCTTCTGCTCTTCTTCACACTTCTCAGTTGAACTGTTGCCTGCCTCAGCCAAAATACACACATATATATGAAACAAGTTAACAGAGGGGGGTAAAACTCACAGAGGTAGTGGAATAACTTTTAGGCTGAGAATACCAGAATTTGTGTTAGGAGCAGGATTTTCAGGATTGTCCATCAGCCTTCGAGTCAAAGGACCAGGATTAATGAGAGAGATACTTCGAATTTCATGACGAATAGCCTCTAGTTGTGCCATTGTGTCTTGAAGTTCTTTGTGAACCTAAAAGTTAGTACAAAAAACACAATTTAAATTGAAAAACCCTCTGTAGATTTTGTTGCTATAAGATTACCAAAACCAATAAACTATCTATTGTCTCAACCAGTCATATGTTTTTGCTACCACCATCAAATAAAAGGTACTAATTATTTATCTTTTGGATAAATTTGCAAAAGAGGCTCTTTCTTGTCTTCATTCGGGTATTAATGCGTGCTTTTTACTTTACTATGCTAAAGAAAAATAATATCCACCTATTCAGAAATAAGTTTACAGTGCATTAATACCCTCAACTTGAGCACATTCCATAGGGCGCTACATGAACATATGTGCCACATCATACACATTACATGTCTTACTTGGGGGCACTCAGAACACTGGTTTAGTAGCCAAAAAGGAAAGTCAGCTCAGGGGCTAATTCCATGAGAAGAATGCCAATATTGTAGCAACCCAAGGAACATGCTAACCACATCTATGCTATCACTCCAAAATGATTAGTCCAGTTGCAATTGGAGTTCCCTAAAATTACTTATAAAGTTCAATCTCACCTATTAAGGAATCCATGTGAGACTTAATACTAATGAGCACTTTTATAATCTCCCCACTCAATGTTGACAATTCATCTTCCCAATGTGGGACTAACTTTATGGGATGTTATAGTTACAACAATGGCAAACATGCCTAATGAGGCTACCAATAGCAAGGACGATGCCTAGACAAAGCTAAAAAACAAGGTCCTGAGCCCTAGGGACAAAGATGAAACAAGATTTGGGGCATGTATCTCAACAAGAGGACAATGATGTGGATACATGTCCGTATCATATCTGCCACCTTATGTACATGTGTCGTACGGCCTCGCCTATAATTACTGTTCACTATATTAGCAAAGGATCTTCTCCTTAGCACTCCTCACACTAACAAAGGAGTGCTCCTCTCTCTCTCTCTTGCTCCCTCTCTCATCATCCTTGGACACCATTAGGCATACAAGAAGGGGATAGCGAACATGATACTTTAAACCAAGCATATAGTACAATTGGATACCAGAAGAAAGTGGTAATTCCATCTTTCTCTTTGATAGCATTACAGAGCATATATGCAATCCCTAAATAAGATCAAACGTACCACAAGATAGAAAGTAATAAAGAACCTTCAATGTTATGATATCCTAAAGACTATCCTCGTCATAACATAAAAACTCATTTTGTATTCCGTTGAAAAAAAAAAAAAAAAAAACACATGCTTCACGCAATGAAGAAAACACAATTCAACATTGTCATTTCCATGGGGCATCCAAACAGGTAAAAAAAAAAACTACCTAAAACCCATCAAACCCAAAGACGAGTTAAGACTAAAATACATTTAACCTCAATGCAGCATTTTACTTCCAGTCACAACCACTCATCCTCATTCTCAAAAGACGAAAGTGACAATTTTGTTTATTCCCTTTTACCATATCTTAGCTCAAAGAACAAAGCTTTCTCATCAATATAGCTAGTTTATCTTTATTCTTAGAAACAAGAGGAGGAATTAAAAGAAATCACCTGGCGAGCTTGAGACTGCTGCATAACATTCTCGAATTGCCCACGAGCTAATTGAACGTAACCGATTGCTCGACCCGCTAACCGTCCCGCAGTTCTAGCAATAATTGGAAGATCCTTTGGGCCTATAACCCCACAAAAACCAAAACCTATTTCAATTTTTTGTTTCCAAGAGCTCTCTCGTAAAGCCAAGACCCCATCACCGAACCTCACAACTTTGATAAACCCAGAAAAGCATTGAGGAAATCGAAACGGGAAAAATGGAACACTCAAACCAAATTTTGAACTAAAACTCACTAAAACCAAAATGCAACACACCCACAAAGAGAGAGAGAGAAACTACCGACGAGAGCAGCGGTGGCACCGATCAAGAGGAAGAGCTCTCCGTAGGAAATACCAAACATAGTGGGCCTCGTGAGAAATAGTCTCCTATCTCCAGCGCTCTCGTAAAGTTAGTAACTGCAAAAGCCGGAGAGAACCAAACCGTGCGATATTCGTGAATATATGCTCGGAATTGATAACACTGGGCTTCCGACTCCAAAGACTCGCAGAGGAATTTCGATCCTTCTTTACTATGCCTTCAGCTCTGGTAACAATAAACATTCTTTCTTGTCATTGAATATGTTTTATGTTTAGCGCCTAATCATTGCTGCAAAAACATTATGATTGTAGCATACTAATTTGATTAAATTCTTAAATCTTAAAATCCTAACATTCTAATACCAATCGTTAATACTATGCACATATAAAATATCAAGATATTTTAATCACGTCTATAAATCGCCCATTCGATCCATGAGACTCGAATCCATGTCGTAATACCTTTTTTGACACTAATTGTTAAAGACCTAGCTAATTATCGCTCCAAAAACCCTAAAACAGTTAAATACTAATTTGATTAAACTCTTAACTATTAAATTTGTAATGATTTTAAGATTTATGTTTAAAATTTGCCCGAATTGAATTAAGGCCAGAAGTGGTCCATTGGCGGGCTAATAATGTACACGAGTCATGTTTATGGTTATTGTATGTATAACATGACATGTCAAGTGATGTTTTTATTTTTTCGAACAATAAGTATGCACATTCAATTTATACCATATACATATATATGGTATATATACATACATATACACCAGTGGTATCCTGATCCCCTGGTTTTAAGTTGTATCCTTAAAAGACAGATTCAAGTTATACCTTAGGCGGTTAGACCTATAACCCATATTCATCCTCTGACTAAAGTATTTTGAGATTGCGGTTTTAATAAGTGCGATTTTAAAAATTACGTTTTTTAAATTGCTACTTTTTAAAATCGTAAAAACATTTGGTAATACATGTTAAAAGTATTTTTTATCAAATATTTGTTATGCGAAGTCGTGATTTTGATTTAAATTCACACTTTTTTAAATAGGCACCTCTTAACTTGTTTATAGAAATCGCAGATTTTTATTTTTATTTTTTTTATTTTTTAAATTAAGTGCTTTTTAAATTGTAGTGCTAAACGCTTTACGCTTTGCGATATCTTTTAAAAACACAGATTATTTTTGCGAAATCACAATCCCAAATGTACCCCAAGACTGACTTTGTCACCATCCTTTAAAAGAAGAGTTGAACATCTTGTTACAACATAGAAGGTGCTCAAAGAAGAGGAGGATTGGAGGATGAGATTTCCATGCAGCCAAAGAGTTTAATTGCACTTGTAGCGACATACAATCCATTAACTGGAGACTGCCAAAGTTGCATAGACACTCCAGAAATTCAATGCTTCGATGCAAATTTATGAATTGTCACGCTTGATAGATGCTACCGCTGGTGCACCTGCAACAGTTATAAGGATCAATCCCACCATAAACATGAATGTGTATGAATTTCTATTGCACACTGTTGCTGCATGAGATTCCCAATTTCAACTGGAGCACCTATCTTGGCAGAGTTGTGTCCCCATCAACTTTGAGGTGCTAGCTGATCCAACTCTGAACAAAAAATCAAGTGCAACTTTCAAACAATTTCATAGTCAGAACTTAAAAGGCTAGAAACAATCAATGGTCCTTGAAGAAAAATCGCAATTCGGCAAATAACCGTCTAACTTCAAATGATTCACCAGAATCTGATGGGTATCATGTATTTCCTGAGATTTTAGATGAGCTCTATCTTCAACATTGAATTTGTGAACAGTACCACCTACCTCAATCCAACAATACCCAGAGGGCTTATGAATCCTTTTTTCCTTGACTATTCTTCTCAGTCTAGTAACATCTCTCCATCTTCCCTCAGAAGCATAAATATTTGATAACAAGATGCACAAGCCCGAATTAGGATCTTGTGATGCCGTTATAATTTCTCCAATTCTATCTGCCAGTTCAAGATTTCGATGGATCTGGCAAGCACTCAACAAAGAACCCCAAATTATTGAATCAGGTGGGACAGCCATGTTTTGAATTAATTTGTATGCTTCATCTAAATGTCCGGCTCGCCCAAGGAGATCCACCATGCAAGCATAATGCTCAATATTAGGCCTCAAGCCATATTTGTTAATCAAATTTGAAAATTGAAGTCTTCCCTCTTCAACTAATCTTGAGTGATTACAAGCTGATAAGATTCCTATAAATGTGACCTCATTGGGTTGGATCCCAAACCTCAGCATCTGTTTTGAGACGGCTAACGAGTCTTTTCCATTGCCATGGTAAACAAGTCCTTGTATCATGGCATTGAACAAGGGAACATCTTTTTCCTTCGTCTTAACAAAAACCAAGCAAGCATCATCAATTTTACCACATTTTGAGTACATCTCAACAAGGGAAGTGGCAAGAAACACATTTGGGCCTAAACCATTTCTATCCAAATTGAGATGAATATCTCGCCCAAGTTTAAGCGCCCCTAAGCCAGCACAAGCAGACAACACATTCACCATTGTGATCTCGTCTGGTTTCACTAACTCTGCTTGCATGCAATGATATAATTGAATTGCCTCTTCCATTAAACCATGCTGCACATACCCAGTGATAATGGCATTCCAAGATGCCAAATTCTTGCGAGACATTTGGTCAAAGATTCTTCGAGCCTTCTCCACATCTCCACATTTTGAGTACATGTCTATAAGAGCAGTAGACAAGAAAATGTTCAGAGGAATGGCATTAACATCCATGAACGTAGAAATCCATCTTCCAACTTCAAAATTAGCAAGACTTGAACATGCAGAGAGAAGGCAGACCATTGTTGCCGAGTTGGGTTCAGCTTCATCAGCCGAGACAAGCATGTCACGAAACAAGCCCAGCATCTCCGCCAAATTCCCTTCTTTCCCATACCCATTTATCATTGCAGTCCAACAAACCTCATTCCTTCTGAGCGGCATTTCTTCAAACAACTCCCTTGCCTTTTCAACCTCTCCCCAGTAGACATACCCAGAAATAATCGAATTCCAAGAAACCTCATCCCTCTCCAACATTTCATCCCACACATTCCGTGCATAATCAAGATGGGAACACTTCGAATACATATCAACCAATGAATTGTTCACGAAGAGATCGGATCGAAAGCCTAATCTAAAAACATGGGCATGTATTTGTTCACCGAGAGCGATCGACACAAGGGTCGAACAGGCCTTAAGGACAAATGGGTAAGTGAAATTGCTGGGTCTGACGCCTTCTCGACGCATTTTGAGATAGAGAAACAAGGACTCTAGCGGAGAACCTTGGAGTGTGTAGCTCCTGATCAAGGTGTTCCAAGAGAAATCAGTCGGGGAAAGGGTTTGGTCAAACACAAAGCGAGCATAGTCAATGAAATTGAGGTCAACAAGCTTGGCGAGCAGCTGGTTTTGCAGGGGGAGGCCATGGACGAGAATTTGAGCGTGGATTTGATGAAGGTGAGTGAGAGAGGTCGCACTGCGGAGGAGAGAGAGGAACATGGAACTCTGCTAGCCGTTGCGACATAAAATTTCAAAAAGTAGTTATTTAGAAGCTAGGCAAAGCATTGAGGACAAAAATTTCCTCCAAAATTGATGGTAGGAGGAAATACATAAAGAGAAAACCTTTTATCACAGCTTTCAATTAATAACCGATATATAAGCAAAAATAGAAAAAGTGCACAAAAATAAGTTATACTAAAATACACTAGATTTTTAATGAGTTTTGAGCTATTAGAAACGGGCTTTCGGGCATCAAAAACGGATTTTGAGGTATTAAAAATGAGTTTTAGGACATTAGAAACGGGTTTTGAGGCGTTCACTGCCCACTAGACCCATGACGTGAGTTCATGGGTATGGCGAGACCCATGGCGTGGGTTCGGCCAGACCCATGTCTTTCAAGTTACAATTTTTTATTTTTTTTTTCTTGATTTGGTTTGATTGTTCTTACTTTTATTTTTTGCATTTTGCTTAAATTAATGATGTGTCACATAGTAATTAGAAACTGCAAAATGAGTATTATCATGATGGACTTAATAGTAGAGATTCTCATTCATAAATTGTCTACCATACGAGAGGCAAATTATATTTTTATGACAGAAATTTCATTCATAAGATTGTTACATGTCTCTTTGCAGGTGGGAACTACATGAATTATATGCTTCTCACGTATTTAAATATTCAAGTAACATGAAAATTTTATAGACAGAAGAGTTTTCTTTAACTCAACTCAAAAGAAATTAGTCTGTTTTTTTTTTTTTAATGAATAATATTATTTTTAGTTGAGTGTTATACCACTGCAATATAACGGATGACATAGTAATAATAGTTAGCCACTTTGATTTTTTTTTTTTTTTTTTCTAATTTTTTTATGAGTGCTAATTAAATAACTGATTTGAGATTAATTAAATTTGCGAGTACTAATTTGGTCAGTTTTAATCAATTTAAATCATTCAATTTGAGATTAATTATTTTCTTAACAAAAAAATTACATAATAAAATAGGTTAATGATTTTGGCAACAAACAATTTCTCACACATTAGCGGAGGAATCAACATAAGCCAAATCAAACCCTAAACCCAATTCACAGATTTTCCATTTTCCCTCCGTTTACAGGGAACCAAACAGGCCCTCTCACTCCCCTTGCTTCCCATTTCTCCCACACACTTTCCACTTTCTCTCCCATTCTTTTCCTTTCCTTCACAGCAAGAAAATAAAATGATCCTCCTTTACAGACATTCATCAAATAAATCAATAATTAAACATCACTTTTCCCCATCTCCATATTAGGGTTAGGGTTAGGGTTTCCCTCACCATGGATTTCATCGAATTGGAAGCCATCGAAGGCCTCCGCTGGTCCTGGAATTCATGGCCGGCATCCAAACCCGAATGTTCAGCCTTAATCGTCCCTCTCAGCGTCATGTGCACGCCATTGATGCAGTCCTCCGAGCTCCCAATCCTCACGTACGACCCTCTTCTCTGCTCCCAATGCGCCGCCGTTTTGAACCCCTACGCCCGGGTCGACTACTCCTCTCGCACCTGGTACTGCCCCTTCTGCTACGCCAAGAACCCATTTCCTCGCTCCTACTCCGGCATCGGCGAGACTAACCTCCCCGCCGAGCTTTTTCCGACATACAGCACTGTGGAGTACGCGCCGGGCCGGAAAATCCAGAGCCCGCGTGGGAATCCGGGTGGTCCAAGTTTGAATTCCAAGCATAATTGGGCAAACGGGTTGTCTTCGACGTCGTTGGCGTCGATGGCGTCGTTTTCTTCGTCGTCGTTGTCATCTTTGGGTGGTGATTTGCGAGGGGTGGGACCAGCGTTTGTGTTCGTCGTGGACGCCTCTACGGCCGAGGAGGAGCTCCGGGCGCTGAAGAATGAGTTGCTGCTCGTGGTGGAGCAGTTGCCGGAGAACGCGTTGGTGGGTTTGATCACCTTTGACTCGATGGTTTGTGTCCATGATCTTGGATTCTCGGAGTGTTCGAGGGTTGTGTTGTTTCACGGCGATCGCGAGCTTTCTTCGGAGCAGGTACTTCGCTTTGAAAATTCAACTTTTTGCGCGCTCTTTTGCGTCGTCGTCGTAGATAAAAATTATATACAAATTGAAATGCAAAATGTTTGTGTTGGCCCTTTTTTTTGGGTACTTCATTTATGAGTGATGAATACGCTTGCGAATGTTTTCCGGAAGTAACATGTCATTCCAGTTCTGGGATTGATGCAAAATTGTTTTATAGCCTCCGATTAATTTATTCGGCGATGGTGGTGTATGAATAGTATTCCGATATGCAGAGGAGGTTCTTTTGCTGGTTGTGTGACAGGGTAAGGCTCAATGTCTTCTGAATTTTTTAGTGTTTCTGAAAATCTGATGTATGCCTAATTTTCTTCGATACCCTAGTCTCCTTGTTCTTTAAGACTTGAAAGCTAGACAAGACATTTCTCGTATTATTCATTGCACCATTATACTCGTGCTTTGCTTCTTCTAGAGATAAAGGTAGTTAGAGTGTGGCCCTTTTCATGCATGCAAAGGTACATGTTTGCTTCCTGAGTGCATCATAACTCTGTTGGTGTTTACTCCATCATGTATTTGCTGAAATTTAATTATTTTTCTTCCTTTCTTTGAACCCTTAGACCCAACAGTTTCTGGGTGTTACTCACACAAAGCAACAGTATCTTGGAAAGGCACCAGTTATCCAAAAGCAGGGTTTTTTGCTACCAGTATCCGAATGTGAGTTCAATATTACTACTACAATGGAAGAGATCCATTCATCAGTGCGGGCCATGCCTGGGCATCGCCCTCTAAGGTGCACAGGAACTGCAATATTAGCTGCAGTTGGACTTCTAGAAGGATGCTTAGTAAATACAGGCTCCCGAATCATGGTCTTCACATCTGGACCTGCAACTCGAGGCCCGGGGATTGTTGTAGACACTGATCTTAGGAATGCCATCAGAAATCATCGGGATCTTGTTAATGGTCAAGCACCTTACTATAATAAATCTAGCAGCTTCTACAAGCGAGTATCACAGAGATTATCTGATGCATCTATTGTTCTTGATGTGTTTGCTTTTTCTCTTGATCAAGTTGGAGCTGCAGAGCTAAAAGGCCCTGTTGAGAGCTCGGGTGGATTCATGATGCTAGGAGACTCATTCGAGTCAAGTCAATTTAGAAAATGTTTGAGGCATATTTTTAATCGTGATGAGGAGGGAAACTTGAAGATGTATTTTGATGCAACTATTGAGATAGTGACCACAAAGGATGTAAAAATCTGTGGAGCCCTTGGGCCATGTATATCTCTCCAGAGAAAGAACAATTTAGTGAGTAACAATGAGATTGGGGAGGGTGGTACCTATATGTGGAAGTTGGGTACACTCAGTAGTAAAACATGCTTTGCTTTTTTCTTCCAAGTGAGTGATGAGCAGAAGGTCCAACCTGGATCTGCATTCTCCATACAGTTCATAACACGATATCGACATGGGAACATGGGAATCCGGAAAAGAGTTACAACTGCTGCAAGAAGATGGGTTGGAAGCCAATCACCAGAAATTGCTGCTGGGTTTGATCAAGAAGCAGCAGCGTCAGTGATGGCAAGACTTGCTATAGACCGGGCAGAAAAGTGTCAAGCTCGAGATGTTATCAGATGGCTGGATGACGGGCTGGTCCGTTTTGCTTCTAAGTTTGGAGACTATGTCCAGGAAGATCCTTCATCCTTCCGCCTTTCATCTAACTTCTCACTTTATCCACAGTTCATGTACTACTTAAGGAGGTCCCAGTTTATTGATGTATTTAACAGTACTCCTGATGAAACTGCTTTCTTCCGGCTGATGCTGAACCGTGAGGGGGTGGTGGGTTCGCTGATCATGATCCAGCCTACACTTCTCGAATATTCCTTCGATGGGCCACCTATTCCAGTTCTCTTAGACGTTCGCTCCATTTCTCCTGATGTTATTTTGCTCTTTGATTCTTATTTCCATGTGGTTATTCATTATGGGTCCAAGATTGCTCGGTGGAGGAAGCTTGGTTATGACAAGGACCCAAACCATGAGAATCTAAGAAAGCTGTTGGAAGCTCCAGAGCTGGATGCGGAGCAGCTTGTAGCTGAAAGAATTCCGGCACCCAAGATTATAAAATGTGATCAGCATGGTAGTCAGGCAAGGTTTCTTCTAGCCAAGTTGAACCCATCTGTTACTCACAATTCAACATACACGCATGGCTCAGATATTATTTTCACCGATGATCTGAGCTTGCAGGTTTTTATAGATCACTTGCAGGCCCTGGCAGTGCAGGGCTGATCAAGAGGGCCACTTTATAGAGTTTTTGTTTTTTCTTTAGTTATACGAAAAGGAATAACTGTATATAGCTTTCAAGAGAAAAGGTTTGTAGTTGTTTTTACCAGCAATAGCTGATTCCCACGCTTGATTATGAGGCTTGTTTTTTTGTATTTATTTTCTGTCATTTTCTTATCATTTTTCGTGTAATCAGAATAGTTGTTTTATTTCTCCTTTAATGCTAAGCATCATCAATGATAGTTGTTCATCAAACCAACGGTACGGATGAAAGATGTATGTGTATTAACTGTTGAATCTTATACGATTCAAATGGTACATCAAATATGTAATAATGTAAATATGTACCAATCCCAATTCTATGCTAGGATGAACTATATGCATAGCCTAGATCGATGGGCTAGAATAAGTGCAGGCCCATTTTTGAAATAGGATTATGTTAGTGAATGGATCAAAACATGAATTACAAATAAACTGAGTCATTTAATTACAAGAACTTATCTCAAATGATATGTTTCCTTAGTTTAATGGAATAATTTGTAACATTATTTGCATGTGGGCATAGGATTTTTAATGCAAAAAATTTAGTGAAAATATGAAATCAATCTCTGTGATTACAATGATTTGCATTAAGCTCCTCTGCTATAGATATGTTTTGAGAGTTCTTTGTTGTGTTTTTCTGCACAATTCTCACTTGGATTGCTGATGTCATATTAAATAAATTCAAAATTACATGAGGAATGAGAGTTGTGCACAAGAAATATGTGCGTAGGAAATACTTAAATAACATTTCTATAAAAATTTAATTTTCACAGAATTACTTATAAAGGCAAGTTGTTCCAATTTGCCCTTGCTGCCTTGCCCCAAAGGTTAAACTGCTAACTAATTAGGACAGTTAATTGGGCAACTAATTAATTAAAAAAATCTACTAAAGAACTAAAAACGTCTCTTTTGCAGTGTAATGAAGAAAAGAAAGTGAGAGGGGTTACTTATTAAAAGAAAAAGAAAAAGAGAATGCGACCATGGGCTAGAGGTCAGCCTTGCTAACTACTTGAGATGGTTAAGTGGGCACTGATTTTTTTTTTTTTTTTTTTTTTTTGAGAGAGAGGCTCAAAAGTGGTACTCAAAGTCAGGCAATTGCATGCTGGAAGAAGACTCGTGATTCTCAAAAGCATACTCCGCTTCGATTCCTTGGCCGATGTGGGACTCTACTGAATTTTTTTTCCACACAATACCAAGAAAGGGGATCGGGAGAAACGACAAGTGGGCACTGAATATAACATATAAAGAAGTAAGAAAGAGTCTCTTTTGCTAAATGGTGAATAAAAGAATGTAAGAGCCAAAGAGGGGCTATAGGCAAGGTGGGTTTTATTAATTTATTTTTATTTGAGAAGCTGTTTGTATGGATTAGGTAAGGTGGCATGGGATCATCTTTGCTTTGCACTTTAATCTCCTTAATTATTTAAAATGAAGATGAGAGTTGATTTGTTTGATTATTGTGGTTGCTAGTTGGCATCCCATGCACCTAATTTTCTATGTTGCTGGATAACAAGAGTGAATGTGATCGAATCAAAATGCTTGCCATATATATAATTATTTTACAACTTTTGACATGTGCTAGTATATGATTGAAGACACATCAACTGCTAAAAGAAATAATTTTAACATCCTCTAACTACATGTTATCTCACATGTAAAAAGTTGTAAAATAGTTAAAAAGTCAATTGTTTTTCATTATAAATTGGCAAGTTATGCTGTTGCTACCGATCGATGAACAAAAAGATAAACAAAAGGAAGTCCTTTGCATGGACGGCTGTCGATTGTGGTAGCATTATTGTTTAATTGTTTGCCATCGAAAGTTTGATTAAACTATAATTGTGTCTTCCTCCACACTATATATATATATATATATATATATATATATATATTTTTTTTTTTTTTTCAAAAAAGGAAAAGCTATTATGTCATTTTATATATGAAGAATGCTTGGGTTATTATCCTTTTTATTATATTTTTCTTAGAAACTAAAATAGCCGTTCATAATTAGTGAAATGATTAAGAGTATGTGATTAATAATTCAATGCTAATCAATGAAGTTGAGGTCTCCAAGCGATAGCTCAATGAGCCGGAGATCACGTCTAGTAAAGTGGAGGTTATTAGTTCGAATTTTCCTCCATTTTTTTCCCTTCTATGCAGACATGTCAAAAAAAAAAAAAAAAAAAAAAAAATTATTTACACTAAATAGAAGATGAACAATAAAAAAAAAAGGGTATACATAATGTTGTATTATTTAAATTTTTGAAAAGACGTACGTGTCATTAAAAAAAAAGACAAAAAATTAATGTGGATCAGTTATATATGACCATAATAACTTATATATATTTTTTATTGAACTTAATTCAATATATGTTGAGTAGTATATTACTCTTAATACATATTATCTTCCCAAGCAAATAGATGACCAGATGTTACTCGATCTTATAAAGCCCATTGACGAGGCTTACCTGAGAATTCTCTCCCCAGGTTAAAACCTCAAATGTCACAAGCATGTCTATCTGGTGAAGCTCAACAAAAATATTTGACTCCAAAGTCCAAGGGACATGCATACGAGTCAGCATATAAATTATCATTTTTTCTAGGAACTCGGCTCACAACAACCAAGGATGTTTTTGAATTGTTTTAACATTGCCTAGACAAATAAATAAATAAGTAATCCTAAAGGGTGTTAAAACCTAAAATATGAACAGCTAGTCTAAAATAAATTAGTCATTAAAGGGTATTAAACCCTAAAATTCTTTCTCTTTTTAGATACCGATCTTTATCTGAGTAATTTTTGATAGCCTACTAAGAATGATGTGGCTATTAAAATTACCATTAAACTTGTGATTAATCATTATTAAATTTTGATCAAATAGTTATTTTAATAACCACATCATTCTTAGTGGGACACAAGTAGGCCATCTAGAATTACTCTCTTTATTTCTATCATGACCACGGTTCCTTTCAGCTATTTAATTTGGAGGTGATTATATCGCTGTATTTTCACTACATGTTAGCTAGTTTAGTTCGTTGCTCTTAAGCTGTTAATTAAGGTGGTTCAACCACTTTCAAAACAGGTCAAAAATTGACTGATCATTCTTTTAGTTAATTTGTAGTGGTTGAATCACCCATTATTGATTGCTATAGGACTGATTCGTCACTTTCTTTAACCACCGAAAGGTTCTGCCATCTTTAAAATAGTCAAAGAAGCCACGCATTTGTCTAAAAAGAGAGTTTAATGTTTAGCACCATTTAATGACATGGCAAATGTTGAACTTTCCATTTAAAATGAAAGTATCCAAATCCGAATCTCAGCATATCCGAATGAATTTGACCACAAACTACACATGAATGATCACCCACTTTTAGTTGCAAGTAGACGTCATCAAACAAAATATAATCTGTCTCATCACTATACCTAATTAATTTCATTTTTGTAACGCCCACTTGGATTTTTAATACACAAATAATAATAATAAAAAAGTCAACCCTCGACTGTCTTTCTTTCTCCGTTAAATAGTTTCATCATGGAACACACGTGACACGTCCATAATCATATAATATGCGAGAAACTCTCTTAATTAGGAGGAAGTGGAAGAGAGTTTCAACTTTGAACTGAAGAATTGGTGGGGAGTGTGCGCGCGTGCGTGCGTGAGAGGGGAGATGGGTAGGGAGGGGCATGTGGTGGCGGCGGACCCGGGTGCGGTGGTGTTGGGGAAGAAGAAGAGCATGACGGTGGCTCGGAGCTGGATAATGATGGACGGCGCAGGGGAAGGGAAGGTGGTGGACGTGGACAAGTACGACATCATGCACCGCGTTCACATCCACGCGCGCGACCTCCGGATTCTTGACCCCTTGTTGTCCTACCCCTCCGCCATCCTCGGCCGTGACAAGGCCATTGTTCTCAACTTGGAGGTCTTTAATTTCTCCATCTTTTTGCTTTGACAATATTATATTCTACGCTTTCTGATGTTTTGAATTCTTGGGTGTCCAGCATATCAAGGCAATTATCACTGCTGAAGAGGTAGCTAGCTAGAAACAAAATTAATGGTAGTTTTAATTGGGTTTGAGCTTCGTTTGCGGATGATATCTGATTGCCATTTGTGTTGTGGAATATTATATATATAGGTACTGCTTCGGGATCCGACGGATGAAAATGTTGTCCCTGTTGTTGAGGAGCTTCAAAGGCGATTGCCTCCTTTAAATGCCATTTGCCAAGCTCAAGGCGGGCAGAACGACGTTGAGGCAGAAGAAGAAGAAGATGGTATATATATATATATATATGAGATAGTTAATATGTATAAAATTGGTGTTTTTGAAATTTTTGTTTATTTTCTTATCATTTTCGTGGATTTATTTGTTGACATCTGAAAGATGTAGATTATGAAATGTAGAGTCTCCATTTGAATTCCGGGCGCTGGAGGTAGCTTTGGAAGCTATTTGTAGTTTTCTTGCTGCGCGTACAATGGAATTAGAGACTGCCGCTTATCCTGCATTAGATGAGCTCACCTCCAAGGTGACTACTTCACTTTCCTCTTCTTTTTCTATTATCACAAGGCTATATACGGCTCTCTTTTCATACTTCATAACTTCCACAGAAGAGAAACGGGAGAGTTATCCTTTCCTTTTTACTATTCTCATTCTCATATATTTTGCTTCTGTATATGCTAAAATCTCTCTCTCTTATTCTACAGAGTTATCTTCCCTGTAACTTTTTTCTAAATTATTATTATACTGTACAGATTAGTAGCCGTAACTTGGACAGGGTTCGTAAATTGAAGAGTGCAATGACGAGGTTGACTGCTCGGGTTCAAAAGGTACGGACTTTTTTTCGGTTATGTGAGATGAGTTGTACATCTGCTTTCCAAAGAGAAAATTTGCCCTTCTTGTTAGTGATTTTATTTTGTTAATAAATTGTATAGTATGGATAATGGACCTTTTATGTAAGAAACATTGTTAATATTTCTTTTTTAAGTTGAAAGAGAGTTTTTATTCTCTGGTTTTCTGTACTTGTTGAAAAAGAAATATCTGTTTTTCAATGTATGCTATTTGGTACTTTCACAATTCTATTTTGATAAATTTATGTCCAAACATATTACATATAGGCATTATTAATTAGTATTTATGAAAATAATGTTAACATATATAATAAGTCAATTACCAGTCAGGGAGGATTTTGACCCTTGAAATTTTTTATTTATGCTAAACCCAATTAAGTTGTATTTATTTTTCATTGGCTTGATTCTGAATCAGTATTTAACAATTATATATGCAGTGTAAGAAATCTGAAAAATCTGAAGCTTAAGAAGCGGAAGAGAAGTTGCTGTTTTACCATATTCCATTGGCAGAATGATCTGAAATTAGCATTTTATAAATTTGACAAACTTTGTTAATTAAGCTTTAGAATTTTATTTCACTTAGCTATATATGGCTTTGGATTGTTTGCATAAATGGGCATACAGAGGAATTGATAGGATCAGAAAGATTCAGAGCAAAAAAACCATTTTTTTTTTTTTTTCAATTTATGCACCATCTAAGTTAAAGTAGATTATTTCCATTATATACATTTAGGAAAATGATTTCCATAAACAGCATCAAACAACATCAAACCTCTTAAGCATAGGGCATGTCACATATAGGTGTTAACCAGTGGGAAAACATATGGACCAGTACACTCTGTATTTGTTGTGTGGATCTTAGAATAATCTACTTGGCTAGGTTACAGTGAAAGAGAATGTGTGTCTCATTTCCCTTTGCTTTCCTCATAATAGGCAATGAGTTATCCACTTCTCATCACTAATTGCAGGTTAGAGACGAACTTGAACAACTACTTGATGATGACGATGATATGGCTGACCTTTACTTGTCAAGAAAGTTGGATGGTTCATCTTCACCAGTTAGTGGCTCAGGTGCTGCCAATTGGTTTCCTGCCTCCCCTACCATAGGCTCAAGGATATCCAGAGCAAGTAGAGGAAGTATGGCCACAGTTCGCGGAGATGAGAATGATGTTGAGGAGCTTGAAATGATACTGGAGGTTATAATGTTGATTTACTTCTCATTTTTCATGCTCTATTTGAAATGAAGTGTCAATTGGGCAGTGATATGTTTTGCAGGCTTACTTTATGCAGATTGATGGCACACTGAACAAATTAACCACGGTATGTGCTGTTTCGGGTGTGACTTTTTTGTAATTCAATAAATGGGCGTTGCCTTAGATTATTTTAGGTAATTCAAGAAATGGGCTTTGTCCAGTCGTGAGTTTATTTAAGTATTATTGCTTAGTGTGCAATAAGTATTGATTGCTTAGATTCTGTTTGAAATTGCGTTAGAAAGCTTCAAAAGTACTTTTAGTACCTAAAAAGTTGTGTCAAACAAAAGCTAACATGTGTATTTCTTTGACCTTTTTTCTCTAAAAATAAGCAAAACGCAGTTTTACCAAAAGCTTAAAAATGAAGCTTTTGCCAAAAAGCGTTTTTTGACTTAAAAGCTTTATTTTTCAAACACAATTGCAAACATGCTCTTAGTATACCATTTCTAGAATGGAATAACCCTTTTGGACACGTGTGCTTAATGATCAGTTGAAATAGGCACCTTTCATGATCTGTCCTGTTTATTCTTCCTCATGCATGATTCTTTTATGTTAACTTAAAATCGACTCCTGCTATGTGTTTGGTTTCAAAAAAGTAGCTAAAATCTTTTGAAGTTCCATAAGATGTATTTCACATTCTTTATGTTAGGTTTCATACTTCTCTAATTGCTTATGTGAACTTCTGTAGCTGCGAGAATATATTGATGATACGGAAGATTACATTAATATTCAGGTAACCGACTAAAAAGCTTCAAATTTGTCTTCCATACCATTGGCCGTCTATTAATGTTATGTGATCTAAGTAAACACTTTGTGCATTCTGCAGCTTGACAATCATCGAAATCAGCTGATTCAGGTGCTTCGATCTTCCATGTGTTGCGTATCACTTATTATGAATGTTCTTTTCTCTTTTGTGTTTTGTTTTCTGGGTGATATTGCTAAGTCCTGGAACATTTGTATTTTTCATACATTTGAATTATCTTCTTCTGCCTAATGGCTGCAGTTGGAGCTGTTTCTAAGTGCTGGAACTGTTTGTTTATCCTTGTATTCTTTGGTGGCTGGAATATTTGGCATGAATATCCCGTATACTTGGAATAATGACCATGGCTACATGTTTAAATGGGTATGTAAGCCGTTTCTGCTCGGTAAATTTGGCTTTAGGTTTCTGGACGAAATTCTATCAAAAAATTGAATGATCTTTTCCCATCTGGGTTGGCAGGTGGTCATTGTCACCGGATTATGTTGTTCTTTTCTCTTTCTACTAGTTGTTTTCTATGCTCGCCACAAGGGATTGGTTGGTTCTTGAATGCATACACATACATGAAGTATTCCTGCTACAAAGGAGTCTCAAGTCTTCAATTTTAATTCACAATCCGGAACAGAGAATATTTGGTTCAAATTTTGAATGTATAATATTTAGATGATATACTTGTAATCAATGACCATTTTACTGTGATCAATCAATTGATTATTTGGAATCTGTTTTGTTCTAACCTTCTTTCTCTTAAGTCCCAACATATGTTATTCTATAGTGAAATTTGGATCCCCGAGACGGGGACGGGAAAAATTGTAGGAAGCTGTGAGAGGAGGCCCGTCCAAGCAAGTTGCTCGGGGAGCGAGGGTGGCCTCTTGCTCGGCAGGGAGCCCAAGAAGCCCCCTCTCACAGCCTCTGTCCAATAACATGGCAAATTTAAACATGCTTTGGCTTTTCAGGTTTTGAATTGGTAAGCTCAATGGTCTCACTTTTCTGAACTGGAATGGTTCCTCAAGCATCTTAATGAGATCAGGATGGTAGAGGGTTAGGTATCTCATCTTCTTCTAGCCGCTCCTCTCATATCACCTATCTCACCCATGGGATGAAAACCTACAAGCAGAGGTTGCAGCAAGCAGAGCATAAGTGAAGATAGAAAAAGCTAAATTATCCAACTCATAGAGGGTAAAAAAGTTATAATTAACAAGGCCATGGACTATAAAGTAATATTTTTATAAAGATTTTAAAAAATAATAAGGGCATCAAAAACCCTCCAACTAGGTCCGCCCTTACAACTATTGTTCTCGCAATAGCATGTCTATTATTATTATTATTATTATTTTTTTTTTTTGAAGGAGCAATAGCATGTCTATTAGGGATGGCATCAATTGTCGTCTATATACATTGTTAATTTATTACAAGGACTTGTTCTTGAATGGGCCAACTTATAAACAATATGGATAATTCTAAGAGAAATGTTTCTTTGCATTCTTGCCTTTATCTCGCGTACATCTTTATTGATTTGGCATTTTCTATCTAGATTTTTATTTATTTATTTATTTTAAATTTTTTTTTCTTTTTAACTAAGGGTGGATTGATGGAGTATGTCAACTCAACGAAAATGTACGCGAGATTAATAGTAATATATAAAGAAGCATTTTTCTAATTTTAATGGCCAAGAGAAGGCTTTTCTCTTGACGACTTTCAATGCTCTGGTCTCTAATTGATTTTTAAAGACGATTTTTGAGTTTTTTTTTTGTGAGGAATTGTTTGGTAACATGAGAGTTTTTTTTTTTTTTTTCTTCATGCATGGGTCATTGTGATACAAGTATTGGATGGTCACAAATTTTCCTTTTTTCTTCCCTGAAGTATACTTTTCATTTTTATATGTATAGACTAAATGGGTCTAGCAAATACATGCATTTCTTCATTGTTCGAAGAGTTTCATCCTCACCTGAGCAGAGGATGCACGAGCATGAGTGACAAATATCAGAAGTGGCCTGCCATTTGGAGGCACACCCTTGTCATATAAGCTTCTCCACAAATCCTAAGCGTCTTTACCTAATAACCTTTGTCGTTTAGCTGGGACTCTTTTAACTCTTATGTCGTTCTCAACTCGTGGGAGCTCAGTCGCAGATTATTAACCTAACAATATTGCCGTTTGAAACAAAAATAAATTGATAAAATCGAGATGCAATTGATATTAGAAAATGTGAAGTGTTCTTCTAGCTTTCTCTTGGTGTCCTTGCAACTATAATGTGTAATTAAATTATCGTTGAATTTGAAATTATCATGATTGACTTTTAATCTATTAATGATATTAAAAGGCATATCACAGTTGAGAGGTCACTGAAAGAACACTAAAAGAACACTTAGCATTTAATATATTTGGTAAATTAGCTTTAGGATTTACTGGAATTAAGGTTTCCCTATATCAATTGGTTACATAAAATAAAATAAATAAATAAATAAAGAAGAAAAGAAGAACATTTTGATCTCATGCTTCTTTCTTGGTTGAAGATTAATCGTAGTTCTCTCTTTCCTTGGTTGCATACAATTCCATATGGTGTTGGCTGTAGCGTTGTGAAACTCTAAGCATTTTGTGGGAGTCAGAAGTGGCACATCAGGGTCCAAATTCACAAGATTCGTATTCGGATCCCTTGAAATTCTCAGGGGATTCCAGATTATGGAATTATGGGATTCTGACCGTCCATTTCAATTCAAAGATCAGGATTCCGCCACGTATCCCACTGCATTAAAAAAAATTAAAATAATAAAATAATATTTAAAATTTAAAAAATAATTATAAAAAAATAAAAAAATAATAAAATTTAAAAACAAAAAATAACAAAAAACTTGGGGTGGCCAGCCACCCCAATTTTGCCATATGGGGTGGCCGGCCACCCCATTTTCGGCATTGGGGTGGCCAAAGCCACCCCCAACCACCGATTGGGGATGGTCGAAGCTACCACCGTGGCCCTTGGGGGTGGATCGGCATCTGCCACCCCTAACCGCCATTTGGGGGTGGCTTCGGCCACCCCCATGGCCCTTGGGGGTGGATCGGCCACCCTCAAGGGCCATGGTGGTGGCTTCGGCCACCCCCAACCGTCGGTTGGGGGTGGCCGAAGTCACCCCATATGGCAAAATTGAGGTGGTCGGCCACCCCAAGTTTTTTGTTATTTTTTGTTTTAAAATTTTATTATTATTTTTTATAATTACTTTTTAAATTTTAAATATTATTTTATTATTTTAATTTTTAATTTTTTTTTTAAATTCAGTAGGACACGGGTCAGAATCCTAATCTTTAGATTAAAATGGACGATTAAAATTCCATAATTCCAAAATTTGGAATCCCGTGAAGATTTCAGGGAATCTAGATCCGATTCTCACAAAGGCACACAGAGCAGAGCCGTACATGCAGTATCAATAAAGAAGTGGGCTCTACGTACACCGTCCAATCTGACACCCCCCACTTGGCACAATCTGACTGCTTTGACTTTTATAAAATTCCGAAACCAAAAACTACCCAAACTGAAACACGCCGTTCACGTGACCACCGCGTGACTCCGCTAACCTGCGCCGGCTGCCAAAGCAAACAACTCGTTACCCACGAGAAAAGCACACGATATATACGTGTGGCGGAGAGTGCGCAGGTTAACACCATAACCCCGACCAGCGCACGCTATCTCCTCCCTTTTGCATAGGCATCTCGCTCCTGAACACACTCGGAAAATCAAAACATAGCTATAAAAGTTTTCATGGCGTGTGAGCCGGTGCGAGTGTTTCTACTGCTTAGCCTCGAACAGATCATCAACCCCTTTGCGAGTGTCCAAATCGAACAAGACCCACGTTGAATACTCCAAAATCCCACACTTTCTCTCTTTTTTTTCCTCGCCCACCAACCGGAAACGGTGCCAATAGAAAGAAAATTTTCCAACCCCAACAATTACTATCAATGTGTGCGGATGATTTTCTTCGTGATTGTCGTGGTTTCTCGTCCAAAACGACGGAAAAGATTATGATTTGTAGCGTATTGGTGACATGCACCATGTGGGTACGTCAATAAGGAGGCGCTTGTGTTTGTTTTGTGTGTGGGCGCGTCAGTGTAATTAAGATGAGGAAGAAGAAGGTAATGATGATGGCAAGGCAGATTGTGAAAGTAGAGAGGGATAAACTCGCTTCATGCATGGCATGTCCTTTATGCAATAAGCTCTTCAGAGACGCCACTACAATATCTGAGTGCCTCCACACCTGTCAGTGCTTCTCTGTTTCTCAATCTCTCTCTGTTTCTCATGCTTATGTTTCTACAATTTCTGAATTTTTTTTTTTCTATCTGATTTCACGTGGTCTATTAATTGTTCCTTTTACATGGGTTCTTTATGGTTTACGTTCTATTCGTAACTTTTTCGCATATTACCTGGGTATTCCTCAATTTGCAATCTTGTTGTAACGCTTCAATGTTAGCCAGCTTGGATAATGCTCATCATGTTAGAAATTGTACTTGGCTTTTTCTTATATGCGAGTAATGGTAGAACTTGAGCTTTGAGATATGATAATTTGTAGAATATAGGATGTCCACTGGAAAGAAGAAGCAAGCAATCTCCTTCCATAACTTTTACATTGTCAATCCTTTAGGCCCTGCCTTATCTGTTTTTTGATAGCTAGTAGAAATTCCATAAAGCACAAACCATGATCCATAATATGAAAACAAAAATTAGTCCTCAATGGATCCAATGGACATCTCAGTGCATGTCGACATTATCCTATTCCATTAAGGCTAAAACAATTAAGAGGTAATGTTTGATATTATGATGCATATGATGTGGCAAGCCATCAATGGTCCCCTTGTAATTTTAATCTTGTTTGTGAAATACTTATAAAGTTTATTGGTTTCCTGTCTAGTTTTCTTCATGAGTTTGTTTTCTTCTTGGTCCACATCAGAAGAGCGTAATCGTAAATTTCCCTGAATTATTGGTGAATGATATGGTGTCTTAAAATTGTATCTTAGTTGCATAAGAGATTTTTTGTTTTTGTTCCTTTTTTTTTTTTTTTTTTTTTTTTTCAACATTTCATTAATCAAACAATATCTGATGATTGTTATCTATAAATTTGGAAACAGTTTGCCGGAAGTGCATATATGAAAAGATAGCAGATGAGGAATTGAATCACTGTCCAGAGTGCAACATAGATTTAGGTTGTGCTCCACTGGAGAAACTAAGGTATTTCATCATTATTACTCCTACGAATTTGGTAATTTACAAATGGGTAACTTGCTTTATGAATATAGTAACTCTGTTCCTAGCCAAAGTGATAATTTTTTAATCATTCCATCGTATTATACATGTGATTCACATATTGCTCAACCAATAGCGAGGAACTGCAATTTTAATTTACTTACTAGCTGCTATTAGCATATTTGACAGTGCATGCACCATATAATTGTTGAGATAACCAACTGATGTTCCTGGAAATGAAAGTTTAAAATTTAAAGCTCGGTTCTGAAAGAACAGACTAATGACTGTCTTATTCAGCACCTCTTGTTCTATTTTTTAATTTTTATTAATACATTAATCTCTAAAAGATGTGATGGATCATATGCACAATGATCAATTTGTTGTTTAACATAAGAATATTGCAAAGATATATTTTGGTTAAGTTGTGGCACAAATGCGTGGTTATTTTTTCCCACCTGATAAAACTTATTTTAAACTCAGGTCAACCTTAATCTTGACCCTCATTACATTTCTTTCCACCAATATAAGAGGAAAAAAGAAACTGAACTCACATACTTTCTTGAAATTATACCCTCTTGGTTTAAAGTAAGGAACTATTGGCCAGCTTTGAAAAATGCATTTCTTAGAGTTAATATGGTCCTTCGTTTTGTTTCTTTGTTTGCCTAGCCGAAAGAATTATACTGTATTTGCGAAGCCAAAGGAATTAAGCATTTTGATTTGATGGCACACCAGCTTGTGAATTTTATGGTTGCTTGTTTGTTATATGTTTCTGTGTGGAGGATGTAGTAAATTCTGCAGGGGAAGCGGTTTGGTCTTTGTACTCAAAATGACATGTTATTGCTGTGGGAAACATGTTTTTGTAGATTAGAAGGGGAAAAATTAGTCAGTTTGGTAATCCTGCAGGCTATTCAATTGTTCATAAACTAGTTTAATAAGGAAATTGTTGTCTAAATGTAATTCCATTTGCAGAATTGTTGAACCTATTTCAGTTATCTTTGGCTTTTATGAACTAGTAGTCACATCTTGATGATCTTAAGAAATTGTTTTCTTTGTATGCATTAACGTATACAATACTGCAATGATATTACCAAATTGAGGGTTTCCTTAGGGGATTTTTCGAATGCATTGTATTTAAACTTTCATAATACAAACATATTACAGGACAAATCATAGATGTTAATCATTCCAATCTTGATACTCATGAAGCTGAAGAAACCACCCACGCGCATGGTTTTCTTTGTATGCATTAACGTATACAATACTGCAATGATATTACCAAATTGAGGGTTTCCTTAGGGGATTTTTCGGATGCATTCTATTTCAACTTTCATAATACAAACATATTACAGGACAATTCATAGATGTTAATCATTCCAATCTTGATACTCATGAAGTTGAAGAAACCACCCACGCGCATGGGTACAGAATGCAGCCAATTCTATGCTTGAGAGCCTGTCCTTCAGTTTCTTGACTATGTTACATTTAGAAGCCATTTTCGTAAATTATATCCCATTAACATGAAATATACGAAATCAATTAAAAGTATATTCATGAATTTGACAGGAGAAATGGTTAGTGTTTGTTTTAAGATGCTTTAACCTTTTGCTGATCTGCAGGGCGGATCACAGTGTGCAAGATTTAAGGGCTAAACTCTTCCCTTCTGTAAGAAAAAAGATTAAGGCAACTGAAGCTATACCCTCAGTTCCATTGCCAGGAAAAAGGAAGGAGAGATCTCTCTCTTCATTGGGGGTAGGTGTAAGCACAACTAGACTAAGTGCCCATTCTGGTCTGATTGGAAGAAGAATAAAATCTGCTGCAAGAAAGTGTCTTGCTCTACAAGAATCTACTTCTTTTGTTAATGAGCCTTTTAACAGAGAGGAAGATGATAAGAAAGTGGATGATTGCCTGGTCAGTTTAAGCTCGCCTGAGCCTCTATTTAAATTTGCACAAAATAGAGGGCAGGTAAAGGAAGATTTTTTATTTTTATTTTTTATTATTATTATTGTTATTATTATTATTTTTTTAATTTTAGCTTAAATCAATTTAATCTTCTTTCTTTCTATGTAGTTTGTTTAAAATAATAAAAAAATAAAAAGCTGATAATTTGGTTATCTGAAATTTATTTATGACAGCTTCCTTTCGAATTATCTTTTTGTGATGCAGAATTTTTCCAATGCTGAGTCACCTAAGCAACAAATGCGTAATAAACCAACGGTGGACCACACTGAACCATGTGAGGGGACAAATGATTTGTGGAAACCCTTAAATTGCCTGGTGGAAACTGCAAGCAAAACTAAGTCTTTTAAGTTCAACATGCATGGGACAACAATGCTGCCTGACGCCAATGAAGCACATGTTCCTAAATCCAACATAAAGGGACGCGGTAATAAATCAGAAGGCCATGGTCATGAAAATGGCTCAGCTACTGCATCATCAGGTTCAGTGAAACCTAGAAAATTGCAAGCTGTTCGACAAAGAAGTACAGCTGTCTCTGATATTCCAGGACAAGCAGTGCTTGATGCAAATAGTAAACGTGATAGAAGATTTAGTCCACTTTGGTTCTCATTAGTTGCCTCTGATGAACAGTGAGATTTCACTTCTTTGGTGCAGTAAAGAATTGACCATTAAAGAGTTGTTTTTCACATACTGAGTTTTGATTTTGATTAATGGTTTCAGGGCAGGAGATGCACTCTTGCCGCAGATATCCTCATGCTATTTGAGGGTTAAGTGAGTTTTTATTTACTGCACTTCCTGCCATGTACTTGCACTACTTGTTTTGCTTACTGCTGTCCATTTTTGTTTTGTAAAAGAAAATATCAACTCTGTCTTTCTCTGCATCATGTTTATTAGTTTTGGTAGAAGTTCCATAGTGGTGGATAAGGGATATTTTGGTATTTATGAAATACTAGTATGTTATTGTTAATTATGTTACACTTCAGATGCTCTAATCCAAGTTATAGACCTTATTTGGAGAATGGGGTGTTTCTTCCCCAATTACTTTTCAGTGGAAGGAAACTCAGTACAGTCCAAATGAAGCTTTTATTAAGCAAATGAAAGATTGAATTCATATGAATATTTCTCTGCAACAGTTGAAGTCTAAATACTTAGTAGTCTGCCATTTTGTTACCTAGAGTTTGGACGAGGAATTATCTCATGTGGTTACCCATTAACATCATTTGATACAAACTTTCAGGTCAAGTGTGACAAACCTTTTAAATGACGTTGACAAAAATAAACTTTCCAAACAGAATTTGATTAAAAAAAAATTATTTATTGTCTAGGTGGTTGAAGAGGTCGAGAGTCGATTACTTTCTAACCACACCTAATTAAAAGAAACATAATAGACAACAGGGTTGATCAGCCACATGTGTGATCTACACTTTTTAGTTACAAGATAATTCTGTTGATATGAATATCATTCTTCCTAGGAAGAGATATTTATACACCTGTAACCCTTCCAATACGTTCTTTTTCTTTGCTTATTTTTGTTTGTAGAAACAGTGAATTTCTTTATATTCGATGGTTTTTTTTTTTTTTTTCCTTATCAAATATGAACCAATAAGGTAGCTAACTCATTAGCCTGTTTTATTAGGCTGTAAATCTCAGGTTGAATGAATCACCTAAGCAGTTTCCATGTTTTCAGCTTGTAGACAGAGGTCATAAAGGAGGATCTATTAATGTTTTGTTGTGTGCTCTGGAGAATATAATGGAATCATTATTTACTGTAAATGAATCACCTCAGCAACATGCTTGAATGTCTCAAGTTGATCATATTAATACTCATTACTGTTTTCATTAAAGTTCCTCCTACCATTAAGAGTTAGCTGTGAGACTGTAATGCATTTGAGTCTGTCCTATTAATGTGGTTGCTTCTGGGTGATGCAGTACATATGCTTTCTTTGTTTGTCTTTGTTGGCCTTATTGAGCAAATACTCCCAACTTTCAATGATTTGTTCTTCAAATTGTCACAGGGATGGTAGCTTACCTGTTTCATTTATCAAAAAGTATCTTGTGAAAAAACTGGATCTTGCTAGCGAGGCTGAGGTAACTTTTCCCCTTTGTCAAAAAAAAAAGAGAAAATTTTCTGTATGGCATATCTTTTTCTGTACTCAGGTTGTATTATCTTCTAAGAAAGCTGTTTCTCTATACCGTCACCATACAAAATATAGATGGAATTGTGAATGAGAAACTATTGGGAATTTGTTGCTGAATTTGAGTGATCCTTACAGGTGGAGATCTTGTTGTGGGGTCAGCCATTGATTTCTACACAGCAACTTCACGACTTGGTAGACATGTGGTTGCAGACAAAACCAACATCAGAAAGAATAGAGACATCTGTGGGTAGCTCAGCCAAGGATTTTGTGATGGTTCTGTCATATGGTCGAAGCGCTTAGCCCCCATGAACATGTTTCAATGATGCTTAGAGTCACCTCTATCTCCAAAGTAATCTCAGTCAAGGCAATCCAAGGCAATTTTAATCTTCCCAGAGCATGCGTTTGCCTGGAAAGTCTTAAATTCCCCTATGTTTTGTGCATCCACGCGTGCGTACCTATGCTATATTCATGGCGTGTGGCGTAGACATTGGCTGCATCTTTATTGAATGACTTTTTATTGATAGCACAGTGATAAATGCCTATTTGTAGGCCTTATGAATGAATAATGTAAGGAATTTAAATCACCTGATAGGATATCTCTAAGATTTTAACATGCCTTTCAAACTCAAGGCGTTAGCAATAAGCAGTCCGTCAAATCCTAGAGAGAGCATAGCAGACTGGGGAGAGGGAGGTACAACTCCCTGCTTCCCGCCCCGTGCCCCCTTTCTTCCTTCCCCCTTCTTTTCTTGTCTCCACCGTAGATCGACCGGGCCGGGTGTGTCAATGGTCTTCGGGGTGCTTTCTAGTGGCGTGTGGTTGGCCTGCGGTGGCATGTGGAACGCGTGAGGGTGTGTTGGGTTTTTGTTGTTTTTTTCTTGTTATATATATATATAGGGAAAAATTAACTTTATCTCCTAAAGTTTTAGGGGTTTTTCAATTTGAACCCAAAAGTTTAAAAATTGGCAATGTACCCTTCCTAATGTTTCAAAAATTTTCAATTTAAACCTTCCATTACTAATTTTCGTTAAATTGGACGGAAATTAAAATAAAAAAAAAGCCTGAAGGTAATTCTGTAATTTCATAGATTTCCGTCATATTTGACGGAAATTACTAAGTAAAAATTTTTGAAACATTAGGATGGTACATTGTCAATTTTTAAACTTTGAGGTTTAAATTGAAAAACACTTGAAACTTTAGGGGGGTAAAGTGAATTTTTTTCATATATATATATACATGAAAATCTTCTCTTTACATCTGCCGTTGGCAAGGATTTATGGGGTGAAGTTTTAGTCATTTTCTTAAATAAGAATATCTTCTTTTTGCATCTGCCATTGGCAGGGATTTATGGGGTGAAGTTTTAGTCGTTTTCTTAAGTTTTATTTCATGAATCCTGAAGAATAACAGAATTGGTTTCTGATCGATCTTTTGTTTCTTATGGTTCATTTCTAGGAACAAACCATAAACCGATGATGGAGGAGTTATTAGGCATAAAGAAGAATTGTCACTATGATAGAGGCAACAAATGAGATTGCGTTTGGTAAAGCACTAGTAGCGTAGATGAAAAAGCCAGGAAATCAATGATTTAGTAACGAATACAGACGTGATTTGTTGGATTGATCGAGACGGTGATATTTCTTAGATATTGTCTTGTAATAACCCGATAGGCTATTATTTGTGTCATAGATAATGTTTGAGTTGTAAAGATTTCAAATTGTATTTTTGACAATGTACATAGCATTTTATCTAATTTAATTATTATATCAATAAAGAGATAACTCGTTTAAAAAAAAAAGGGTGTATGGTAGTTTTTTTTTTATTCATCAGAATGAGTCAACTCGTGTAGAGTTGGTTCAATGAGATGCCTTCCTTTTTTATTTCTTTATTTTTAACTACAGAATTCGACGAATTGATTTGCTGAACTTGGCTAGGTGACACCGGGTTGACTAACTCGTCTGCTGGCTTGAAGAGAACGGTGGCTAAGACTAGCAAGTAGTGGTGGGTGGTTGGAGACGGTGGTGAGTGACTGTGACAGGTGACAATGGGGCATGGGGCAATGGCAGAAGATAGTTGCCAGGGATGGTAGCTAGCCAAAGACTGCAAGGGGAAAAACACATAGAAAGTTAAATAAGAGTACGTTAATATACATATTAGGACATTACTTCTATTCCAAAGCCTAAGCTAATAGGCTTGAGTTCACTTAAATATATCAACTACTATTTTTTCTTTATACTTTATCAATGAAGAATACAACTAGCAAGTGCATTTACAACAGAGAAAATGATATGAGGTAACTTTGAAAGGTGGCAAGATATAGTGGCTAGAGGTGAACGATTATGGTGACCAAAGATGATAGCTAGGAAAGATAACCAGAAATGAAGGCCGAGGCTGGAAATGGTGGCCAAAGGTAGTGGAATATAATGGCTAGAAGTGATTGGTGATGGTGGTGCGGTAACCGAGGATATCGATGCGGTGGCAAAATAATTTGGCCCACAATAGGCCATTAAAATTGGGCTAGCTAATGGGCTGTTGAAACTAGGCCAACTATATGCCCGTGGTGGGTTGATAGTTGGGCTGAATTGGGATTAGGCCGACTTGGGTTTTTGGAATGATCGAGGAGTGCTACACATTCTAAATTTTTCTTCTAAAAGTTAGTTCTTAAATTATGTGTTACCATCTCATAAAATTTATTATTTTGGAAAGTGTGTCATCAACTCATAGGATGGTGACACATCATTTGTGAACAACTTTTTTAAAAAAAGTCTTGGAATGTTTATCATTTTTCTTTTGGAATGCAAAATTACTTATTAAGGTTTTATATTCAAGTTTTTAACATTTTGAAAAAAAAAAATCACCAATCAGATATGGAATAATTTTAAGGATTTCAACAATTAGTTGTTGGAAAATAATGAAATTGGAGATTCAGAGAAGATTCAAATTCCAATAAGACTTGAATAGAGAAATTAAAATAGAGATAAAAAATGAAAACTTTTATATAGGAGTTTGTAATTAAATAAAATATTTAAAGACTTTTCATATTCTTAAGAATTAATTTCTTTAATGTTGGAATCCAATCATAAATTCATATTTTGTGGACAAAAGGAACCTCTATGTCTCACGTTATAGAGAGAGAGAGAGAGAGAGAAAAACCTATATCTCATGCAATGACGATCCAATTGTCAGTTGGGACTTAGGATCATAATTTATTACTAATTAACTGTTATTGTAAATTATGAAGAGAATCTTTGGTTGCTCATGATAAGGCCCAAAATATCTTTAGGTTCAACATGAGAATTTTATTTATGAATGACTGTGATATTAATTAATATATTATTTGATTTTCTTATTTAATCCTATCAATTATTTTAATACTTGTTTATAGAATAGAATGTTGGAGATCAATTTTAAGAGAATCAAACAATATTAATGCATTTCATATATAATTACTTATTTACCATAATTTTGGGCCTTAATTAAAGAATATTGACAGTAATTAGGACTGTAAATATTTTTATTATAGAATAAATCTTCTTTAATATTTATTAATTGGGGGATTAGGCTCGGCCGGCCCGACAAAGACAGATCACAGATTGTGTTTCCTCTTAAGCAGAGAGTACATTTTTTTGGAGAGAGATGTTACTGGCTGTTGTCGTTTGTCAGCATTGGCTGGAAAGGTTGGTCTTTGGTGCTTTGGCATTTTGAGGGCTTTAACTTTGACCCACTGAGCATTCACATTAATGGGCTGAATACTCAGTGAGAGCATGATTCACATTGTTGCTGCAGTCTAGAGAAAGAAAGAGGTGGTAATTTATATGATAATATGAGTTGGTTTTCTTGTCTCTTGTTCCAACCATTCTTTACTTGGTTTTCCAGTCTCTTTATCCCCACCACCAAGCTTTAGCTAAAGATGAGGTTCTTGAAAGAAAAATATAGTCAAGGTCCAAAGCCATTATTCCCTCCCAAACTTATTTTTCATTGGATGATTTCTACAAAAATAAATAAATAAATCGCTTATCCTTTTATATAATTGTTATGGATAATTACAAAAGACTAAAGAAAGAGTATCTCTACTTCACCCTCACTTTACCGCATAGAATATTATGATCTTATCCACAAACCGGAAGGATGACCAAAAAAACAAAGTATCAGAGAAGCTTGATAAACCACTTGGAAAAAACAAGAGAGAATCTGTTAGCTTTCAATAATAATGGAGGCTTTACTTCAATTACAAGTATAACTATCCATGATCTTGTACAAAAAGTAAAGACACTTTTTTTTTTCTTTTTTTTTTTTTGTCTATCACAATTTTATAAAAGGGAAAGCAATTCTTTTGTTGAGATCATAAAATGAAAAATAAGTATGAATGTCTTATAGTAATAGAACCAAGTAGAACAAGCAAGAGTGATATAAATATATTTGCTTGAAATACCCGAACGTACCTTGCAAACTTGTTTATAGACTCTTTCAACTCTTATAAGGATTGAAAATCATAGGAAGAAAGGCCTATTAGAGGCTCTATATGCTTATTACAGAAAACACTCGAGATAAATCTTATTATAAGACGCTTAAATTTATTTTTCATTCAATGATCTCTACAAAAGAGTTGCTTACCCTTTTTATATATAGATTGTGGATCAATCATTGTTAAAGAGGGATAAATGCAAAATCGGTCTTTATGGTTGGCTTAAATTACAAATCGCTCCATGTGATATCAAAATGAATTTAAAGGTCCTCAGGGTATGCCAAAAAAACAATTTAGTTCCTGAAGTCAAATTTAGTTAAAACATTTAACGGATTCCGTTAAGTGACATATCAGCGTTAATAAAATGATAACACATGTCACTCTTAATAAAAAAAAAAAAAAATGTAAACTTAAAAATAAAATAAAAAACTAAAAAAATTAATTTTAAAAAAAAAAAGAAAAAAGAAAAAAGAAAAAAAGAAAGGGGTAAACGGTAAACCCGTAGGCTAGGCCTGGGCTGTGAACCACCTCCGGCGCAGATCCTCCTAGTCAACTGAATATCCTTCGGCATGATGGTAACCCACTTGGCATGGATGGCATTGGTGTCCTCAAACAGACCTACCTGGTAGGCCTCAGCCGCCTCCTGAACAACCAAGACAACATGGCTCTGGAAACGCAGATTAGTCTGCAATCGATCAAAATGTCCCACACAACAAATCATTACCCAAAAAAGATTTAACCAAACCCATCTACATAACAACGCAAAAAAGAGAAAATATCACCTTGAAGTCCTGGGCAATTTCATGAACAAGCCTCTGAAAGGGAAGCTTCCTATTCAGGAGCTCGTTACTCTTCTGATACTTCCGGATTTCACTACATAACATTGAATGAAAATTAAGTGTTAGACTAGACAAAAACAATCTTATACCCATAACACAAATTCACTAAATAAGAGCAAAGAAGGGGAAAACCAACTCACCGAAGAGCAACAGTACCAGGGCGGTAACAATAGAGGTTCTTCACACCACCGGTGGTGGGAGTAGACATACGGGCAGCCCTTTTTTTTTAATTTTTTTTATATTTATATTTTTAATATGTTTATATTTTTTTTATTAAGAGTGACACGTGTCTTCATTTTATTGGAGCTGACGTATTACTTAACGGAATCCGTTAAATGTTTTAACACAATTTGACTTTAGAGATTAAATTATTTTTTTGGTATATCCTAAGGACTTTTAAATTCATTTTGATACTATAGGGAACGATTTATAATTTATGCCAACCACAAGAACTAATTTTGCATTTATTCTGTTAAAAAAAAAAAAAAAGAACTTTTACTTTTTGTAAAGATAACACTTGTTCGATGATTATTTTCTTATGATTAAAGTAAAGCCTCAGATAAGTTAGTAGATTCCCGCAGCTATCTATGTTACAACCGACGTGCATTCTGGCTCTACGTGATTTCTCATACCGGCTATAAATAGGGCATGCAACCTATTGCTGCAGCACAAGCCAACTTCTCTGTTCTTCCCCGAAGTGGCCAAGAGTTTCTAATAAGCTCTCGCGCTTTGTAATACACAACAGAATATCTGATACCGCTCACCATGTCAGACGAGCAGATCATGAATGAAAAGTTTGACGCTGGCTCTGTTTTTGCCATAGCAGAAGACATTCTTAAGCGAACCACCCATATTGTTGACAGTATGGTGCAGCAGGTATATATATATATGCTCATCACAGCTCATATGAAGTTTTCTGTTTTTCAGAGCAGTGTTTTGTTGTTTATTGTGTTGGAAAATTAGTACATTTGGAAGCTTATAATATAGCATGTTGAGACACCACACAACCCAAAACTTAAGCTCATGAGTTTGGGCCTAACAATACTATATTAACCACTCACATTTTTTATATATTTCTAATGTGAAATTCTATTCTTTTTACACTCACACATGTACTCAACAACATGTTCGAGAAGTAGCAAGTTGTAGTGATGGTACTGCCTGTAGTATATATCTTTGTAGTTCACTTGTTATGCTGAATTGTGTGTAATTGGTTTAGTTGTTAAGGAAAAGTTTATTCAAAAAAAAAAAAAAAAAAAAGGAGAAAGATGTTTCTTTTTTTCGTACGTTTTTTGGTATTAACTTTTGTCGTAACACTTTCTAGATCAATAAACCTCCCCAGCCTTGTCCTCTTGAAAATGGCAACGAGATGAGCATTAAGATTTAACACTCGTTAATTATTCTGGAAGAGAACAAGTAGATGGGATGAAGTAATTTTTAATTAGTTTAAATTGACGAAGGAGACGACACGTTTTTTCTTTTATTTTAATGAATTTCCCCACATACATATATGTTTGAGTTTTCAAACATAATTTTTTTATCACTTATTATAGGGTTCTCAGTCACACGAGGAGAAGTTAGAGGAAAAGGCGCCCAAAGCCAGCTTCAGCCCCACACTATACAAACTGATCAAGACACTTTTCTGCGAGCTGGTAATAATTACAACGTACCCCCTAAAATCGATGTTGTATCACAAGTATATTAATATACATATTTGAATAGTACTACTCTAGCAAACTCAAAAATTTAAGTTAATGAACATGGGTCCACTTATATATATTAATTACTGTTTTTCTTTATATTTAATTTTTTCAATTTAAACCTCAACACTAATAATTAAGTGCACTCACAACAATTTTCTTGTCTTTCCTTTAATTTTTTTTTGGCATATATATTAGGAATAATATATTATGAATCCGAACATTTTCCATAATAACAAATATATATGCAATGTCAGATGGCATGCCGGACACCGAGTGAGCAAACTGCCAACGAAACAACAAAGTCAATACTTACCAAACTCAAAAGCTATCCATGGGATGCCAAGGTTTTGCTAACACTTGTTGCTTTTTCTTTTGAGTACGGGGAATTTTGGCTCCTTGCCCAACTTCACCCATCAAACCCACTGGCCAAATCAGTGGGAATCTTGAAAAGAGTAGAAGCCATCTTAGAGCCTCAAGGTCTAATTCATAAATACAAGAAAGAGATTGGTGAACTTAACGAGCAGACTAAGGAGACATTGAAAGTCATCAGGTCCATCCTTGAGTTTGAAAAGCTACCTATCAATAATACAAAGGATGTACCAGCTGCATTATCAACTGCCATGGGCTGTATCTCAGAGGATGTCTACAGGGCTACTATAACTACTATTGTAGCTTGCACGACTCAGTTGTCTTGTTTGACTAGCGATGAGTAAGTTCTTCCATGCATGTGTTTGACTTTGACATGTACGTGCTATGTATGTTTGGGATGCATTGAGTAGAATTATCTAATGCAAATGTTCATGGTTGCCTGATTTCAGGGACAAGAAACGGGAATTATCTACCTTTGCTGATAAAAGCAAAAGCACCCTAGAAAATCTAAAGAAGCAGATAAAACTTCGCAATCAACAAATAGGTTAATTAGCCACTGGCGAATTTTAATTTATTCATAAGGAGCACATATATGCAATATTATAATGACTTAAAAATAGGAGGCAACAACACAACACTGACAAATTATTTCTTGTTTACTGCAGAAGCTTATAGGAAACTCGAGGAAATCATCCGAGCACCTACCGAAATCGTGGCGTTTTTGAAGGAACTGATATTCGCCAAGGATGATGTGCAGCAGCTTTTTGATGGTTCTACTGAAACGCTGGTCATCTCTTCGGGCACACTTTATAAAAAAGCTTTCTCAATTTTGTACCATATAAATTAAATTGCATCATTAATGGTTAATTAAGACAACGAATTGGTCACTCTCTTCTCCTTTTCACGCTTGTTCAAAACTTTTGCATTCATCAATGTACTGAATTGACTAGAGTCATGGTGACACCCCTAGCTAACACATTCATGCAATTTGTTGAATATTGTGCTACTTCATTCAAATTATAGGCAATTGCTACATCGATCACGAAAAAATCGATTTAATAGTTAATTTTTAAAATTGTACAGGTTAGCATCGACGAGCTGAAAAACAAGAATGTTCTATTGTTCTTTTCTGACTTGAACATCTCCTCCGTTGATGACATGATCTCAATTCTGAAGCCAATCGATGATGAAATAAGGAAGAAGGATTATCATTATAAAATTCTATGGATCCCAATTGTGGAACAGTGGAGTGATGACGAGAGAAAGAAGTTTGATACGCTGCAGCCTAAGATGTCGTGGTACATTATGAAGTACTTTTCTGGACCAGTACGTGGAATAAGGTTTATTGAGAAGAAGTGGGAATTCAATAATTCGCCTATCCTCGTGGTGATGAATCCGCAAGGAAAAGTGGAGCACCAGAATGCACTCCACATGATTCAAGTGTGGGGAATGAGGGCTTTTCCTTTCACTGAAGCGGAAGAAGAAAAATTGGCGAAGGATTCGAATTGGATAGGGGATCTAATGGCTGAAATTCAACCAAGTTTGCGGGTAAGGTTATTTTAAAAAAATTAGGGAAACTTCACTTAATCTCCTTAAATTTTTAACGCTTTTGCAATCATTAATCCCCCTAAATTTAAAAAATTTCAATTTAGTTTATTCAATTTTAAAAAGTTTTCAATGTCGCTCAAACTATTAAGGTTTAAGGTTAAATCAAACTGAGTATAAATGAAATGTCCCTTATACCCCCTACATTTAAAAACTATTTAAATAATTAAAAATTCTTTAAAAAAAACATGGGATCCACAGCTTAGCCGTTGGTCAGGCTGACAACAATTTTTTTTCTTCTTTTCTTTTTTAATATATATATTTTTTAATTTTTAAACATGATTATTTTAGGTCTTTTGGTGTTTTCTCTTAAGATTTAATAGAAAATCCTGATGAATGGGTGACATTGTAAAATTTTAAAAGTTAGATACACTAAATTGATATATATATAAGTTGATGGGGATGATTACAGAAGCGCTGAAAGTTGAGTAGAGAAGTTTCCTCTAAAAAATTGAAATGGATATACATTCATAAATATTGCGTTTACATGCTTGTACTTTCTCATTGCAAAATTCATAATGTGCATTCAAATGAAATTTGAGTTTTGACATATCTCGTACAAATCAGATCAAAGATGAGAAGAAGCACATTTTTTTATATGGAGGCACGGACCATGAGTGGATGAAACAATTTAAAGAGAAAGCAAGTGCCCTGGCGAATGATCCGTTTATAAAGGCAACATTTTCCATAGAGTTGTTTTCCTTACAAGACAACACCAATATCCTAAGGCGTTTTTGGAACAAAATACAAAGCCTTTTCTTCTGCAAGTGTGATAAAAAGACCATTAAAAAGTTGCTTTCCTTCAAGACTGAGGAAGGATGGGCTATATTGTGCACAGGGTCTAGAGTGGAGTTAATTGGTGATGCGAAGATCATTATGCGCTTCTTGAATGATTTTGAAAAATGGAAGGTTGAAGTGCGTGAGAATGGCTTTGAAGGTTGTTTCAAAGAGTACGATATCGATCACCGCTGCAGCCATTTTGTCATCTCATTCACTGCTGGACAGATCCCAAAGAAAATTGAATGCCCTCGTTGTCCCCGCTTAATGGAGTCTTCTGTCACGTTCAAGTGTTGCCATGGCCATGAAGATTGACGATGCTGCGAATTAACGTGCTGCATTAGATGGCATATATGCATGCAACCTCTCTAATTTAGATCTTTATTAATACCTCTACTAAATAATGGTGTTTGCACTAAGTTTGTAATGAATATCACTAATAGTATGGTGGAGTTGGTGTGTAATATATACTACAATAAAGGGCATCTTGATTGCGTTTGAAGCCTGATGCCTATGTTTGGAACGTGTGTATGTAATACTTTAATTTTCATGTTGGAGTTGGACGTTTGCTTCGTTATGCATAAAAGAAGAAAAATTCAATATTTGTGATTGTATTTCCTCACCTACCCATTTGTTGGATTTTCATTCACTTATATATGGAGTACATGCATATTACTCTGTAGCAGAAGACATTCACGAAGTAATGACTGAACCCACAGTAATTCTGTAGCAATACTACTCTCAATAGATTTATACTATACCTTAGTACTTGATCGAGACATGGTTGGTTGTTATTATAGAAATACATAATATGATAAATATAAAGCAGAATAATATGGAATAAAGAAAAGAGAGAAAAACACAGAAATTAAGGTGGTTTGACATATAGCCTACATTCACACACTAAAGCATCAATAGGCTACATATTTATTTGATGTATGATTTGAGTACATAGCTCTATTTATAGGACTTTGACATAATTTCAAATGCAAAACAAATCCCGTGAATTAAGGGTAATTAATAACAAATCAAATAAAAAAAAATCACAAATTAAATCTTAATTAATCAAAAGGATTTATATCCTTAACAGTTTTTGAGAGCTCCACAAAATTAATTTCGAACCCAAAAAGACACAATAAGCTCCCACGGAGCGTCCATTGTTTGTGAAGAAAATAATACTGAAATAAAATAAAAGCGAAAAAAAAAAAAAAAGACAAATCAATTTTTTGTGGATGATTCCTATTTATAGGGAGATAAAGAGAATACAAAATGGTATGGTTGATAAAATCAAATCATAATTGAATATATTTGATTTGATTTTATTAATTACAATCAATGCTAATATATTCCCATAATATCAAATCTCACACAATATATTCTAATATCCTTTTTCAAACTCAAGGTGAAAGATTATGAAATCTTGAGTTTGAAATAAGTTGACAATGATAGGCGGTAGAGGAAGTTTGGACCTTTAGCAACAATAGGTAGAGAATCTTCAAAATTATAAGGCCAATCATGGGCCAAGATGAAAGCGAACAAAGAGCTGAAATGAGGCCAACCATAGGTTTGAGTTTTAAACATTAATACAAAGGCCATACATAAATGGGGCAACTATATATGGGCCATATATGAGAGCTAACTATGGGCTGAAATTGGCCTGAGTTTTTAACAATACCACGAAAGCCAAATAAATAGGGCCAACAAACGGCCAAAATATAGGCAATTTGGCTTCTTTTTTTTTTTTTGGCATGTTCAACTCCCATCGTAGCCTTTTTTTTCTTCTCATTTTTATTTTTATTATTATTTTTTCATGGAACGAACCAATCCAGCGCAACTTCGCACCACACAAACAATACCTCACTTTTTTTTTTTTTTCCCTCACAACCTCAATCGAATTGCAATCGGGGGAATATCAAGCATTTAAAATGAGAATAACCCAACTACTTTGATTGTTGAAGGGATTTTTGACGCTGCTTTGGCTTGACTTCATCTAGGCTTCTAGCATACCTCATCGGCTATGGACTTGTGGGCGTGAGCGCAAAAGCGTCGTGGATCTTAGAACCAATTTTTCCCAAGGGGATGTCGTCTTCCTTAGTTCTCATTCTTTGCCAGATGGAAGAGAAATTCCTAGAAGACAAAGTGGCTACATAACACACAAGTACTGAGACAACAAAAAAAGGAGACGGCGCTTGCGTTGAGAACCGAACAAAAGTGGATATAAAATAAAATAGACAAATGAATTTTACGTGGTAGGTAGACTAAGGATGAACCTTGTGACCTAGCTCATAAAGGAGGATCTATTAATACTTTTTTGTGTGCTCTGGAGAATATAATGGAATCATCATTTACTGTAAATGAATCACCTAAACAGGATGCTTGAATTAATGTCTCAAGTTGATCATATTAGCACTCATTATTGTTTACATTATAGTTCCTCCAATCGTTAAGAGTTAGCTATAAGATGGTAAGATCGGCTGTGGAAGGAGTTGGTGGTCAGTTTATAAGTGTGAGAAAAAACTTCACTTTTTGAACTAGCTTTTGGGGTTGAGAGAGATCCAAGACTACTCAGCACTGATGTCACTCTCATGTAGGGCTCGATGTGTAAGGAGAAGATTGTTGGGGTTATCCTACATCGGTTGTGGAAGGGGTTGGTGGTTAAATTTATAAGTGTGAGGGAAAGCCACACAAAACTACTCAACAATAACGACTCACGAAAAAGCAATAATCATATATGCGATATCACTCCAAAATAACAAGTCAATTTGAAGCTTTCTTAGAATCTATTATAAAGTTTAGTTTTACCTAGTAACTATGCAATGTGAAACTTATTACTTATAACTATCTTTATAAACCACTCATTATGTGTAGACTACTTCGATCATCTTCTGATCAATATGAACCGAGGTATTACAGAGACTGTGATGCATTTGAGTTTGTCCAATTAATGTGGTTGCTTTTGGGTGATGCAGTACATATGCTTTCTTTGTTTGCTTTTGTTGGCCTAATTGAGCAAATGCTCCCAACTTTCAATGATTTGTTCTTCAAATTGTCACAGGGATGGTAGCTTACCTGTTTCATTTATCAAAAAGTGTCTTGTGAAAAAGTTGGATCTTGCTAGCGAGGCTGAGGTAACTTTTCCCCTTTGTCGACAAAAAAGAAAATTTTCTGTATGGCGCATCTTCTTCTATACTCAGGTTGCAATGGGAATTTGTTGCTAAATTTGAGTGCTGTTAAAAAATCCTTACAGGTGGAGATCTTGTTGTGGGGTTAGCCATTGATTTCTACACAGCAACTTCACAACATGTGGTTGCTGATTGTTAAATTATCAGTTATCTCAAAAGCTTAAGCTGATAGGAAGATGTAAATTTAATCACTTAACCGTTACTTTAACACTCACCCTCATGTGTGGGCTCAAATTTTCTTTTAATAGGTGATGCTGAACACGTGTAATATTTAATTGAAATGGGGGGTGAATTGACGGATTCAAGATTCGTTCTCAGGACTTTTGACTCTGATACCATGTTAAATTACCAGTTATCTCAAACGCTTAAGCTGATAGGAAGAGGTAAATTTAATCACTTAACCATTACTTTAACACAGACAAAACCAATATCAGAAAGAATACAGACATTTGTGGGTAGGTCAGCCAAGGATTTCGTGATGGTTCTGTCATATGGTCGAAGCGCTTAGCCCCCATGAACATGTTTCAATGATGCTTAGAGTCACCTCTATCTCCACAATGATCTCAGTCAAGGCAATCCAAGGCAATTTTAATCTTCCCAGCATGCGTTTACCTGGAAAGTCTTCAATTCCCCTATGTTTTGTTGCATCCACGCGTGCGTACCTATGCCATATTCATGGCGTGTGGCGTTGACATGGGCTACATCTTTATTGAACAACTTTTTATTGATAAAACAGTGATAAATGCCTATTTACAGGCCATATGAATGAATAATATAAGGAATTTAACTCGCCTAATAGGACATCTCAGATTTTAATGTGCCTTTCAAACTCAAGGTGTAATTGACATTGTTTTCGCATAGCAGTTTTTTGTTTTTTTGGAAACTTCACTTTGAACCCTTGAACTACCATCACTTTTGACAAGCTTTCCTCAAACTTCAAAACTTCTCACTTTATACCCCTAAACTTTCAATTTCTATCACTTTTGACCCTTCCATCAATTTTTGCCATTAAAACTTTTAAAAAGACAAAATTACACTTTAATTTTATTTTTATTAAAAATGAAAAAAATGAAAAAAAAAAAAAAAAAAAAAAGGTTATAAGGGGGCCCAACCATGGGTCACCTTGTGATTTTTGTAATATTTTTAATTTTTAATTTTTTTTTTTTTTTAATTTGACATGGTTGGATAAATCTGGAATTTTATAAAATAGTCAGGAGTATAAACGTCATTGTCTAGCTTTTAGTATTTAAAATCTAACGAAGGGGTTTAAAGTAATAGTAATTGAAAGTAGAGGAGTCCAAAGTGAGAGGTTTTGAAGTTTGAGGAGGGCATGTCAAAAGTTGTGGTAGTTTAAGGGTTCAAAGTGAAGTTCCCTCCCCCACATCCCCTTTTTTATTATTATTATTATTATTATTATTTTATTTTATTTTAAACTACACAATTTAACGAGATGATTTGCTGTACTTGGCTAGATGACTACGCGTTGACTGACTTGGCTGTTGGCATGAAGAGAACGATGGCTAAGACTAGCAAGCAGTGGCCGGTGGCTTGGAGACGGTGGCGAGTGACCGTGACAAGTGACAAGTGACAATGGGACAATGGCAGAAGACAGTAATTGCTGGGGATGATAGCCATTAGGGAGAAAAACATGTAGGAAGTCAAACAAGAGTAAATTAATATACATATTAGGATACCATCCACTTCTAGTCCAAAAAATTAAGCTAATAACTTCAGTCACTTAAGTATAGTAATTACTCATTTTTCATCATACTTTATCAATGTGTGACATAATACTCACAAGTGCATTCATAATAAATTTTTTCCTCACTCGTGATTCTTTTCCACATTGACCAAACTTCCTCTCATGTATGAGTCATTTACACAAGAGTGTCACGCATGCTCTTAAAGCTACCACACTGTTTTTGTCGGAGTTAAACCAAAATCGTCGAACCAAGATACTCGTATCAATAACAGAAGCTAATTAGGGCTAATACCAATTGTTAGGGGGAGAAACATTTAGGGAGTCAAACAAGATCAAGTTAAAATACATATTAAGACATCACTTCTAACCCCAAAGCCTAAGATAATGAGCTTTTGTCCACTTAATATATTAACTACTATTTTTTCTTTATACGTTATCAATGAATGACACAACACTTATAAATGTACTCACCACATAGACAACGGCTGGAGGTAATTTTATAAGGTCATTAAATGTGGCGGGATATAATGGCTAGAGGTGATTGGTTAGGGTAATGTAAGATAGCACGCGGCGTGCCATGCACGCCGCGTGCAGTGGATCACTACTCGACTGGTTATGGTGGCCAAAGATGATAACTAGGAAGCGATAATAAGAGATAAGGCCGAAGGCCGGAGATGGTGCCCAAAGGTGGAGGGATACAATGGCTAGAAGTGATCAATTATTGTGATGTAGAAACTAAGGACATCAATGCGGTGGCTAGATAATCTGGCCAACAATGGGCCATTAAAATTGGGCTAGCTAATGGGTTGTTGAAACTGGGCCAACTATATATGGGCCGATGGTGGGCAGGGAGTTGGCCCAAATTAGTTTAGCCTTACATGGCTATGCTTACTATTAAGAAGTGCTCCATAAGGCTACACATTTATTGAATTACTTTTATTAATAGTACAAGGACAATGCTATTTATATCCAGTCATATGAATGTGTTTTTTTTGTTTTTTTTGTCATGTCCGCACAAGAGAGGGGAGAGGAATTCGAACTAATGACCTCCACTTCATTAAGTGTGGTCCCAGCCGATTGAACTACTTCTTGGAGATGTATTAGGATTCTGTAATTGGCTTATTGGGTGTCAAAAACTGTACTTTATGTTTTTTGGAATTTGGGTACGTTGTTATGGATTGTGTTTTGTCAAGATAATTTTGCCATAAGAAGAAAAGGGGAAAAAAGCCATTCATGTAAGTTTTAATTTTATATATTTTCTTTTTTAATTTTAAGAATAATCTGAGAAGGAGAGAAGAAAACAATGAGGAATATAATTTATAAACAAGGACCATACTTATTATTTAAGCAAATTAAAGAACATAATTAATTTACAAACTAGGACCATAATTAATATATAAACAAAGATTGATCGTGTTTCCTATTAGAAACAGGGAGTACTTTTTTGTTTTGTTTCCAGAGAGATGTTAATGGCTGTCGCTGTCGGTTGTCCGCATTGGCTGCAAAGGTTGCTGCTCTTTGGTGCTTTGGCATTTTGAGCTCTTTAACTTTAACCCACTAGTACTGTAACCTCTCTTCAAGCAAAGAATGCTTGGAAAAAGAGGCAAGAAAACCAACTCATATTATCATATAAGCACCTCGTTCTTTCTCTAGACTGCAGTAACCAGTCTCTTTCTTTTTATCATACTATCAGAGAATATGTTCTTTGGACACTAATACGTATACGTATCGCTCTCTTTCCCCCCACCAAGCTTTTTTTATTTTTTTATTTAACATGTTCACACATGGGGAGCGGAAGGCAGATTTGAATCAGTGACTTCTGTTTCATGAGGCGTAATCTCCTGACGATTGAGCTACCACTTGAAGAAAAAGTTAACAATAGTAACCACCAATTGAACTACCCATTAGAATATGGGCATTTTGAGCTACCTCTTGGGAGATTTGAATCAGTAACCACCTTGGTGTATACGTACCACTCTCTTTCCCCCACCAATCTTTAGCTAAATAGGTTCTTACAAGATCTTTTTAAGCAAGAAAAACATAGTCAAGGGTCCCTCCGAAACTTATTTTTCATTGGCAGATGATTTCCACACAGAAAAAATAAAATAAATTAAAGAGCTTATCCCTTTATATGGATAAATTAAAGACTAAAGAAAGAGTATATCTCTAATGTTTGTAAAGATATCTTGTTGTCTCTATTTATGATTAAAGTATCAATTATTGTCCTCAATGGGTAACTTAATCGACTAGAAATTAAGCCTCGTGAAGCGAAAGTTACTAGTTCGAATCTCCCTCTTCCTCCCATTGTATGGACATGTAAAAAAAAAAGAAAAAAATATCAATTATTGTTGCTATCTACAAGTGATTCACATCACTTCTTACATGTTTTTTCTTCTTCCTTCCAGCTTTTTGTAAGATTGTGGTATTCTATGTAGTTTAGTGATCAACAAAACATGTTGAGTCTCATATTCAAGCAATTGATGTTTTAGATTTATCGCATTGGATCTATAAAATTCTTCCAAAATTTTTTACTAAAGACCCTTTAAAACTCTGATCCAGAAACCCTCGATTTTGTCATTATTAGAGTCAAACTCTGGTCCAGAAACCCTTAAAATTAAAAGATTCATATGTCATTATTAGAGTCAAACCCATAATCTATATTAAATAAGATATAGATGAGTTTTACACTCAAATTAAAGAACTTTTTGATAAAAAGTTGATAGAAGAAACTAACATTTTTTTTTAGTCCAACTTTTATGCTAAGAAATGATAGCTAGTCACGAAGTCAAAAGAGAAAACAGCTCGTATGGTAATCAACTATAAGAAGCTTAATAAACAATTAGAATTTAATAAATATTTTATTTCTTAGAAAGATCTTTTGGTTAATCAAACCAAATGGACTGTAAGTGAGGATTTTGGAAAACACAATTAACAAAAGAATCTAAAACTTTCACAGCTTTTAGTACTCTTAGAGGATATTACCATTAACAAGCAGCTGGTAAATATTAATTTGTGGGAAGGAATCCATGAATCATGAACAAGGAGATTGGATTACTATAGCCAAAAAGGCTACAAAAGCTCCTAACGAGTACTTAATCAAGATGTCCATTGTATTTGTTAGTTCTTGTGTTGGCTTAATTCAGTGCCAAAATGCAGATGCTACTGTTTACGGGCTCAAACACTGATATAGAATGCTCAGAATCCAATCTCCACCGTTCATAATGTAGATTCATGTGTTATGAACGTCCCTGCAAAATTTCAGCTCAATCGGACCACAAACACCCATCAATCGGAGCTGTTGATCAAGACTGGACAGGCCGGGTCCGGACCGCAATTCCCCGGGTCCGGACCTCATTTCCCCGGGTCCGGACCTCATTTCCAGAAACTAAAATCTTGCTCCGCGAAGCCGTGTCCGGACCGCCCATTAACATGTCCGGACACGCCGTAAGTTTTAGGCCCAAAAACATGATTTTAAGTGGGTTAGGTCTAGGGTTTTGTCGGGGGTATATATACATCATTATAGAAGAGAGAAGCACGAATTTTCACCCCCAGAGAGTTCGTCGGAGGCTGTGCTAAGAGAGATCATATGTGGTGAGCGTTAAAGTGAATCTCTTAGAGTTTTAATTATTCATTTGATAAATCTACGGTTGAGAAGTCTATCGGAAGGGTCCGGTAAAGGAGAATCACGTTGAAGAAGATTGTGAGCGCGGAGACGAGTTGTAGGCTTGTCGATCTTACAGAGTCAAGGTCTTGCAAAGGGTTGTAAGTGTTCCTAGTGTCTGTAATCTCTAGATAATCTTTTGATAGTGATTTCCTGGGTTTGGCTGCCCCGGAGAGGTTTTACTTTTAGAACGTTTTCTAAAAGGTTTCCTCTTCGTAACCAAAATATCTGTGTCTGCCTTTTTATTGCTTTATATATTTTGGGTGATTGAATTGTTTATTGCTTCATAATATTAATTCCGCATAAATTGTGATAAACAAGTTTTTGGAGTCGGCATAGCGTTTTTCAATTGGTATCATAGCGGGTTCACTTCGTGAAGGATTAAACTCCTGAGTGTAGATCATTGACTTCCTTTTGCCATGAATACCTCTCAGTTTAGTTTCATTAAGTCTGATGATGAGATTGATGTTCAAGAGTTGTTTAATGATTTTAAAGTAGTGTTCAAAGCCTATAACAAGGTTTCCAGTAAACTTAAAAATGCTATGAATGATAAAGAGTTATTGGCTAATGAATTGTCTGAATCACATGTCCTAATTGACTCTTTGAAATCTGATAAAGAATCTTTGGCGAATGATTTGTCTAAATCACATATCTTGATTGATTCTTTGAAATCTGAGATTTCGGTGCTTGTTGAAAGGTCTTTATCACTTGAGAATGAATTGAATGTTTCTAAGGAACTCTCACGAAATTTCTCTAGTGATAATTTGAAAAGTTTTCTTTGTACTGAAGAATTTGTTCCTAACAAGCCTAGTATGGTTGTTGATAATGCTGGTGCATCTACTTCACGTGCTTCTAATGAGTCCTTGAATGCTGAGCCTGTGAATGTTAAAGAAGCCAAGGTTAATTTTTCTAAGACTCCTTTAGTTAAACAAACTCAAGGTAAGTTTGTTCCTACATGCCATCATTGTGGGATTGTTGGTCACATTAGACCAAATTGTTGGAAATTCAAAGCTGCTCCTAAGAAAGAAAATCATGCAGCTGCTCCGACTCTCCATGGTAAGAAAGGTAAGAAAATTTATGTTGAGCATCATACATCTTATCCTAAGCCTAGAGCCATGCATCCTCGTAGAAAATTACCTTCTAAAAGGTTTGTGCCCACTTGTCATCATTGTGGAAAGGTTGGTCATATTCGACCAAATTGTTTTGATTTGAAATCCCATAAGCATAAAAGTGAAAATTCTTATTATAGGAAAGAAAGTGAGGATTTAGTCATAATGATGAGAGAAGTGCTATCTAGGCTAGATAAGTTTGAGCAAAGTCATAAGTCTAGACCTAAGATTTCTCAAGTGTGGGTTAGGAAGGATGATACCATTCACCCATTGAGGGGGAGTGGTAGTGATCTCACCTAAAGTTAGGTGAGTCAATAATATGCCTAGGATTGATTATTTTGCTTATTTTTTAATATCCTAGAGCATGTTGTTTTTTTAATTTAATTTAATTTAATTTAATTTTTTATTTTTTGTTGTTACACTTTTTGTGTGAAGAGTGTATACATGGTTGTTTTGAGATTCTTGTTTTGAGGCAAATTCATAAAGGATTTTTCAAGAAATTCATATATCATGATCTTTGAAAAGCTTATAGATGAGATGTTGTGTGCGGACCACCAAGATTTTTGTCTACTTGCTAATCAAATGTTCAGGAATGTGTAATGTCTTGTGAAGACCTAGAAGTAGTTATTAAACCAAATCGTTATTTTTTAGTGGGACCTATAAGATGTGATGAAAGTTTAATGCTAAAGGACATTCATGTCTTGCCTGTTGTAATCTCAATTCAAGCATGTTGTTTTGTTTTGCATTGCATTTTTCTTTGTTTTGCATTTGTTTTTCTTTTGTGTACATTTCTTTTATGAAAAATTTCAAAAAGACAAAAATATGTTACTTTGATTGTTTCCTTTTCTTTCTTTTGTCTTATGCACCTAGATAGTCCATTAATTTCTCATGTTGCTTTTTATGGGTTTAATTCCTTACATCTTGGAATGTTCTTAATATGCATGAGATGAAAATTTGTGTCAATGGACTTGTTTTTGTGGTTACCTAAAGCCTGAGCTTATGTGGTACATTTTGCCTATGCTTTATCTTTTGTGTACAGTTAAGCTTAAATTAAGGTTTTGTTTCACTTTATTTGTGAGGTCTGTTAGGTAACCATATGAGGTTTTTGACTAGTCATATTTTTCAAATTGACCATATGCTAGTTGAACCTAGGGCTTAAAAATTCCTGCTTTCTCTTTTGTGATAAACACCAAAAGTTTAAGGACACTTTCTCAAAGAGAAAAATAAACAAAATAGTGAAACAAATAAAATCAAAAAATCATATTCCAAAAGGAATTTATTTCACTGTGTCAAACTTGTGCAAAATGTTTTACAAAGAGAAATGTATAGGATGAGAGTGGCTAGGCCCTAATATGATAAGGTTTGACTTTTGATTTGATATACTTGTCAAAACCTCATGGTGGTGAAACTTTCTCCTCATTTTGTAAATTGAAAATTTTTCTCTTTGGATGGCTTACCCACACACCACACAAGCATAGGTTGAATGGAACATTTTCTTGGCTTGGGTTAAGCAGTATGAGTTTCTAGCCATTTCTAGTCTCATGTATATTTTGCATATTTGAAGCATGTTTGGATATTCATTGTGCAATACATGAGTCATTGATGTGTTATCATATGTGTTCATTTAACTTTTAAGGGGGAGAAACATGCTTTGCATTTCCAGTTTCCTGTTGTTAATTGAGTCATACATTGAGGGGGAGTTTTGCTAATGTTTCTTTATGATCACGCATTCTACGTCATTTTTTTATCATGAGTTTTATTTATGTCTTCTTGTTCCACATATGCCTTGATGTATTTTGTGAAGTGTTTCAGGAAACATGAAGACCTTTTCTCATTCTGTGACAAAAAGGGGGAGTAAATATGGGGAGATGATGGGATTGGCTCGACATTTTGGTTTTGTCACTGAATTGCCAAAGGGGGAGTTTGTTAGTTCTTGTGTTGGCTTAATTCAGTGCCAAAATGCAGATGCTACTGTTTACGGGCTCAAACACTGATATATAATGCTCAGAATCCAATCTCCACCGTTCATAATGTAGATTCATGTGTTATGAACGTCCCTGCAAAATTTCAGCTCAATCGGACCACAAACGCCCATCAATCGGAGCTGTTGATCAAGACTGGACAGGCCGGGTCCGGACCGCAATTCCCCGGGTCCGGACCTCATTTCCCCGGGTCCGGACCTCATTTCCAGAAACTAAAATCTTGCTCCGCGAAGCCGTGTCCGGACCGCCCATTAACATGTCCGGACACGCCGTAAGTTTTAGGCCCAAAAACATGATTTTAAGTGGGTTAGGTCTAGGGTTTTGTCGGGGGTATATATACATCATTATAGAAGAGAGAAGCACGAATTTTCACCCCCAGAGAGTTCGTCGGAGGCTGTGCTAAGAGAGATCATATGTGGTGAGCGTTAAAGTGAATCTCTTAGAGTTTTAATTATTCCTTTGATAAATCTACGGTTGAGAAGTCTATCGGAAGGGTCCGGTAAAGGAGAATCACGTTGAAGAAGATTGTGAGCGCGGAGACGAGTTGTAGGCTTGTCGATCTTACAGAGTCAAGGTCTTGCAAAGGGTTGTAAGTGTTCCTAGTGTCTGTAATCTCTAGATAATCTTTTGATAGTGATTTCCTGGGTTTGGCTGCCCCGGAGAGGTTTTACTTTTAGAACGTTTTCTAAAAAGTTTCCTCTTCGTAACCAAAATATCTGTGTCTGCCTTTTTATTGCTTTATATATTTTGGGTGATTGAATTGTTTATTGCTTCATAATATTAATTCCGCATAAATTGTGATAAACAAGTTTTTGGAGTCGGCATAGCGTTTTTCAGTATTTAAAGGATTCCAACAAAAAATCTATAGGCTCTGAAACTTGTTACATAAAACGCTAAGAGAACTTTTACTATAAGACACTCAAACTTATTTGTCATTCAATGATCTCTTCAAAAGTTGCTTACACTTTTTATAAAAACGTATTAAATAAAAAGATAAGAAAAAGATAAATGACGAGACAATCTTAAACCAACACTTCGATCAATACTCGTTAAAAAATAAGAAAAAATAAAAATCCAAGGATTATAAGTCCGGATTGTCACCTTAAAATTTTGAGATAATTTTGTGATAAAAATATAATATATATAGCAGAACTCAAAGAAAAAGTATATTTTGTTTTTTGTAAAGATAACGTGTTGTACAAAATATGTTGTTATTTACTTATGATTGAAGTAAAGTCTCCAATAAGCTGGCAGATTCCCACAAGAATGTGCAGAAACAAGGGAGAGACATATCCAAGAGAAATCATGTAAAGGCAGAATGCACGTACGTTGAAATTGTTATGGCTATAAATAGAATAGGGCAGAAGAAGAAGCCAACTTCTCTGTTCTTCCCCAAAGGGGCCAAGAGTTTCTAAATAGCCTCTGATCAACAATATGTCTGAAAATAAGATGGTGCCAGTTACCGTACACAAAGCCGTTAAGGGTAAGCTGAGCGTGTTCACCATGTCTGACGAGTAGATCATGACCCAAATTTATGCAACTCATGTCCATGCTGACGAAAAGTTTGATGCCGACTTTCTTTTCATTGTCGCCGAAAACATTCTTAAGCGAGCCACCCAGATTGTTGACAATATTGTCGTGCTGGTATATATATATATATATGTTTCTACCATGCATTATAAGATCATTTTTTTCTTTTAGGATTCACTATAATATTGTCATAACACTTTTTAGATAAAAAAAAAAAAAAAACACTCAGCGTTTTGAAAATGGCAAAGAGGTGAGTATTAAGAATTTAAGATTTGAACACGTTTATTATAGAAGAGAACTTGGAGGAAAATGCTTTTTTATTTTTTTTATTTTTTATTTTTTATTTTCAATAAATTTCTCCATATATTATTATAGGGTGCTCCGTTACAGTAAGAGAACTTGGAGGAATTATTAGATCCACTACAAGCAATCTGGTCTTTAGCGACCAAACAAATAGCGAGTCGCCGCTATTGATGGGTCATTAGCGGCGACTTTCGCTAATGACACATCAATAGCAGCGACTTTTGAGTCGCCGCTAATAGTGGACGCTTAAAACAAAAAAAAAAAAATTATTTAGCAGCTACAACAATAGCGGCGACCAAAAGTCGCCGCTACTAACCATCATTAGCGGCGACTCCAATGGGTTGCCGCTATTAAGAAACAATAGCGGCGACAGGGGTCGCCGCTAATAATACTCCAAACAGCGGCGACCCAAAAGTCGCCGCTGATGAGTGTCAACAGCGGCGACTATTAGGAGTCGCCGCTAATGTGTAGTCAATAGCGGCGACTTTACGGTCGCCACTATTGACATAAGAAAAAATTTTAAAAAATAATTAAAAAAATTCAATAGCGGCGACCATGAAGTCGCCGCTATTAATGGGTCATTAGCGGCGACCTTTTGAGTTGCCGCTAATGACCCCTTAATAGCGGCAACTCCTAGGTCGCCACTATTGACACGGGAAAAAGTAATTAAAAATTAAGCAGCGGCGACCCTAAAGTTGCCGCTGATGAGTGTCAACAGCGGCCACTCTCAAGAGTCGCCGCTAATGAGTAGTCAATAGCGGCGACTTTGAAGTTGCCGCTATTGACATAACAAAAAATTTAAAAAAATAATTAAAAAACTCAATAGCGGCGACCATGGAGTCACTGCTATTAATGGGTCATTAGCGGCGACCTTTTGAGTCGCCGCTAATGACCCCTCAATAGCGGCGACTCTGGGGTCGCCGCTATTAACAGGTGAAAAAGTAATTAAAAATTAAGCAGCGGCGACCCTAAAGTCGCCGCTGATGAGTGTCAACAGCGGCCACTCTCAAGAGTCGCCGCTAATGAGTAGTCAATAGTGGCGACTTTGCAGTCGCCGCTATTGACATAAGAAAAAATTTTAAAAGATAATTAAAAAACTCAATAGCGGCGACCTCATTAATGGGTCATTAGCGGCGACTAAAGAAAGTCGCCGCTAATGACCCATTAATAGTGGTGACTTTGTAGTGGCCGCTATTTACCCCTGGAAAATATATATATATATATATATATATATATATATATTGGGGCGATGCTATTAACCCTACATATATAATAGAAAAAATTATTTACCAAAAATTCACCTCCAATAATTTGTCATTATTTCTTTTATATTAATTATTGGTGAATTTTTTTTCTATTTTCTATTCTTATTTTATATAAAAAATCAATATTTATTTTTTTCTTTTAAAGAAAACAAATTCTCCTATTAATTATTATTGAAGTTTTCTATTTCTTATTCTTATTTTAATGTTTGATCGAACAATCGACCGATCTTGGTGAATTAATTCGATTGATTGTGATAGGATCAAATAATTGATCAAACATCTGATCGATCCAGGTGAATTAGTTCGATTGATCGTGATATGATCAAATGATCGATCAAACATCGATCCTAATGAATTAGTTCGATTGATAGTGATGGGATCAAATGTTTGATCGAGCATCCAATCAATCTTGGTGAATTAGTTCGATTGATCGTGATAAGAACAAATTATTGATCGAACATCCGATTGATTCTAATGAATTAGTTCGATTGATCGTGATAGGATCAAATGTTCGGTCAAACATCCGATCGATCTAAATGAATTAGTTCGATTGATCGTAATATGTTTAAATGATCGATCAAACATCCGATCGATCCTAATGAATTAGTTCGATTGATCGCGATAGGATCAAATGTTCGATCAAACATCTGATCGATCCTAATGAATTAGTTTGATTGATCTTGATAGAATCAAATGTTCGATCAATCTTACTGAATTAGTTCGATTGATCTTGATAGAATCAAATGTTCGATCAATCTTACTAAATTAATTCGATTGATCTTGATATGATCAAATTATCGATCAAACATCCGATTGATCCTACTGAATTAATTCGATTGATCGTGATAGGATCAAATGATTGATCAAACATCCGATCGCTGCTAATGAATTAGTTAGATTGATCGTGATAGGATCAAATGATTGATCAGACATTCGATCGCTCCTAATGAATTAGTTAGATTGATCATGATAGGATAAAATGATCGCTCAAACATCCGATCGATCTAGGTAAATTAGTTCGATTGATCGTGATAGGATCAAACGATCGATCCTAAGGAATTAGTTCGATTGATCGTGATAGGATCAAATGATTGGTCAAACATCTGATCGATCCTTGTGAATTAGTTTGATTGATTGTGATAAGATCAAATGATCGATTAAACATCTGATCGATCCTTGTGAATTAGTTCGATTGATCGTGATAAGATCAAATGATCGATTAAACATCCGATCGATCATAATGAATTAATTCGATTGATCGTGATAGGATTAAATGTTCGATCAAACATCCGATCGATCCTAGTGAATTAGTTTGATTGATCGTGATATGATCAATTGATAGATCAAACTGGATACAATTGATGGTTCAATCGAATATTCAATTGAACTGTAAGCTTTTTATATTATCTTAGTGTCTTAGTTATATTGATCTTGTATTATCTTTGGATTTTGTATTATTTTATAATTAATTATAAGATAAATATCAACTTAATGATCTTTATCATAAAAATTTATTAAACGGAAATTTTTAGTTAATATTATAATAATAAAAACATATTACAAGAGAAAAATTAAAAAAACAAACATCCGATCGATCCTAGTGAATTAGTTCGATTGATCGTGATATGATCAATTGATAGATCAAACTGGATACAATTGAAGGTTCAATGGAACATTCAATTGAACTGTAAGCTTTTTATATTATCTTAGTGCCTTAGGGTGCGTTTGGGAGTGCGTTTTTAAAAAAATAATCTGCGATTTTAAACCAAATCGCAATTTTATGGTATTTGGGATTGCGATTTTAAAAACGCAAATTTTAAAATCGCAAAAAAATCTGCGATTTCCATAAGCTGATTAGAGGGTGCTTATTTGAAAAAGTGCGAATTTAAAATAAAATCACGATTTCTATTAAAAAGATATTTGGCGCAATAGTTACCTTTTTTAGAACGGGAATGAAAAAAATACTAAGAATATCCACCTAAAATATATTAAAACCCTTCTTTTCTCTTTTTTTTTTTTTTTTTTATCTTCATCCTTTCTGTCTTGTTCATCCTTATTGGTAATTTGGTCATGAAACCGCAATTATATGCTAATATTATCCAAACACTCAATTGATAAAAAAAAGTACTTTTTAGTATGTTTTACCAAACGCTTGTGCGATTTTAAAAAGTGGTGATTTTAAAAACACAATTTTTAAAAACGCAATTTTTAAAATCGCACTTTTTGAAATCGCACTCCCAAACGGACCCTTAGTTATATTGATCTTGTATTATCTTTGGATTTTATATTATTTTATAATTAATTATAAGATAAATATCAACTTAATGATCTTTATCATAAAAAATTATTAAACGGAAATTTTTAGTTAATCTTATAATAATAAAAACTTATGACAAGAGAATTTTTTTTTTTTTTAAAAAAAACAGAAATAAATAAATAAAAATTAAAAAATTGTAAGTATAATTTTTTTTTTTAAAAAAAAAAACCCCAAATAGTGGCGACATATGGGGAGGCCGCTATTTGAGATCAATAGCGGCGACCTATGGTTGCCGCTATTGATTGGGCAAAATAAAATTAGCGCCAATCTCTGAAATTGGCGCTAATTTCTGAAATTTTGAGTCCATTTTTTATGTTTTCTGTAAATTTCAAACCATTTTGTTTGACCCAAATCCCTAACCCGTAACCCCAAAGTCCCACCCCCCTCATCACTCTCTCACTCTCACTCTCTCTCTCTCTCTCACTCCGACGCCGCGCACGTTTCTCTCTCCGGCAGTATTTCACAAGGTATCTGGTGAGCAACTGCAATTTAAACTGACCGGCAAGATTTTGGCCAACATAAATCAAGCTTCCCTGAATGAGTTTGTCATTGGGTTGGATTATTTTTTTTTCCAGAAATTGAAACTTGTTTCTCTGTTGATAATTTGCAGGTTCGACTGTCGTTTTCACAGTGCGGGGCAGCTCTCCACATGCCTCCCCCTTATTCAATTGTTATTCAGGTAAGATGATGAACATTCTGCTTGCTAATAATTTATTTAAACTGATTATTAAGAATAAAGACAAAATTTTGCTTCTTATATGGGGTTTGTTATTGAACTTAATTAATGTTGGTTAATGTAAACACAGGAGTCAGAAAAGGGTTGGGACTTTTTTAAAATTTTCAATAAAAATGGCATAATAGTATTTCCATGTTGTTTTTGCTATTTATTTGAGGAAAAAAATTGATAGCAGTCTTAGATTTAAAATGTGCATAAACCCAATTTACAAAATCCAAAAAAGCACAAGAGGGGTTTTGGAATATTTTCCATTAATTTTTATTGATTTAGTTTGGTTTATCTTCTATATCTGCTTGAAAGCTTCGCTTCCTCTTAAACTAAACTAAGCTTTGAATTTGTTTTGTTTTAACACTCCCGGAATTGTGTATGCTTCATTAAATCTAAAGCATTTTGCATTGAAGAACTATTTATGAATTTCTGTTTTGCAGCTTATGTATGTCATTTTCTGGTCGCTTGTTTTTCTTATGCTGCAGGTAATATGAGCTTATACATTGGCATAAGAACCCTGAAGATCTAAAGAACAGGCATTTCTAATATCCTTACAAATAGATGTAGGTTATTTCTTTCTAATATCCTTTCTGCTGGGGATCGATCAGAAAGTTAGAAATATGCCAATTACCACTATAGTACTAGAAGTTCTAATTTAGATGCTCTACTTGTCCAAACAGCCAAATGATACTATACAGGCTATTTTATTGCTAATTTCTACCATTCATTTAAACCATCATACCATATGGCATCTTCAGTTTTCTTCCACCTTCATGGCGGTCACTGTATGCAATTCCATGCTTGTAGCTTTCTGAATGCATGAAGAGAAACTCTATGTTAACTCGATTTGGGGAGTGTTTTTTGTTTGACAAAGTTTCCTAATGTGAAAACTATATTTGTGTTTTGGTTGTTTGTTAATGTTTTTGTTTGGAGAAGGGAAAACAAAAATTTTAACAAATAGAGCCATGATTTTAGAGCACAACAACCTAAATCTTTTGTTTGCGTTATTGGGGTGGCCATACTATTTCCATAGTCGTGAAGGTGGTTCGACTATTCTCAAAATATGAGGGTGGCCGAACCACCTCAAAGGCCGTTTGGTGGTTCGAACACCCATTCTGCATTTTTATACCATGTAGGGCAATGTATAACTCTGCATTTTTAATATGGACAGGATTACCATCTTTTTATTTATTTCTTTATTAGTTTTCCCTAATCTTTGTCTTTCTGTGAATATGTGGTTCTTTATATATCTCTTTCCTCTTCCTTTTTTTTAAAAAAAAAAAAAAAAAAAAAAAATTCTGTGTATATAATTGCAGATACCATCTTTGGATCTCGTGCATCTTCTGGCAGGAACCTTCTTCAAGCTAGAAAAGGTTTGACTTACTATGCATTGCTGGGTTTGACTTGCTATGCATTGCTGTGAGTGTGAGATCTGATAGCTCAAAGTTTCAAACATTGGTTTTATGCCCATTCTTTCAAGTTTTCAATTAGGTCTAGTTGGATGATAAAGATGCATCAAATTTGTTATATTGTGTGGCGTGCTAGCTGATTTATTTCTAGAGGCTTATAGATTTGCATTTTCAGGCATTGCCCTTTGTAACCATTACTACTAATTTTTGCCTTTCAGATTCCCTTCCTATTATTATTACCCTTTTTTTTGTGGGTTTTGAGGATTTTCTTTTTTGTTTTTAGTAAAAAGCATTACGGAAATGGTATTGAGAAATTAATTGAATTAAAGCCTAGCGACTAAGGTTTTGACTTTGTGCATGATTATACTGAGTTTAATTAGTCATATCTCTGATCCATTCAGGCCATATGGCCATGGGTTGTCTATATACCCATATGATGATAGAATAGCCAACTGGTTTCTGATGTGCATATATCTAATTCCTCTATAGCCAACCAAAAATTCTGCAAAGAGCCCTTGCTTTGTTACTTGATGAGAGGTGCCGTATTTGATGGAGAACATTGCTATGGAAGTTCATTTGTTTGCAATCTTTTGAATGTTTTTGTTTTCTCTTCTCAAAAGAATAGTTATTTCAAACCTATTGTCACTCACTTGTTGGTGGAAGTACTGTGAATTGTAGTGAGCGGGAGGCTTGCATGGAGTTATAAGGATGAGTAGAATGTGAATTGGAGTGTTTGGTTTTTGATTATATTTGTTTGTTGGTTTGCGTTTGTGACCTCATTAATCATATAAGTTTGTGTTTGTGTTTGATTGTGGTAATTAAGGCCGAGAATCTTTTTTTTGTCTTAAGTTATTTGTTTCAGGAAAAAAGAATTGCTTTTAGTCTTAGTTAATTCTTTTTATTTTTTATTTTTTTTATTTTTGTTTTAGTTTGTTCATGTGATTGTTTGTTTCAGATCAGTGAGCTAGACCCAGCTTATAGTTAGATCTAACAACTAGTTTGACACCCCAAGAAGCGATTGTGTGTTGTTTGTTTGCTAGCTTTGTGATGAAAACTGGTATGAGGTGTCTGTCTTTTATGAGCTTTTTACTTGTTTTTTTTTACATGTATATTAGATTCCCTTTTGTCTTTCTTTCTCGGCCAAAGATTTCTCTCAACTTCTGTAAAGGTTGTAGAGATGTTCCACCGTTATGTGAGTTGCTCTTATTTTTATAAGAATTTGCAAGCATGTAAATAGCAAATACTAGAAGCATTTGAATAAAAGATAGTGTTATTCCTTTGCTTGATGAGATGAAGTCCTTTATTTTTTTTTTGACATAGTTTGTGCTCATAGTTTTTTTTTTGGGTGGTTTAGTTTGATTGACTTGGCATGAGTTTACTTTTGATTATAACTTTATATTGTCCGGACGTCCCCAACATGTCATTATTTTGTGTTATTGTTTCCCTCTTTCCCTTTTTGTTTCATGATAAGAAGTGAATCTTTGAATCCACTTGTCCTTCCATATGCAATGCTTGCACCAACTTGTTTTAATGGTTTAGCTATTATTCCTTTGCTTGATGAGATGAAGTCTTTTATTTTTTTTTGGACATAGTTTGTTCATAGGTGAGGACTAACCCTTCAATATATGTAAGGTTTGTTGCTCTTAGGGTCCACAATTCAAAGGCAAGCCTTGGATTGGGTGGTTTAGTTTGATTGACTTGGCATGAGTTTACTTTTGATTATAACCTTATTGACCGGACATCCCCAACATGTCATTATTTTGTGTTATTGTTTCTCTCTTTCACTTTTTGTTTCATGATAAGAAGTGAATCCTTGAATCCACTTGTCCTTCCATATGCAATGCTTGCACCAACTTGTTTTAATGGTTTAGCTATTATTCCTTTGCTTGATGAGATGAAGTCCTTTATTTTTTTTTGGACATAGTTTGTGCTCATAGGTGAGGACTCAAACCCTTCAATATATGTAAGGTTTGTTGCTCTTAGGGTCCACAATTCAAAGGCAAGCCTTGGATTGGGTGGTTTAATTTGATTGACTAGGCATGAGTTTACTTTTGATTATAACCTTATTGTCCGGACGTCCCCAACATGTCATTATTTTGTGTTATTGTTTCCCTCACTTTTTGTTTCATGATAAGAAGTGAATCCTTGAATCCACTTGTCCTTTCATATATATGCAATGCTTGCACCAATTAACTTTAGTTATCTCTAGTGATTTGACTATAAATAGGCTTGATGTAATTCTCGTAACTGCTATATAACAACATTTATTATAAGCAGGTTTTTTTTTTTTTTTTTTTTTTTGAGGTCACCGCTAATGATTTTTTTTCCTTACGATTATCAATAGCGGCGACCAAGATGTCGCCGCTACTGTCCATCAATAGCGGCGACCTTCTACTGACTGTCAATAGTGGCGACCTTATAGTCGACGCTATTGATTGTCAATAGTGGCGACTTTATGGTCGCCGCTACTGTCCATCAATAGTGGCGACTTTTTTGTCGCCGCTATTTAAAAACATCAGTAGCGGCGACAAGAATGTCGCCGCTATTGACCATCATCAGCGGCGACAAACGGCCCATTTTAACTTTTTTTTTGCGGCAACAAGAAAAAGTCATTAGCGGCGACCCCAAATGTCGCCGCTATTGATCATCAGTGGCGGATTAATACCAGCAACTGAATAGCGGCCAAGGGTCACCGCGATTGATCAATAGCGGCGACATTTTGCTCATTAGCGGCGACTTTGGGTCGCCGCTAATGAGCAAATTTCTTGTAGTGATCTTGTGTTGTGAAATGAAAAAAAGGGTGATTTCTCGCTAGCCCAGCCCTAGAGGAGAAGTATTAGTTTCTCATGATCTCGTGAGATTAGTGAGTGGATTTAATTTTGTCAACGATTTCAAACAATGGCGGATGACCTCTCAAATCTCTGGGCAAAATTATCTTTGTCTGAGGGAGAGGATGCCGAGGTTGAGATCCAAGCAGTGGATGTGACAAAGGTGGTTAGGCGTGGATTATCATGCATAGTGGGGAAATTGATGTCGGAGAGAGTAGTGAGTAAGGAGACCATCAAAACCACGCTCAAGCGTTGGTGGCGTTTAACCGGGGCTATGACTTTCAAAGTTTTAAGAGGGAATTTATTCCTGATCGAATTTGAATATGCAAACGACAAGAAGCGAGTCTTAGAAGGAAGACCATGGGTATTTGAAGGAAACCTTTTTCTGGTGGAAGATTTCAATGGCCAGTCTTCGCCCTCAGAAATCAGCTTTGATAAAGCTGCTTTCTGGGTATGAATGTTGAAGCTTTCGTTGGCATGTATGAGCAGAGAAGTAGGGATCAAAATCGGAGCCTCAGTTGGGATTGTTGAGGAAGTCGATACTGATGGAGATGGGATTGGATGGGGAGAATTCTTACGAGTGAAGATTTTGATTGATTTATATAAACCTCTCTCCAGTGGTCGGATGATGAAATATGACGGGAAATCACATTTGATTGGTTTTCAATATGAACAGTTACCAAAATTCTGCTTCCATTGTGGTGTAATCTGTCATGGGCCAGAAGGGTGTCTGAAGAGGAAAACAATGAAAAATCAGGAGGACCTAACTCAATTCGGGCCATGGATGCGAGCGCAATCCCCAACCAGGAGCGGCGATCGCATTCAGGACCGGTATGCAGGAAGATTCCCGCAGCAGGAGGAAGAAGAAAGACCAAGAAGGGCTGAACAGGTGAGTCGCAAAAGTCGGGGCCAGAAACGGGGAGGGGAGGAGTCCGGTGAGGGCGACGATGATGGCAAGCAAAATCGGGAAAGTAATAAATGCAATCCCACAGAATATGCACGCAATTATGATGACGGGAATTGGGGGGGAGAAACGCAGGGATTTTTTCAAACAAAAGCCAGACAGGTATGGAAAGCAATAAAGTGGGAGTTATGAAAGAACATTTTGAATTTCAATCCACTAAAACACCGGCGCAAGGAAAACTGTCTCAAAAAGGAAAAAATCAAGATGCCATCAAGGGACACATGCTGGCAGATTTATCTTCTTATAGCAACCAACGCTTGACAGCTAAGGGTACGTGGCAGGCTAGGAATGACATGCAATCCAAAAATCAATCCCAATAGGATGTGGGCCTTGAAGATGTATTCAATAAGGCTGGGAGCCCATTCACTGGCTTGGTTTTAACGGAGGTTGAAAACTCTATCAAGGTAGCCAAGGAGGGGAGATTGTCGGGAAAGGAGAAGAATATTAGTGGCCTAGAAGGGACTCTAGCACCATGGAAAAGGAAAACAGAGATGCGATGGTGACAACTAATGACATCCTAAGCACTCCTGAAACCATTTGTAAAAAACGGGTAGTTGGAGATGGAGAAAAGACTATAGGGAATGCAACAAAGGTATGCTCCGGGATTATTGATGGTGACTCTTATGACGGTTTGGGGTTGGCGGTGGCTGATGACCAGCCTCGCCAACCGCTATGAATATATTAAGCTGGAACTATCGGGGGCTTGGGAACCCCCGAACAGTTCATGACTTTTGCCGCATGGTGAAAGAAAAGTGCCCAAACCTAGTCTTTTTAATGGAGACTAAATTGTGGAAACCAAAATTGGAGATTATACGTTTGAAGGTGGGTTTTACAAACATGTTTGTAGTTGATTGTGTGGGGAGAAGTGGGGGCCTGGCTTTATTTTGGGAGGAAGGATGGGAGGTGGAGGTCCAAAACTATAGTCATAGACACATAAATGCTATAGTTCATGACCAACATCTAGCTTTAGAATGGAAGTTTACCGGTTTTTACGGCAACCCGGACCAGACAAAAAGAAATGAAGCCTGGGAACTATTGAAGCATTTGGCTCATTTTGCCTCGGACCCGTGGTTAGTTATCGGTGATTTTAATGAAGTTTTGACAATGTCTGAAAAACTTGGGGGAAACACAAGACAACGACACCTCATGGAAGCGTTCCGACAAACGATAGAGGTTTGTGGATTGACTGACTTGGGCTATAATGGCCCAAAATTCACGTGGAGCAACTGTCAAAAGGGAACGACACTCATTAAGGAGAGACTTGACCGAGGGCTTTGTAATTTAGCATGGAGGGATTTTTTTCCAGACTCGCAACTCTCTGTGGGTGTGGCAGTAAGTTCAGACCATACTCCTTTGGTGCTAAACCTAAGTGGGGCTGTTATAAAAGCTAGAAGAGGCCCACGGTTTTTCTATGATGCAAGCTGGGCAGTGGACACAGAGTGCAGGGAGATCATAAAAAATTCGTGGACAGAAGAGGTGCGGCCTACTTTGGATTGGGAAAGTCTTTCTTCAAAGGTGGGACATTGCATGGCGAATGTTCTTCATTGGAGGAGGGAAACCAAAAACAAAAAATGTGTGTCTATTGCTACTCTGCAGAAAAAACTTTTAATACTACAAACCAGGGAAGATGGCTTGGCTGAAGAAGAAATAAAAAAAAATTCAGGTGGACCTTCAAATGTTATTGGACAAGGAGGAGCTTTGGTGGCGACAAAGGGCGAAGGAGGAATGGCTCAAGTTTGGAGATCGCAATACTAAGTATTTTCATGCTTGCGCCAATTTCAAAAAAAGGCAAAATCATGTGAGGAGGATCACGGATGAAGCGGGACTGACCTAGGAGACAGAGGAGGCTGTAGGGGAGCTTTTGTAGACTATTTCACGCAGCTGTTCACTCAGGGTCCAATCGGCGATTACAGCCCTTGCATTCAGCCCATTGCTGGCTGGGTTACTCATAACATGAATGAGGAGTTGCTGCAGAATTTCACAGCAGTGGAGGTTCAAGAAGCCCTATTTCAAATGGCGTCTTTAAAAGCGCCGGGACCGGATGGACTAAACGCATGTTTTTTCCAACAAAATTGGTCCACCATGGGGGAGGAGGTATGTGGAGTTTTACTTGGTATTCTTAATTCTGGTATTTTGCCCCAAGCTATGAATTTAACCCATGTAGCTCTTATACCAAAGACTAAGAACCCAAAGTATGTCACGGAATTTAGGCCGATTAGCTTATGTAATGTCTTATATAAAATCATTTCAAAAGTGCTAGCAAATCGGCTTAAAAAAAATTTACCCATGATTATTGACCCCACGCAAAGTGCTTTTATTCCGAGACGTTTAATCACGGATAATGTGCTAGCAGCTTATGAAACGCTACACACGATGCATTTGGGGATGAGGGGAAAAAAGAGTTTTATGGCCGTTAAGCTCGACATGAGCAAGGCTTATGATAGGGTGGAGTGGGGTTTTTTGGAAGCCGTAATGGAGCGGATGGGGTTTGATGGGAGATGGATTTCCTTGATAATGATGTGTGTGAAGACGGTGAAACATTCGATATTGGTGAATGGGAACCCTTGTGTCCTTATCACCCCATCCTGGGGTCTCCGCCAAGGTGACCCTATATCACCTTACCTGTTTCTTCTTTGTGTAGAAGCTCTGAGTGCTATGCTGACCCAAGCCAATACGGAGGGAAGGTTGACAGGGGTTCCTACATCGAAAAAGGGGCCGGCACTTAGTCACTTCTTTTTCGCCGATGACAGTTTACTGTTTTGCAGGGCCAACTTATCTCAATGGAATTATCTGACATCCATTTTACAAAAGTATGAGGAGGCGTCGGGGCAAAAGATGAACACAAATAAGACGGCCATATTCTTTAGTAGAAATACATCAAATGAAGACAAGCAACACATCCAAGAGATAGCGGGGATCTCGACAAATCAGCGCTATGACACCTATTTGGGGCTGCCCGCCTTGGTGGGAAGATCTCGAACCGGTGCTTTTAAATGTATTAAAGAAAGGGTGTGGAAGCGTCTCCAGGATTGGAAACTCAAGTTCTTGTCCCAGGCCAAAAAGGAAATTCTCCTAAAAGTCGTGATACAAGCCATACCCACTTTTTGTATGGGTGTGTTCCGACTTCCGAAGGTGCTTTGTAAGGAGATTAATTCCCTCATGATGAAGTTCTTTTGGGGCCATCAAGAAAATGAGAGAAAAATCCATTGGATGAGTTGGAGTAAGATGGGCTTTTCTAAAAATCAAGGAGGTTTGGGTTTCCGTGATCTTGTTTGTTTCAACAAAGCCCTTTTGGCAAAACAGATTTGGCGCCTTTGGAAAACACCGGACAGTTTAATTGCAAGGATATTGAAGGCCAAGTACTACCCAACATGTACGGTTCTTGAAGCTTCTTTAGGAAACCGGCCTTCCTTAGCATGGCGGAGTATCCAGGGCGCTAGTGATCTTGTCAAAGATGGCTTACTATGGAGAGTTGGAAATGGCAAATCAGTTCATATATGGAAGGATAGGTGGCTGCCTAGACCTACCATATACACGGTGATCTCTCTTCCTTCAATACTTGACCCAAATGCAACGGTTAGCCAACTCATTGATGTAGACACAAAATGGTGGGATTCTGCATTATTGGAAAGGTTATTCTCTCGGGAGGAATCCATTTCTATACTTTCGGTACCTATTAGCACCACGGACCAAGAAGACAAGCTTATATGGAGAGGAACGGCAAAAGGGCTTTTTTCGGTTAAAAGTGCCTACCGCCTGGAAAAAGAGAGAGAAATTGCCTCTTAGGCAGAAAGTTCCTCTCGAGTCCGTTTTAGTGATGTATGGAGATCCATTTGGCGACAAAGAATACCAAGTACGGAGAAACACTTCCTCTGGCGAGCCTGTCATGACATTTTGCCCACAAAAGCAAATATGGGGGCCAAGAAGGTGACTATGGATACTTATTGCCCAGTTTGTGAAAGTGCGGAGGAAACCACTTACCATGTGTTATGGCAATGCCCTACGGCCGGGGACATCTGGAGTGCTGGGTGTACAAAATTCCAGAAAAGCTATTTTGAAGGGCCGTCTTTCCTACAGGTGGTGGAGGGGATGTTGAAGAGCTGGGACCAAATGGAATTTGCTCAGTTTGCAAACATTGCTTGGCGTATCTGGCTTAGGCGAAATGAGGTGATTCACGGTGGTGATTTTCTCCATCCCAATATTTTAGTCCAGCAAGCCACACAGGCAGTGACTCTGTTTCATCTGGTGCGGGATGAGGTGGTACCGTAGGAGGTTGTTTGCGAGACTTCTAATCACTGTAATTGGAAAAATCCTCCAATTGGGTGGTTTAAGGCCAACTGGGACGCCGAGGTTAATCAACACTTAGGGCGTGTGGGCCTAGGGGTTGTCATACGGGATCATCAAGGCAAACTGTGGGCGGCAAGAAGCATGACTGGTCGGGGTTTTTTGGACCCAACATCAGTAGAAACTCTGGCAGCCACTATGGCGGTTCAGTTGTGCACTGAGATGGGGATGAAGCAGGTCCAACTAGAGGATGATGCGAAGGTGGTTGTGGATGCAGTGAATTCCTTGCTGCCTGATGAGAGTGCCACGGGACACCTCACTGAAGACTTGCGTATAGCTCTACACTCCTTCTCGTCCTAGGAGCTGGGGTATGTTCGGAGGGAAGGTAATAAAGTGGCTCACATACTTGCAAGTTTGGCTTTGCAAAATGAGATGGACAGGGTGTGGTTTTATGAACCCTCGGATTGTATACGTGAAACTCTGCATGCAGAGGTTTTAGCCCTGCAGTGTAATGACTTGAATTCTCAATGAAAACGCAATATTTCTTTTTTTTTTTAAAAAAAAAAAGAACTTGGAGGAAAAGGCGCCCAAAGCCACCTTTAGCGCCCCACTGTGCACACTCAAGCAACTTTCCTACGAGGTACTAACAAAAAATAGCAATTTTTTTTTTTTTTTTGGTGTTGATTTTGGCATAAATTAGGAATAAGATGAATGTGATTATTTTATAGATACATTAGCGTTTTCCATGATAACAAATATATGTGCATTAATTAATGTTAGATGGCATGCCAAACACCTGGGGAAGTAATTGCTCACAGAACATGTACAACAATGTTAATACTTTACAAACTTTCAAGCTACTCATGGGATGCCAAGGCAGTGATGATGCTTGCTGCTTTTGCTTTTGAATATGGGGATTTCAGGCTCCTTGCTCAACTTCCTTCATCGGACCAACTCGCCAAATTAGTGGGAATCTTGAAACGGGCACCAGATATCTCAAAGCTTTCAGGCCTTCAGAAATACAAAAAAGCGATTGTTGAACTTAACAACCTCATCAAGGACACTTTGAAAGTCATCGAGTCCATGTTTGAGTTGGAGAAACTATCTACCTATGATACAAAGGATGTACCAGAATTAGCAATTGCCATGAGCCATATCCCAATAGATGTCTACTGGGCTATCATTACCATTATTGCTTGCACAACTCAGATGTGCTGTGTGACTAGCGATGGGTGAGTTCTTGTCTTTGACATGTGCTATGTATGTTTAGACGTCACTAATTATGGTATATAAGATAAAACAATCACAAAAGAAAGATTTACGTGATGCCAAAAAAAGTAAAAGAAAATACAAGCTTTTCTTTTGTATAAGGATAAACCATATAGGTTTGTTTTTCTCTCTCACAGTCTGGCTTCTAAATGGGGTGGAAAAATAAAATAGTTGACACAATATTTGTTAGGAAATTAATCTTATTCCCAAGACCCGTGAGATGCGAAAAATAAGAAGAATGTGGAACAATCACACACGACACAAAGATTTAAGTGGTTCGGTTTAACAAGCCTACATCCACTGGCGGAGACGACCCGAAGAAAATTCACTATCAAAAGATGAGTACAAGAAAGTAATAGGGCAAGAAAACCACTCAAACCCAAAGCCTCAAATACACCCAATTCTCACTTTGCCCAAAGGAGAATAATAACAAAAGGGAAAAAACACTCTCTCTTTCTTGCTCTCACTTTTCTCTCTATTGTTGGCACACCAAAACACAAAGCAATTTTACTTTGATTTGCTCTTACTACCTATGGCCAGCACCACCTCTTATATAGAAGGCAAAGTCGGTGCTTTTTTCTCCTCTTACAACTAGGACTTGGATTCTATGTAGTATAAGGAAAAGCAAACCTTTCATTCTTAGAGAAGGACAAAACCTTGGGGCCCACACAAAACTTGATAGGTCAAGGCACACGTTCTCAACAATCTCCCACTTGACTTGAATCTCACCAAGTCGCAACATAGTGAATCTCCTTCGGATGTCTCATCCACCTATCTTCAAGCTCGAAGACCAATTGAAGTTGCGCACAACTTCAGTTTCTCAATAATCACACCTTTTGTGTAACGCCCTAGATAATTATTAAGTTTATTGTTAATATGATAAATTGCACATGAGATGATTTAGAATAATAGATATAATAATAATAATATTTGTGAGATAATAATATAATAGCAATATTATTTAATGATGATATACTTATGTAATGTAAGTTTAAAGTGATAAAGAGATTAACTAATGATAATATTAGTGTGATAGTAAGTCCTAGTGTGGTAAATAATTATATGTATGGGTAAATTGTAATTGGAATAAATGGTAAGGGTGAAATATGAATTATAGATAATTGGGGCTTTAAAAATAGAAAGAGAGTTTTTTTTAAAAAAGAAAATTTGCAAAAAGCAAGCTTTATGTTGTGGGGCTCACGTGCAGCAGCCCACCCCCCATCATTTCTTTCTTTCCTTCTTTCTTTCTTTCTCCCTCACCTCCCATTTTATGCACACACACAGCCCCCCTCTTTTTCCCCATTCTCCCTTTGTCTCACACTTTCTCCTTCTCACACACACACGCGGCCTAGTTTGAGAGAGAGAGAACTGCAGTTTGAGAGAGAGAGAGAGAGTGAGTGAGGTACTGCAGGCTGTGAGAAAGAAAGAGAAAGAAGAAGGAGAAGAAGGAAGAAGAAAAAGAAAAGAAAAGGAAAGTGACGAATTTGAAGGGGATTTTGGCCATGGGTGCTTGAGAGGTAAAAGCTTTAGTCTTTCCTTGTAATTTTTGTGTTACCCATGAGATTAGAAGCTAGAAATTGTATGGATTTGTGGGGCTTTGATTTGGGTCCGAAAATTAGGGTTCTTGAAAGGAATTTTGGGGATTTTGTTATATGGTTGAATCTTTAGTTTATCTTTAAGATTTTGTTCTACCCATTGAATATCAAGCTTGAAAGCATGTTTATTTGGGGAATTTCTAATTAGGTCCAAAAATTGGAAAATTTTAATTAGAAGCCTAATTCCTAAAATTAGCTTGGGGTTTTTGTGTGTAGTGGAATGCTATACATTATTCAAGTTTTTGGTTATTTTATTAATGGGTTGAAACTCCAATTTTACTTATTGGTAAAATATGGACATAACCCTAATTTTATATGATTTGAATTAATTTGGGGCTTTAGGTATATGAACAATAGCAATGTTGTTTCATTGGGTTAATTACATTTCAAGTGTTAATTAATCATAGATTTTCATGGGTTCCATGAAAATTGATAACTATAGGGTTTAGGTTCTAATATATCATAATAGAATCATAATGATTATTGTAAGTGTTATGAGAATTATAAATTGGGGGTAAATTGCTAGATTAAATGGCTTAGAAGAGAATAACAATTATGGGTTAAGTGTAATGCTTAACCTAGAGTCTATTTATATGCCTCAAGATTTAGTAATTTAATATATTATGATGTAGAATCATAGTTCAATGTAACTAAGTTATTAGATAATTAATCCATTAGCTAATAGAGCGTGATACTTGTAGTGCTCAAGTATCTTCATAGAGTGCGAATTGTTAAGTTAAGAATAGAGCTTAATTATGTGTTTATTATATAAATGCTTAGGTGCATTGCGGTTGAGAAAAGAATCCACCGAAGGGTACTCAAGCGAGAAAGGTAAGTATTTTACTTACTGGGCAAAATGTACTATTTTTAAAGTATAAAAGATGTTTTGGTTGAACGATTGATGTATGATGTTTTGAGATACTATGATTATTGGTGATGTTCTATGAGATGTGTTGGATGAATGTTTGATGTAATGTTTTTATAAGATTTTATGGATTTGCAAGATAATGTGATGATTATGTTGTCATGAGTATTTCGATGATTCGTATGGTTTACGACATGATTCTATGATTTTATGATATGAGTTATGATAGCATATGAGTTCAAGGATTTATTGACATAAGCATGCATAGCATATGATTGCATGAAAATGATGATTAAAAGAAAGGTAACTAGTCTTACTTTGTAGATGGCTCAAGTAGCGGCAAACAAAGTAAGGTTAGGGATAAATGATAATAAAGGAAAGGTAACTAGTCTTACTTTGTAGATGGCCTAAGTAGCGGCAAGCAAAGTAAGGTTAGGGACAAACGATGTTAAAGGAAGGGTAACTGGTCTTACTTTGTAGATGGCCCAAGTAACGGCAAGCAAAGTAAGAACGGTCCTTGTTTTGTAGATGGCACAAGTAGGGGCAAGCAAAACAAGGATTGACCTTACTCTGTAGATGGCACAAGTAGGGGCAAACAGAGTAAGGACAGAGACAAATGATGTTAAAAGAAAGGTAACTGGTCTTACTTTGTAGATGGCACAAGTAGCGGCAAGCAAAGTAAGAACAGTCATTGTTTTGTAGATGGCACAAGTAGGGGCAAGCAAAATAAGGATTGGCCTTACTCTGTAGATGGCACAAGTAGAAGCAAACAGAGTAAGGACATGGACAAATAGTACACAGAGAAATAAGAAACAAGAATGACAATGATGAGCATGAGCTTGCATGGCATATGAATGTTATGATGATGATGATGATATCTGATGCTTGCATTGTTGCATATGATGATTTTTATGCTAGACGTATCGGTATGCATACGAGACTGGAGATGGAACCGTGCGTATGTATATCGTTATGGATAGACGATGCATGGTGACTTTCCATATGTTTTATTGTTAAGTTATAAAATATGTAAGTATGTATAAAGTTAGATGGGTTAGTATGCGCATGTTCCGAGAGCGGAAGATCGGGCTTACGTATACTTTCACAACTGATCTAATATGTTTTCAAATGATGATTATTTTTGAAAGCCTAGTGAGTTCTATACTGCTGAGCGTCTCTATTTTATAGAGACGGCGGGCTCATGAAATCCGCCTGCATCATGGGTGGTGGTGATTCCCATGGTGCAGACGATGTTGTTGATGCAGGTATAGGGACCCTAGATGATGATCCAGTGGCTATGTATCTAGGTTATCACGGTGTCTGAGGCCTGGGCACATTGGGTGTTTATTTTGTTGGACTAGTTGATAGCCTTTTTTTTGTAGAGCATTCATGTATATGCTTAGACATTGTTATTTTGTATATGGCTTGTGTCACATGTGACACTTTTGTATAGCTATTCTTTTGTATGTAAGCTTTAATCACTTAGAGGTATTTGTCAGCTCTAATGTGTTATGTTATGTCTTATGATATTTATATTCCGCTGTAAGGATATGAACTCTGATGAATCATGAACGATGCATATAGCTCTGTGAGACTTATGATATTGTCAATCAGGTTAATGCATAGGTTCGTGGCATACTACGGTATCGCCATGCCACTGTGACAATCTGCTTGTTGTGGGTTATTGGTTTTTAAAAGAAAAATTTTTAGTCATGTTTTATTAAGCGGGTCGTCACATTTTGTCAATATGTCTGCTGGATTCTCAATTCCACGAATCTTTTTAAGTAACAATTGTCCACTTTCGAGAAGAGATCAAATGAAGTGATACCTCAATTGTATATGCTTTGTTCTCAAATGATATGCCGGGTTCTTCGCAAGAAAAATGGCACTTTGACTATCACTGTGTAGAACGCCCTTCTCATTCTTCTTTCCCAACTCATCCAAAAAAACCTTGTAGCCAAACCATCTCCTTTCCAGCTTCTGTCACGGCCATATACTCCGCCTCCGTAGTGGAAAGGGCTACAATTTTCTGTAATCTTGAGGTCCAACACACAACAGTACCTCCTATAGTATATACAAACCCTGTAGTACTTTTCTTGCTGTCAACATCACCCGTTAGATCAGCATCCACATAGCCTTGCAGCTTCAATTCTGCAACTGTGAAGCAAAGGGACATATCTGAAGTTCCTCTCAGATATTGTAAAATCCACTCGACTGCCTCTCAATGCTGCTTCCCTAGATTACTCATGTACCTGCTCACAACTCCCACTGCATGTGCAATATCCGATCTAGTACAAACCATTGCATACATCAGACTTCCGATAGCTGAGGCATAGGGTACCTTGCTCATGTATGCTTTCTCTTGATCCGTCTTCGGTGACTAATCCTTGGTTAGTCTGAAGTGACTCCCCAAGGGTGTGCTCACTGACTTAGCTTCCTCCATGCTAAATCTGCTAAGAATTTTCTTCACATACTCTGTCTGTGAAATCTTCAGTGTACTATTGGCCTTATCCCTGATGATTCTCATCCCAAGGATTTGTTTAGCAGCACCCAAATCCTTCATTACAAACTGTTTTGACAGCTCGCTCTTCAACTTGTTGATGTCTTCCTTACTGGCCCCTGCAATGAGCATATCATTTACGTATAGGAGTAGAATAATGTAAGAGTTCTTAAAACTCTTGACATAGCAGTAATGATCTACATTGCACCTTGTGAATCCAGTACTACACATGAAGTTGTCAAACTTCTTGTACCATTGTCTTGGAGCTTGTTTCAGGCCATACAAGCTTTTTCTCAGTTTGCACATTAAACTCTCCTTCCTCTGCACTGCGAATCCCTGTGGCTGCTGCATATAAATTTCTTCCTTCAACTCACCATGAAGGAACACCGTCTTCACATCTAACTGCTCTAGATGTAAGTCCTCCCCCACCACAATGCTCAACACAATTCTGATGGTTGTCATCTTCACCACCGAAGAGAATATGTCTGTGTAGTCAATTCCTTCTTTCTGTTGGAATCCCTTGATTACCAATCTTGCCTTGTAGCGTTTACTACCATCATGTTCACCTTTTATTCTGAACACCCATTTGTTGTGCAAAACCTTTTTACTTGCTGGCAACTTAGTCAGCTCCCAGGTCTGGTTAGTCAATAATGAGTTCATCTCATCCTTCATGGCTAACTCCCACTTGATTGAATCTTCAACCGCCAAGGCTTCAACAAACGTCTCTGGCTCACCGCCATCCGTCAACAAAATATGAAACAGGGAGGGTGAAAAACACTGTGGAGATCTAATGGTTCTAGTAGATCTACGGACAGCCACTGTCAGTGTACCCTGTTCAGTCTCTTGATCTACTGTTTCTTCAACTTCTAGACCATCTTCAGTTTCTGAATCCTTATCAACTTCTGAATTCCTTCTCTGAGCTGAACATTTAGAAATTCCATCTAGGTTGATAAATTCAGGCTTCTCAGCCTCCGACTCTATACTTACTGGTTCTGCACTGGAATTATTCTTATACATAACCATCTCATTAAAAGTAAAATTTATACTTCTAATGATCTTCCGGTCTTGATCATCCCAAAACCTATATCCGAATGCCTCATCCCCATAGCCAATGAAATAACATTTTCTAGACTTAGCATTTAGCTTGCTACGAGCATCAGATTCAATATAGACATACGAAACACAACAAAAAACTTTCAAATGAGAAAGATTTACCTCATTTTCACTCTAAACTTTTTTAGGTAGTCTATGGCCCAAAGGAACTAATGGTCCTCTGTTTATCAAGTAAGCAACAATACTTACTGCATCCGCCCAGAAAGTTTTCAGTAGTCCAGCATGCAACCTCATACTTCTTGCACCCTCATTGAGGGCCTTGTTCATGCTTTCAGCCACGCCAATCTACTATGGCGTTCCTAGAACAGTTTTCTCCATTCTAATCCCATTCACCGCACAAAACTGTTTGAAACCCCTGTCTTCGTATTCTCCCCTATTGTCTGATTTTAGACTCTTCAATTTCAGACCAGTTTCTGTCTCTACCATGGCCTTCCACTTCTTAAAAACTTCAAATACATCAGATTTAAGCTTTAAGAAGTAAACCCATACCTTCCTGCTTGAGTCATCAATAAATATGATGTAATACTGCGAGCCTCCAAGAGATGCCACTGGTGCGGGACCCCACAAATCAATGTGTACCAGCTCTAACTTTTCTGACTTTGGTGTTCTGCCAACTTTCGCGAAACTCACCTTCTTCTATTTTCCTAGGATGCAGCTTCACACAAATCAGACTCAACTGACTTCAACTCCGGTAGTTTCCCCTTTGACAGAAGTACCTTCATTCCTTTCTCGCTCATATGCCCAAGCCTTAGGTGGAATAATTTTGAGTCAGCACCCGTATCTGTAGCAGCAATTGTATCCCTACTATTCGTCATCATATAGAGAGTATCCGTCTTATGACCACGAGCCAAAGTCCTGGCTCCTTTGTTGACATTCCACTTTCCACCGTGAAAATGAATTGAATGCCCTTCATCATCAAGTTATCCTACTGAAATCAGCTTCTTTTTCAGCTCTAGGATATGCCTGACATCTTGCAGCTTCCATACCGAGTCACTGTGGACTCTAATGCGAACATCGCCTATACCCACAACATCCAGTGCCGTTCTGTCAACCAAGTACACCTTCCCGAAATCTTCAGCCACATAATTTTCGAGAACTTCACGGATCAGTGGTGTGAAAAGAAGCTCTTGAGTCCATGACCCAAGAATCAAGAGGACTATCAACAGATAGAAGTAGGGCATCATGCACTTCTTCTGTTACTACGACATTTGCGACGTCATTTTCAGTTTTCTTCTTCAGCTCCCTGCAGTTCTTCTTGAAGTGGCCTGTCTTGCCACAGTTCCAACCACTACAAGAAATTAACTCATCAGGGGCGACTTATTAGGGGCGACTATAAAGTCACCCCTAATACTCAACTATTAGGGGCGACTTTTGAAAGTCGCCCCTAATAGTTAAGTATTAGCGTCCACACCAAAGGGGACGCTAATAGCCCACCGAAAAGATGAATATTAGCGTCCACTTTACAGTGGACGCTAATAAGTAGACCCTAATATACATGCAGGAATTATTCAAGAGGTGGGAAAAATATATGTGGCCAAAAAAAAACTATTAGCGTCGACAATCGTCGACACTGATAGTGGACGCTAAAAGCTGGCAAAAAAAATCAAATAAAAGCTTAATAGCGTCCACTTTGAAAGTGGACGCTAATACTTAAGCATTAGGGTCCACTTTTGTGGATCCTAAAGATTAGGTAGAAAAATAAAAATAAAAAATAAAAAAATAAAATTGATGGCCAATAGCGTCCACTAAAAGTGGACGCTACTACTTAAGCATTAGGGTCCACTAAAGATTATGTAGATAAATAAAAATTAAAAACAATTGCTGCGCAATAGCGTCCACTAAAAGCGGATGCTGAAGACCTATTATTAGCGTCCACTTTCAATACTTAAGAATTAGGTGGACCCTAAAGATTATGTAGATAAATAAAAAAAAATAAAAAAATAAAATTCATGCCCGATAGCGTCCACTTTTAGTGGACGCTGAAGACCCATTATTAGCGTCCACTTTGAAAGTGGACGCTAATACTTAAGCATTTAGAATGGACCATAAAGATTAGGTAGAAAAAAAAAATTAAAAAATTAAAAAAAAAAAAATTACTGCCCAATAGCATCCACTAAAAGTGGACGCTGAAGACCCATTATTAGCCTCCACTTTGAAAGTGGACGCTAATACTTAAGCATTTAGAGTGGACCCTAAAGATTAGGTAGAAAACAAAAAATTAAAAAATTAAAAAAAAAAAATTGCTACCCAATAGCGTCCACTAAAAGTGGACGCTGAAGACCCATTATTAGCCTCCACTTTTGAAAGTGGGTGCTAATACTTAAGCATAAAGTGGACCCTAAAGATTAGGTAGAAAAAAAAAAAAAAAAAATTGATGCCCAATAACGTCCACTAAAAGTAGGGGTGTCAAAAATTACCGGGGAACCGGAACCGAAACCGGAAAACCGGGAAACCGGAAACCGGGAAACCGGGGTCCCGGTTCCGGTTCCGGTTTGAAAAATCTAAAAACCGGGTACCCCGGTTCCGGTACCGGTTTTTGGTACCCGGTTTTTACCGGGAATACCGGAACCGGGTTTCCATTTTATTTAATAATATATATATATATATATATTTTTTTTTTACACTTAGGTTTAGGTTTAGGGTATTTTAAAAAATTAAATTTTTATTTCTAAGGCCCAAATAGGCAAAAACAATGACTTTTTAGGATTTTTGGACTTTTTAAGGTTTATTTTTTAATTATTTAGAACAATTACAACAAAACCCATTTAATTTAAACAAAAAAACTAATAGATTTTTCAAAAAATGGGCCAACTTATGAAAAAAAAATTGGCTTATTTTAGGCCCAATACCTAAAATAAGCCCAAAAATCAATTTAAAAAAAAAACCAGTTACCGGACCGGGTAATACCGGAACCGGCCGGTAACCGGGACCCCGTTCCGGTTCCGGTTTCTCAAAATTGAGAACCGGGGTACCCCGGTTCCAGTTCCGGTTTTGGCCAAAAACCGGGAAACCGGACCGGGTTGACACCCCTAACTAAAAGTGGACGTTGAAGACCCATTAAAGTGGACGCTAATACTTAAGCATTAGGGTCCACTCTAAAGATTAGGTAGAAAAAAAAAAAAAAAAAATTGATGCACAATAGCGTCCATTAAAAGTGGACGTTAAAGACCCATTATTAGCATCCACTTTCAAAGTGGACGCTAATACTTAAGCATTAGGTAGAAAAAAAAAAATTAAAAAAATGAATAAATATTGGGGCAATGCTATTGACCCTACATATATAATAGAAAAAAGTTATTTCCCAAAAATTCGCCTCCGATAATATGTCATTATTTTTTTTTTATATTAATTATTGGTGAATTTTTTTTTTTTTTCTATTTTCTATTCTTACTTTATATAAAAAATAAATATTTATTTATTTCTTTTAAGTAAATTAGTTCGATTGATTATGATAGGATCAAACGTCCGATTGATCTTAAATCCTAATGAATTAGTTCGATTGATCATAATAGATCAAACATCCGATCGATCCTACTAAATTAATTCGATTAATCGTGATATGATTAAATGATGGATCAAACATCTGATCAATCCTACTGAATTAATTCGATTGATCGTGATAGGATCAAATGATCGATCAAACATTCGATTGATCCTAATGAATTAGTTCGATTGATCATGATAGATTAAACATCCGATCGATCCTACTGAATTAATTCGATTGATCGTGATAGGATCAAATGATCGATCAAACATCCGATCGATCCTACTGAATTAATTCGATTGATCATTACAAGATCAAATGATCGATCAAACATTCGATCGATCCTAATGAACTAGTTCAATTGATCGTGATAGGATCAAATGTTCGATCGAACATTCGATCGATCCTAATGAATTAGTTCGATTAATCGTGATATAATCAAATGTTCGATCGAACATCCGATCAATCCTAGTAAATTAGTTCGATTGATCGTGATAGGATCAAATGATCAATCGAACATCCGATTAATCCTCGTGAATTAGTTCAATTAATCATGATAGGATCAAATGATCGATCAAACATCCGATCGATCCTAATGAATTAATTCGATTGATTGTGATAGGATCAAATATTCAATCAAACATTCGATCGATCTTATTGAATTTGTTCGATTGATCGTAATAGAATCAAATGTTCGATCAAACATCCGATCGATCTTAATGAGTTAGTTCGATTGATCGTGATAGGATCAAATGATTGATCAAACATCTGATCGATCCTAGTGAATAAGTTCGTTTGAACTATAAACATTCAATTAAGCTATTAATTATTTATAAAAAAAAATATCGTGTGAATAGTATTTTTTTTTTCTTGAAAATGTTTTTTATACTGATCGATTATAGTGAATTAGTTCGTTTGAACTATAAACATTTAATTAAGCTATTAATTATTTATAGAAAAAAATATTGTGTGAATAGTTTTTTTTTTCTTGAAAATGTCTTTTATACCCTTAAAATTGTTATAGAATTTCAAATTTACCCAACATTTAAAATTAAAATTATTTTTAAAAAATTGTAAGTATAATTTTTTTTTTAAAAAAAAACCCTAAATAGGAGCGACAGTTATGTTGCCGCTATTTAGGCTCAATCAGCGGCCACCACCTAATGTCACCGCTGATTAAGCCTCATTAGCGGCGACTATGCAATGTCACCGCTGATTGAGGCTTAATAGAAAATTTTTGCGCCAATAAGTGGCGTGGTTTCTTAAATTTTCGAACCAAAAATTTTCCCCAAACCCTCAAAAACACGAAAATCCCTAAAATTTTCCCCTCCCTCAAGAGCACTCAGCTCCCTCATCACTCTCACTCTCGATCTCTCTCCCGCTGCTCTCCCTAGCTCACCCTCTCTTTCACTCTCACTCCGGCGAGGTCTTCGGCCACCGGCGAAGCTGTCTCACCGTCGCTTCTGTCTATCTCACTCCGGCACAAGGTTCCGTCTACTGGCGAAGAAGAATGGGGCTTGCTCTCCCTCCCTCGCTCCTGTCTCTCTCTCACTCCGGCGAAGCCGAAGGCTCTCTCTCTCCTCCACCGGCGGTAAGTAGTCATATCATCATCTGCCTTTCCTTCTGTAATTACTTGTAGCCTGCTTATGCCCCCCTACTGTTCTTTCTTGTTTGATTTGGGTAGCTGATTGTGGGTTGATTTTCGAAATGGGCAATGCAGTAATAGAAGAAGATGAAGGAGGGATGAGCTCACGACCAAGGAAGAAGAAATGGGCAAGGTGAGTTTTTTTTTTGGCTTTTCCTCAGTTAGCTCCCTCTCTTTATTCGGTTGGGGCGGCAGAGCAGCGCCTACGCGGGTGGGTCACGGTCCCGACGCCGGAAAACCTCATAATCGTTTGGGTCCCTACGTTTTTCGGTGGCCAAATATGGTGGAGAGGCTTTTTGGTATGTGTTAATTTCTGTTGATTTCGTTACATATGTGTTTTGATTTGGTTGGTGAGCCATTGGCCTTAGTGGGGAGGGGAATTAGAACTGAATAAAGCTGGGAGAGTTTTGAATATAATGTGATTCTTGCAATTAATTGCTGAAGGGAAAAAGAGCATATCATTTTTTAGATGCGATTTCCTTCCATCTTAGTTCTTACATTACTAAAAATTACCAAAATGGGTTTTTCTCTCCCTGACCCGAATTCAGGGCTTTCTTTGCCTTAGCATGTTTCCGTAACAGTACCTTGAGAGGTTTGTTTGTCGTTTTTTTTTTGGGTCTGTTTGTTTCAATATTTGTAAAGTTCAGCAAGTTGTTGCAAATGTTAGATGTTTACTTTCTGTAGGGTGTTTGATAATGTTTTGGAGAGGGATTTGTTAGGAAACAAGAAAAAAGAAAACTGAAAATTTTGTTGTATTTGGTGGTTTAGTTAGTTGCTTTTTGGTGGGTATCATCCAGTTCCTGGATTTATTGGTCCAAATTGACAATTCAAGTCGAGTTTTGGGTTTACTCTGAATCTGGTTCTGGTATGCTACTGTTTTAGATAAATTACGGTTGTTTCTTCCATTTTGGGGGTATAGAATTTGTTGTGATGGTTGGTCAATGTTACCAAAGTTTTTTTTTTTTTTTTTTGTCTTTTTGGGCTTCTGGATTTTTTATTTCTTTTTTTGGGTGAGAAATTTGGGAATTTAATGGCTTAGTATTTTGCATATATCATTTTGGGAGTGAGATTTTGGTTGATTTCGATATTTTACATGAAGAATATGAGTTTGTCATTTTCTTCAATGTACAGATCTTGGCTTTCGCTTCTGCATCTATGATTATTAGTTTTTAATAGCTTCTTATATTTGGTAAGAAATGTGGGTTACTTTGGAGGGAGTTGGAATATTTTGAGGAAGTATGAAAATTTTTTTATATCACACTATTCACTTTTTATTACTATTCAAATAAAAAAAATCACTACAAAACAAAACTGTTTTCACTTTTTAATACAAAAAATTCAAAATTTTATACCATATAAATTATTTTCAGCTACAAAATCCATTTTCCAAACGAGGAATGTTTGAACTTTATTCTAGTAGTATTGTTTTATTAATCTGGCCCCCAAGAGAAAAATTTTGACTCTGCCAGTGGTCCTGTTGATTATTCTTCAATGAGAAACGCTATTCGTCATACCATAATCATACTATGCTAATCTGGCATGGGCTATTCGCTGTGCTGTTACTCACGCTCCAATAATAATAACCTCTTCAAGTTTGAGTTCAGAGAGTGCTGTTAGTCCCAAGTTAGCGGCCTGGGGAGAACTTCAGTTTCGAAAGGCATTTCTAATACTGAGTTATATTGGGGAGTAAGTTTTCCTTGCTTTCGACTGCTAGGTTGTGGTTACTGCATACTATGCTCATGCTAAGCTACTTTTTCCTACAGAAACCAGCTCGAGGATATTGATGATATTTCTGCAGATGAAATTAGGAGTCTGAAACATTTAGGGATGCTAGATTTTGAAGAAAGAGTTTGGGAATCTTTGGGAAAAAAAATATATTGACAAAGAAGACCGGCTAATGGTGAATGTTATGTTCTAATTGTTGTTGACCTATGATAGCATACCGTTTCTTGACTAATTTCTTAGTGCCTGAGAAGTCCACTGAATATATATATATATATATAAGCTTGAAGTTGCTTTTTTCTTCATATTATTAATGATAAAGTAGTTTTTTTTTTTTTTTCCTTTCAAAAAAGAAGTTCTGTTTATCTGAAACAGTAATGTATATACTTGTCACTTGATTCAAATAATCGGAGGAACCTACAAATGCTATTTTTATGAAGTGATATCTTAACAATTATTAGGGTTTCTGAGTACATAAAATAGACTGCCATGTCTTCTATGTTCTCTTTGCTCGTTTATTTGCCGGGTGATTCATTAGAGAGATCGATGAATACATGGCCTCTTAATATATCCTCACATCCGTAAATTTGTTTGAGCTGGGAATCTTTTGTTGTGTGCTTGATATGTTCTTGATTGATGAGCGAATCAATGAGTTCCCAGCAAACTGTAAAAAGGGGAAAAAAAAAAAATGAGAGAGAGAGAGAGAGAAAGAAACAGAAGATTTAATCTGGGAAATGTGCTGAAATTGGTGAAATCAAAGGGCATTACTTGAATGTTGGCGGTAACAAGTTTCTTTGATTCAAAATCTGATTACCTGTTCTCCAATTACTATAATTAGAACATTCCTACCTGTTTCTATTAGTATTTTATGTGCAGAATTGACTACGCTTTCTAAACTTTATTGAGCTAATTCAGTTATTGGATAAATGGAATTCAATTAGAAAATATGAATGTTATCTTCTGTCTTGTGGTGGATAAATTTCAAATAAGGGTTCGATTTTATTCTTGAGCCTTGAATTGATAAATTTCAAATAAGTATTTTCATACTTCAGCCTTTAAATTTTGGTCGAACAACTCTTTTTGGCATTTAGATATGTATATTTTGCTGCAAGTACTTGGCCACCTACAATTTTAGCCTCGAAATCGACTAGTAGTGTTTTCATACCTATATTATTTACCGTGCTTCACTTTATTCTTCCTTTGTTCATACTAATGGAATAGTTCTGGTTTTTTGTTCATACTAATGGCAGCCTGCTTTTGACATATACAACTGGCTATGTTGCTCCTCTCCTTTTGCTCATAATTAACATGTATTGGTGGGACTGTTACTGATATATGTTAGAAATATTGTGGTTAGGAGTTAGCCATAAGTTTTGTGTTCTCTGGTTCTGCGATCGAGCGCAAGTGGAGTGTGATCGATCGCAAAATATCAAAAACCTACTGGTTCCGCGATCGAGCGCATGCCCAATGTGCGTTCGAGCGCAAAATGTCGAAAACCTACTGGTACTGCGATCGAGCGTAAGTGGAGTGCGATCGATCACAAAAGGTCAAAAACCTACTAGTTCTGCGATTGAACGCATGCCCAATGTGCGTCCGAGCGCAAAATGTCGAAAACCTACTGGTGCTGCGATTGAGCGTAAGTGGAGTGCGATCGATCGCAAAAGGTCAAAAACCTACTAGTTCCGTGATCGAAGGCATGCCCAATGTGCGTTCGAGCACAAAAGGTCGAAAACCTACTGGTACTGCGATTGATCGCACACGATTGTGCGATCGAGCGCAGATAATTTTTTTTTTTTTTAATTTTTTAGGACCATTAGGGTCCACTTTGGTTTGGACGCTGATAGTTAATTTTTTTTTTTTTTTTTTTAAATTTTTTTTAGGACCATTAGGGTCCACAAAAAGTGGACCCTAATGGTTATCTATCAGCGTCCAGTTTAGTTTGGACGCTGATAGCTAATTTTTTTTTTTTTTTTTTTTTTTTTTTAAAATTTTTTTTGTAGGACCATTAGGGTTCACTTTGTGAATGCTAATGGTTAACTCTTAACGTCCACTTTGGTTTGGACGCTGATAGTTAATTTTTTATTTTTTATTTTTATTTTTTTAGGACCATTAGGGTCCATTTTGTGGACGCTAATGGTTAACTATCAGCGCCCACTTTGAATGAACGCTAATGGTTGACTATCAGCGTCGACTATGCCTGCGTTTACATTAGCTTTAGGGTCAAAACATTGCGACTTTTAGGGTTGATAAAGTGGACGCTAAAAGTGATCATTAGGGTCGACTTTAAGTAGACGCTGATAATCACACATTTGATCATTAGGGTTGGACGGTTAGCGTCGACACCTTTAGGGTCCAAAAGTCGATGCTGTTGTTAACAACGTCCACTTTAGGACTTTTAACGTCCACTCGAAGTTGCCCTTAAAGACCTAAATTCTTGTAGTGAACACTCAGGTTGTTGTCCAAACCTGGATTTGCTCCTACCCTTTCTAGACTTAGGCCTGCCCCTCACAGAGTTTCTCTCTTGACCTCTGCCCCTTGCTTCAAGGTTTAAGCAAAGTCGGTGCTTTTTCTCCTCTTACAACTAGGACTTGGATTCCATGTAGTATAAGGAAAAACAAACCTTTCATTCTTAGAGAAGGACAAAACCTTGGGGCCAACACAAAACTTGATGGGTCACAGCACACGTTCTTAACAATCTCCCACTTGACTTGAATCTCACCAAGTCGCAACATAGTGAATCTTCTCCGGATGACTCCACCTATCTTCAAGCTCGAAGACCAACCGAAGTTGCGCACAACTTCAGTTTCTCAATAGTCACACCTTTTGTCAACATGTTTGCTGGATTCTCAATTCCACGAATCCTTTTAAGTAACAATTGTCCACTTTCAAGAAGAGATCGAATGAAGTGATGCCTCAATTGTATATGCTTTGTTCTTGAATGATATGCCAGGTTCTTCGCAAGAAAAATGGCACTCTGACTATCACTGTGTAGAACACTCTTCTCATTCTTCTTTTCCAACTCATCCAAAAAACCTTGTAGCCAAACCATCTCCTTTCCAGTTTCTGTCACGGCCACATACTTCGCCTCTGTAGTGGCGAAGGAACTGAATTGGATGGGAGATATAATGGTTGGAATTTGTCCAAATTTGCAGGACTGGGTAAGTTATTTTAAAAATTTTGGTTAATAACTTTTTTGGTACTTGAGTTTGACAGTTTTTATTTTTTTCCTCCGAAGTTTTAAAATGGGAGAAATCTAGTACCCGACCTATGGGAAAAGACAAAATCAATACCTCCGTTAGTTCCATCAGTCCCAATTAGCGAAATTTTCACGTGTCACTCCCATAATACGCCACGTGTCTTAAAAAATTAAAATAATAAAATAATAATTAAAATTAAAAATTAAAAAATAAAAAAAAACACACACACACACACACACGAGCTCTGTTTGGTTGCCGGGAAAACAAGGGAAAGAAAAGGGATGTTGAATCTGACTCGAGTGTGGGTGAAACAATAGGAACGGGTGATCATCACTTTGACACTTGGTTTTATCCGGACCTCTACATGTGCAATGAAGGCAATATCGAAACTTCCTTGAATGAAGATGAGCATATTCAAATCTTGGTTCAAAGAGAGATCAGTAGAACTGGTTTTGGAATATCCAAACGTTTTGTGAAAAATCCAAGTTGGTTGGATAGTGCTCGCCTGTAAGCCATTGAATGGATTTTCGAGGTTTGTTGCCCTCAGTAAAGATCCTGCAGGTTTTCTTTTCTTTATTGAACAAGCTCTTGAAGTTTGGCTTTCTTGATACACGCTTGGGGATGAATAAAACCAGAAATACCAGAACTGATAGGTAGAAAAGAAAAAGGCAAAAAATTAATTGATCAGTTTAATAAATTTGATGTTAAAGAAAGAAAATGTAACCTAGCACAAGAATCCACCTACCTGAGACTAGTATCGATCTCAACCACATTGTTTTCATTTGGGGAAAGTGACAAACTCTGCGATGCCAAATTGTGTGTGCTACTCACATATTGCTACCCATTAGCTAAAAGGATTAATTAAAGTGAAAACGCTTTGCCGACTTCAAAAACTTGTTTATTACAATTTATGATGAATTAATACTATGAAACAATAAACAATTCAATCATTCAAAATATATAAAGCAATAAAGAGGCAGACACATATATTTTGGTTACAAAGAGGAAACCTTTTAGAAACCGATCTAAAAGTAAAACCTCTCTAGGGCAGCCAAACTCAGGAAATCACTATCAAAAAATTATCCAGAGATTACAGACACTAGGTACACTTACAACCCTTTATTTGTAAGATCGACAAGCCTACAACTTGTCTCCTTGCTCACAACCTTCTTCAACGTGATTATTCTTTATCGGACCCTTTCGATAGACTTCTCAACCGTAGATTTATCAAAGAAATAACTAAAACTCTAAGATATTCAATTTAACGCTTACCACATATGATCTCTCTTATCATAGCCTCTGACGAACTCTCTGGGGTGAAAATTCGTGCCTTTCTCTTCTATAATGATGTATATATATCAGTACATCAAACCCTAGACCTGGGCCCACTAAAAACACGTTTTTAGGCATAATAGGTACGGGGTGTCCGGACAGGTTAATGGGCTTTCCGGACAGGGCCTTGCGGAGCAAAAATAGAGTTTCTGAAAATCCTGTCCGGATAGCCTAGCACCGTGTTCAGACATGGCCTGTAGTGAGGAGAAAATAACATTCTAAAAATTCTGTCTAGCCTTGATCAACAGCTTCGATCGATAGGCGTTTGTGGTCCGATTGAGCTGAAATTTTGCAGGGACGTTCATGACACATGAATCTACATTATGAACGGTGGAGATTGGATTCTGAGCATTCTATATCAGTGTTTGAATCCGTAAACAGTAGCCTCTGCATTTTGGAACTGAATTAAGCTAACACAATAACTAACAAACTCCCCATTTGGCAATTCGGTGACAAAACCAAAATGCTGAGCCAATCTCATCATCTCCCCATATTTACTCACCCTTTTTGTCATAGATTGACAAAAGGTCTTTATGTTTCCTGAAACACTTTACAAAATACATCAAGGCAGATCTGAAACAAGAATACATAAATAAAACTGATGATAAAAAAAATGACGTAGAATGCAAGATCATAAAGAAACATCAGCAAAACTCCCCATCAATGTATGACTCAATTATCAACAAGAAACTGGAAAAGCAAAACATGTTTCTCCCCCTCAAAAGTCAAATGAACACACATGATATACACATCAATGACTCATATATTGCACAATGAATATCCCAAACATGCTCCCAATATACAAAATATACATGAGACTAGAAATGACAAGAACCCCATATTGCTTAACTCAAGCAAAGAAAAATGTTCAATTCAACCCATGCTTGTGTGGTGTGTGTGTAAGCCATCCAAAGAGAAAAATTTTCAACTTACAAAATGAGGAGAAAATTTCATTACCATGAGGTTTTGACAAGTATATCAAATCAAAAGTCAAACCTTATCATACTAGGGCCTAGCTACTCTCATCCTATACATTTCTCTTTGTAAAACATTTTGCACAAGTTTAACACAGTGAAATAAATTCCTATTGGAATATGATCTTTTGATTTTATTTGTTTCACTATTTTATTTATTTTTTTCTTTGAGAAAATATCTTTAAACTTTTGGTGCTTATCACAAAAGAGAAAGCAAGAATTTTTAAGCCCTAGGTTCAACTAGCATATGGTCAATTTGAAAAATATGACTAGTCAAAAACCTCATATGGTTACCTAACAGACCTCACAAATAAAGTGAAACAAAACCTCAATTTAAGCTTAAATGTGCACAAGAGAGTAAGCAAATGCAAAATGTACCACATAAGCTTAGACTTTAGGTAACCACAAGAACAAGTCCATTGAGCAAATTTTCATCTCATGCATATTAAGAACATTCCAAGACACAAAGAATTAAATTCATGAAAGAAACATGAGAAATTAATGGACTATTTAAGTGCATAAGACAAAAGAAAGAAAAGAAAACAATCAAAGTAACATATTTTTGTCTTTTTGAAAATTTTCACAAAAGAAATGCATACGAACGAAAACAAATGCAAAACAAACAAAAATGCAATGCAAAAGAAACAAAAATGCAAAAAAAATAAAAAAAAATAAAAAAAATACAACATACTTGAATTGAGATTACAACAGACAATACATGAATGTCCTTTAACATTAAACTTTCATCACATCTTATAGGTCCCACTACAAAATAATGATTTGGTTTAATAACTACTTTTAGGTCTTCACAAGACATTACATATTCATGAACATTTGACTAGCAAGTAGACAAAAATCTTGGTGGTCCGCACACAACATCTCATCTATAAGCCTTTCAAAGATCATGATATATGAATTTTTTGAAAAGTCCTTTATGAATATGCCTCATAACAAGAATCTCAAAACTAACATGTATACACTTTTCACACAAAAAGTGTAACAAAAAAAATTGCAATGCATAAACTAGAAAGCAAAAAAAAAAAAAAAAAACAAAAAAATGCAAAGCAAAGAAAAACAGCATGTTCTAGGATTTTCAAAAATAAGCAAAATAACCATTCCTAGACATGTTATTTACTCACCTAAATTCAAGTAAGATCACTACCACTCCCCCTCAATGGGTGAATGGTATAATCTTTCCTAACTCAAACCTTTGTGAAAGAAGGTGTAGAGACGTGAACATTATCAATCTTGTCGAATCTAGACAAAACTCTCATCATTGTTGTACATAACCCCAATGGTTCTTTCCTAGAAACAAAATTTTTATTTTTATGCACATGAGGTTTCAATTTAAAACAGTTGGGTCGAATGTGACCAACTTTTCCACAATGATGACAAGTAAGGATAAATCTTTTAGGAGGTAGATTCCTAGGAGGATGGACGACTCTATACATGGGGTAAGATACACAAGGTTCAATATGAATTTTCTTAACTTTCTTCCTTTGTGAGGGCGAGGCAGCTGCTGTTTTTCTTTTAACCAAAGAGTCTTCTACTTTTTCTGATTTAACAAATATTATCTCGGAAGTAGAATCATTGTTAGAAGACAAAGCAACATGACAATCAAAACTTAACTTAGATTTATCACAATCGGAATTATGAGTATGCAACATATTTTCAAGAGAATTGCTAGAAAATTTTTCCAATTGAATTTCTGACTCTTTTAATTTATTCTCTAAACAAATCAACTTTAGAACCTAAAACAAAATTTTCAAATTTTAAAGAATCAATTAAAGCATGTGATTCAGACAATTGAGTAACAATAGATTCTTTCACATGTTCAAGATCTTGAAAATTCTCCAAACAATTTGTGTATTGATGTCTAAAAAGAGTGATTTTTTCCAACAAATTGTTGAAGGAGTTTATAAGATCATATTCCCCTTGAAAAGTATTCATAGCAAACAGGAGTCAACAGATCTCACTCAGAAATTTAATCCAAACAGAGTGAACCTGCTCTGATACCAATTGAAAAACGCTATGCTGAATTTAATCCAAACAGAGTGAACCCGTTCTGATACCAATTGAAAAACGCTATGCCGACTTCAAAAACGTGTTTATCACAATTTATGCGGAATTAATATTATGAAACAATAAACAATTCAATCACCCAAAATATATAAAACAATAAAGAGGCAGATACAAATATTTTGGTTACAAAGAAGAAATTTTTTAGAAACCGATCTAAAAGTAAAACAACTTCGGGGCAGCCAAGCAAAAAAAAATCACTATAAAAAAATTATCAAGATATTACAGACACTAGGAACACTTACAACCCTTTGCAAGAACTTGGCTCTGTAAGATCGACAAGCCTACAACTCGTCTCCTTGCTCACAACATTCTTCACGTGATTCTCCTTTACCGGACCCTTCCGATAGATTTCTCAACCGTAGATTTATCAAATGAACAACTAAAACTATAAGAGATTCAATTTAACGCTCACCACATATGATCTCTCTTAGCACAGTCTCTGACGAACTCTCTAGGGTGAAAATTTGTGCCTCTCTTCTATAATGATGTATATATATATCAGTACATCAAATCCTACACCTGAGCCCACTAAAAGCATGTTTTTGGGCATAATAGGTACAGGTGTCCGGACAAATTAATGGGCTGTTCGGACAGGACCTTGTGGAGCAAAAATAGAGTTTCTGGAAAGCCTGTCCGGACAGCTTGTCCGAACATGGCCTGCAGTGGGGAGAAAACAGCATTCCGAAAATTCTATCCAGCCTTGATCAACAACTCCAATCGTTGAGCGTTTATGGTCCGATTGAGTTGAAATTTTGCAGGGACGTTCATGACATATGAATCTACATTATGAACAGTGCAGATTGGATTTTGAGCATTCTATATCAGTGTTTGAGCTCATGAACAGTAGCCTCTGCATTTTGGAACTGAATTTAGCCAATACAAGAACTAACATAAAGAATTTTGCTTACATCAATTATGGGCAGCATTGAAAGGAAGCAATCGAAATAAGTCACCCTAAACCATCATCATCACTCAAGTTTTCCTTGTAAGAAAATTCTTTCCCTTGTTTTCTCGGCAACCAAACAGAGCTCATGTGTGTTTTTTTTTTAAAGAGGTTTGACATATTTTGTACAATCAGATAAAAGAGGATAAGTACATTTTCTTCTATGGAGGAAAGGACAATAAATGGATCCAAGAATTTGGAAAGAAACAAACTTGCCCTGGCAAATGATCCAGTGATGAAGGAAAAAAAGATTTCGATAGAGTTGTTTTGCATAGGAAAAGACAGCAAAGGAGACGATGATGTCACGATGCTAGGGCGTTTTTGGAACAAAGTGGAAAGCCTTGTCTTCTCCAAAGAGTCCGAACATGACAGTGAGACACAAGATATCCAGAAGTTGCTTTCCTTCAAGAATGAGAGTGGATGGGCTATACTAAGCAAAATGTCTAAAGTGGTTGTCAGTGGTGCTGGAACTACAATTCTTAAGGTGTTCGATGAGTTTGAAAAATGGAAGGAGTACGTGCGTAAGATTGGCTTTGAAGCTTGTTTTAAGGAGCACCATGACAAGGTTCTTCAAGGGGATCGCCCATGTTGCCGTGTTGACATCCCAATTACTGCTGGAAAGATCCCAAAGCTTATGAAATGCCCTCATTGTCCCCGCGTCATGGGGACCTATGTTAGCTTCAAGTGTTGCCACATTGATGGTGCTATCAACGGGCTGCATTAGATGGCAACCACTCTCTATTCTCTACTAATTATATCTCGATCCACTAAATAATGAGTTTCGTGCTATGATAGAAGTTGTTGTGTAATACTACAATAAAGGGCATCCTGATTGCGTTTGAAGTTTGATGCTTTTGTCATGGATCGTATATATGTAATATATACTTTAATGTTCATGTTAGAATTCATGGAGGTCATCTTTGTTATGCTCAATTTAGTGCTAGATAATGGTTTCGGGTGTTTGATATATATTTGCATTCATTTTTCGTAGCTGATTTTTCATTCTTCGCAATAAAATTCACGTCTTAAGATATTTCTCTACTCCACTTTATTCCATAACTGCTTCTTAAATAAGCTCACAACCGAGACTTGTACTACAAGTTAACAAGGACTCTGACTTCGACTTCAACTTAAACTAGGAACTCGACATGCATCTTGATAGATGCTGTCCTTATTGAAACACTTGAGAAAGAAAGACTGAATTAAAAGAAAGAAGCCACATATATAATTAATGCACTCCGTTGGCAGAACCATCACTGTGGCAGCACTTGAAGCTTATATATGTCTCCATGATGCGGGAACAGTCGGGGCATTTCATGTTCTGAAGAATTCTTCCACTGGTGTTGGAAATTTCAATGCAGCAACAGATGTGGACAGTGCGAAGAAGCTTGTTATGGTGGTCTTTGAAAGTGAATTCAAAGCCCTTGTCGTGCACAAACCCCTTCCATTTGTCAACCTCCTGCACAACGTTGGACATAGTTGTCCCATGACCACTGAGCACCACATTAGATCCTTTTGTCAGCACAGCCCATCCGCTCTCATTCTTGTAGGAAAGCAGTTTCTGGATTTCAAGTGTCGTAGAGTCGATTTCGGTCTTCCTATGAGTCTTGGAAATGAACATGCTCTCAATGCCTGTCCAGAATCGACCTAGGATGTCCAGGTTGTCCTCTCCTTTGCTGCCCTTTCCAACGCACACCAACTCTATGGGAATCCTTGCTTCCTTTATCGCCGCATCATTGGCAAGTGCAGTCAGTCTTTTAGCAATTTGTTGGATCCACTCCTTGTCCTTGCCTCCGTAGAAAAAGATGTACTTTTCATCTTTGATCTGATCGAATAATTAACAAGTTATTTCTTGCAAAATGTGCATGCATGAATAATGAATGTGTGTGCGAGAGAGAGAGAGAGAGAGAGAGAGAGAGAGAAATAGATTTGTTAAATGAATTTACCCAGTTATCTATATTTGGGTGAACGTTGGTTGCTATGGAGACAAACCAATCCCTTCTAGTCGATAGATTTTCTTCCTGTAGGGTGGTGAAAGGGAAGGCCTTCATTCCCCATAATCTGATCATGTGGATTGCATTCTCATGTACCACCATTCCTTGCGGATTGACCACCACAACGGATGGATTAGTACCGTTGAAGTACCAATCCTCCTTGATGAATCTGATGCTTGCTTTTAGTGAAAAGTATTGCACCGCGTACCATGGGAAGTTAGACACCCAGTACTTAAACTTCTTTTGCAGCTCATCAGTCCATTGGTCCACAATTGGAATCCATACAATCTTATACTCATCACCCTTACTTATGGAATCATAAATTGACCTGAGACTTGAAATGTCATAATTGGATATGTCTAGCCCCGAAATGAACAATAACACATTCTTCCCCTTCACCACATCAATGTTAACCTGTTTGTGGCACACCATTAATTAATGGATACCAAGAAACTTGTGTTAGGAACGATGATTTCAAACATGAAGAGTAAGACAATTCTTCACACATTGTTCAGCCAAGGGTACCGATCGATAGATACGTACGTAGTAACAACATCCAGTAGTGCAAGTGGTAAGATTCCTAGCCATGACCGGACCAAAATATTGACAAACACTTCATACACAAGATAAAAATTAATATATATATATAAGATCGAGCATACCGGTATTTTGGTAGAACCATCAAACAGGGGCTGCGGGTTGTCCTTGGAATAAATCAGTGCTTTAATTACCTCCATGATCTCCGTACGGGTTCGAAATATTTTTTTGAGCTCCCAATAAGCCTTTCCCTCCTCTGTGCATTAAACCAACCATTAACATCTCTAATCATGATTAGAGTGGTCCATGAAAAAATCATCTAATTAATTAGGAAATTAAGTTGCATCCTTGCAAATGAAAAGAGCCAAGAAAGCTGACCTATTTGTTGCCTACAAAGTGTTATCTGCCTCCTGAGTTTCGTGAGGATGACGTTGATCTTCTGAGAGAACTGGGAAAGTTCCTGCTTCTTGTCTCTGTAAATCGGGCCAAGCCAAAGTAGTGGCCAACCACGGTCAAATTTAACTACTCTAGTGAGATGGTAAATGAGTTCTTTCATTATTTTTATACCCCATTAACAATAAAAATAATGAAAGAACTCATCCCATATATCCCTTGCCCCACACACACACACACACACACACACAAAAGGCAAAAAAAAAAAAAATCAAAAACTTCACTTTAAACTCTTGAACTACGGCGCGTTTTGAGAAGAATTTTCTTTCTTTATCATCAATCGAATCATACGTACCCCTAAATTTCAAAAACTTTCAATTTAGCCAACTGAACTTTTAGTTTCAATCAATTTACCAAATCCGTTAGATTTTAAACGCTAAAAGTGAAAAAAAAAATAACGTTTATACCCCTAACTTTTCTATAAAATTTTAAATTTATAGAAAAGTTTTAAATTTAAAAAAAAAAAAAAAAAAAATTGATGGGTAATTTAGTCTTTTTAGGCATTTTCGTTAGAAATTAACGGCTAAAACTAATGGAATAGGGGTAAATTGATTGAAATTGAAAGTTTAAAGGTGTAAATTAAGAATTTTTTAATTTTTGAGAAGATCTTCTCAAAACGTGCGGTAATTCAAGAGTTTAAAGTAAAGTTTTCCAAAAAAAAAAAAAAAAAAACTTACTCGTCGCTTGTGAGGCAACAAAGCTGTGTGGTGCTGGCAACAACAGTGGCAATTGCCCAGAAAACATCGACTGGGATATGGGCCATGCATGTTGACAATGCAGGGACATCTGTTGCATAATTGGGGAGCTTCTCCAGTTCAACGATGCATTCAATCACTTCCAGTGTAGATCTGATGAGAGTGTTGAGTTCAATGAGTGACTGCCTGTGTTTCTGCAGGGTTGGGCGCTTCAAGAGCACAGACACCCGCCTCAGGGTTCCCATAGATTTGGCCAGCTGGTCAGTCGATTGGCTCTGGGCAAGCAGCCAGAAATCACCATAGTCCAAAGCAAAAGCAGCAAGAGTCAACACTGCTTTTGTATTCCATGAGTAGTGTGATAACTTGTTGAGGATTGAGAGTGTTGTTTCGTATGCAGTTTCCTCTCCCGGAGCCTGGCATTGCATCTGAAATCACATGTTTTTTTTTTAACATTATTAAAATGTCAATGCCATTAATTAAATAGAAACCAAAAGTTGCCTTTTGGGGAAAGTTAAAAGTTAAAAAAAAAAAAAAAAAAAAAAAATCGTGCTTATTATCATTAATTACCTCACAGGAAATGTTTTTCAGGGTGCACAAGGGTGGACTAAAAGTTGGTTTGGGGGTCTTCTCCTCCAAGTGTTCCACGTTTCCTTGGGTTCCCTGCAGTGATATATATTAACGAGTAATTAATCAAATTCTGCTTTCATTTTTGGGACCAAAAATATAATTATCTTCAAAAGAAGAAGAAATGGGGTTAGCTAGCATACCAGCACAACATTGTCAGCGACCTGGGTGGCACGCTTAAGGATGTTCTCGACGACAATGAAAAGAGATTCAACATCAAACTTTTCAACATCGTGGACATGGGTGGCATAAATTTGATTCATGATCTCGTCGTCGGTGAAGGCGAACAAGCTCAGGTCACCCTTCTTGGGTTGCTGTAAAGAATTACCTGAAACAGAAACGTCGTAGCTGGCCATGTTGTGTTACACACAGAAAGATGTATATAATATATATAGGTTGAAAACTAGCTCCTTGGGTTTACTTTGCTGGCCTCGTCCCACTTCTTATATAGGCATGCATAAGAGGAATTAAAAAAAAAAAAAAATTAGTATCTCGGTTATTTCAAATTCACATGACCCACATAATACAAAGCTCATGACGTTATTCACATACTACGTCACAACAATCAACAATTGCAGACGTGAGCATGGCGTTTCTAGATTTGTCCCTTTCACATGCTTATACGAGGTCGTGAAATTTGTGAAGAATTCGTTCAGCCTCATTCACGAGGATGTAAATATTAATTTGTGTTGAAATTAGTACGTTGCACTCTCCAACCAACAACGTACTAAGGGTTGTTGTGATTTAATTTCCTTTTAATTTGTTAATTTTTTTCTGGGAAATGGTTGTTGGGGTTCAGCCTCATTTTTATGAGGATGCAAATATATATATATATATATCTCTGTGTGTGTGTGTTTAAATTAGTAACAGTACCTCCAACCAACAACGTCGTTGTTGTGATTAATTAATTCGTTCAGCCTCATTTATGAGGATACAAATATAGGTCTTGAAATTAGTAACAGTCTCCAAGACTCCAACCAGAAACTAATTAAGGGTTGTTGTGATTAGTAATGAGTAGATAAAAAAATAAAATATTACACGTAATATTACTTTTATAGGTTTCTAAATTTGGTGGAAAAATAAAATAGTTGACACATAATAATGTCCTGTTAAATATAATGCAAATATATGCTCATGGTTGCTTGATTTAAGTGACACGACACAGGAATTAACCCCCTTTGCTCAGAAAATCAACCACAGCCTCAACTCTCTAAAGATGCATATAAGTCTTTGCCATCAACAAAAAGGTTAGCCACCCTTTTGGGGAGTTAGGTCCATAATTTTGGGTAAGGGCAGATTCCACTTGTGCATGTTTAGAGAATGTCATTTTAGGAAGAAATTGGAATCTCCACATGGATTTGCTGGTTTGAAGTTTACTGCATTCTGGTTTATGCAGATGTAGTTCCTGTAGTTTTTATTTGTTGAGTTGTTTATATTATTTAGTTTTGTTGAGAATAATATTGTATATTGAATCACACTGTATAATGTACAGAAGGAGCCTATATATATAGGCTAATAATACAGACCTAGTAAAATAAGGAAAGATAAATTAAACATAGTAGACCTAGAATACCAAAGAAAGTAAATAACCTTAACATAATATTATTAACAGCCCCCCACAAGCTCAAGATGGAGTGCGAGAGACCAACTTGAGGTTCGAGACAAGATTGCCCGGGAGGATGTGACTTTGTAAAAAAAAAAAAATTTTAAAAAAAAAAAGAAAAAAAAAAAGCCTATTATCTCTGTTATTTCAAATTCACCCACATGATACAAAGCTCATGACGTTATTCACATACTATGTCACAACAATCAACAATTGCAGACGTGAGCATGGCGTTTCTAGATTTGTCTCTGTCACATGCTTATACGAGGTCGTGAAATTTGTGTACCCTGATTATGGATAAAATTGACAGAAATCTACATTAGTAGTGAGAAATAAACCCTAAACTAAATAAGAAGGGAAAATAAACCTACGAAGAAAATAAAATAAAGAACATATAAAATATTATAACAACGGAAATGATATATTCTAAACATTCAAAGATATTCTAACAATGCCTACCCTTGCTGCCTTGCATAATTAGCACGCAAAAAGTTCTTCACATTACAATGAATTTGCTTTTTATACTATGAAACGGCAACAATTTTCGTCTTTCAACTTGCCTGAACTACCAGCAAACCGGGCAGGCCTCAAAAGACTAAGCAAATTGTGGAAGAGTAGTTCAAACTGAACCCCCTATGAAAACAAACTATTATTCTGTTGATGTGTCACCAACTTCCATAGCACAGGAAATATAAGATCACAAATTTGACATTTTATTCGTCATTTGTTCATGTTGGGTTTTGAATTGTCAAATTCAGTGACAAAATACATTCATCCGCAATCTCGTCTACAGAGGTGTTGTGTCCAGAGAAGTCCTAGAAGATGTAGTTAAGCCTAAGCAATCATAATAGAAGACCTATATGATGCGGTTAAGTTTAATCAAATCAAAGAAACGAGCAAATCAAAATTCTTTAATTAGAGTTAAAATCAGAATTGAATAAAAATTCCGTATCCTGCACATATCTCAGTATTTGGACCATAACTTTCGGTTCAATAATCGGATTGAGGTGAAACTAGCGGCATTGAAAATCTAACTCAAACTTCTACAAATATTTGTGAAATAAGATTTTTATAATTCGGATGTTTCCTATGCCAAAATCGTCTTGTAAGATAAGGATGAAAATATGGACGAATCCTATTCCAACTGGAACTAGTTTTTCTTCCCATTTCAACTACTACTAGGTTTTCTTGTAGTCTATATATAGAGAGAGCTATTATGCACGAAATTTTAAGGAAATCCACATAAGAATTTCATGTGCTAAGAGAGCGTTTAATATATTGAGCATTAGGGTTAGTCTCTCTTTTAGAGTTAAAGGTTGTGCCTCCATCACAGATCATAAACAATCAAAGTCTACCGGAGTTCCGGTAAATTAGATCAAGTAGAAGAATTGTTCCAAATGTTCTGGAAATGGCTACTGCGGTAGAAGTCAAGTGGGTCGCTTGTTTTATGCAAGGAAGCGTCAACTTTAAAGGTTTTGTAAGTGTGAATTTCTTGTAATCCTTATTCTTTTATAGTTGATTGATTTCCTGGGTTTAGCCGCTCCGGAGAGGTTTTACTTTTAGAGAGTTCTCTAAAAGATTTCATCTTCGTCACCAAAACATTTGTGTCAGATTGATTTACTGTTTTACATATTTTGGTGAATGATTAGTTGTATGATTGTTTAATTCCACGAACTATATTTTGCATACACCTATTATAAACCCCCTTCTAGGTGACGTTTGGAGTTGTATATATTTTTTAATTGGTATCAGAGCAGGTTCACTCTGTTTGGATTAAATTCCTGAGTGACATCCTTGACTCCTTTGCAATGAATACTCCTTAGTCCCTTACCATGGATTTTGATGAGGATGACCTTCAGATGGCCTATAACAAGCACTTTAAGAAATTTGTTAAATTGAAGAAAAGCTATAAAATTTCCCTTAAAAAGCTTAATGATGGTGCGCATGAGAAAGAGTCTTTGGTTATTAAATTGTCTAAATCACATGCCTTAATTGAATCTTTTAAATCTGAAAGTACTATGCTTGTTGATAGCTTGGGTGCCTCTACTACACATGCTTCTAATTCATAAAGAAAAACTTTGTTTGTTAAGCCTGTGAAAGTTGAAGAAGTCAAAGCCAATATAGCTTGCTTGGAGATGGACAAAACTTATTGCATGAATAACTGTGTGAAGGCTGAATTCAAGGCTCCTTCAAAGGAACAAACTCATGCCAAGTTTGTTCTTACATGCCACCATTGTGAGATTATTGGTCACATTAGACCAAATTGTTCTCAGTTGAAATCCTAAAGACCTTGGAATAAGAAGGCTGCTCCTAAGAAAGAAAAAGGCGGTATAGAGTCATGTTTGTTTAGATCTAAGTTGTAACACCCCAGTCCCATATTGGGAAGATGAGAAGAAGCCCACATAGAGTGGATGGTTTATAGAGATAGTCATGGGTGCTAAGTCCCACATTGCCTAATTACTAGGTGAAACTGGGCTTTATAATAAATTCTAGGAAAGCTCTAAATTGACTAGTCTTTTTGGGGTGATAGCGCAGATGTGGCTAGCGCTTTTTTCATGGTCATTACAAGTGGTATCAGAGCCACCTAATAACGCCAGGTCATATGGTACTGGAGCACTGCATGACGTGGACCTGACGAGGACGTCAGGAGTTTAAGAGGGGGAGTTTGTAACACCCAGTCCCATATTGGGAAGATGAGAAGAAGCCCACATAGAGTGGATGGTTTATAGAGATAGTTATGGGTGCTAAGTCCCACATTGCCTAGTTACTAGGTGAAACTGGGCTTTATAATGAATTATAGGGAAGCTCTAAATTGATTAGTCATTTTGGGGTGATAGCGCAGATGTGGCTAGCGCTTTTCCCAAGGTCATTACAAGTTGTGGGAAGGGCTCTGCTATGCGCTTTTCCCAGGCAATGTGACGTCCCACATTGCCCGGGCATGGAAAAGATGATATGTTTATATGAAATATACTCTCTCTAAATGGTATGAGGCCTTTTGGGGGGTAAACTCAATAATAAAACCGTGCGGGCTTGGCCCAAAGCGGACAATATCATACCACTTGGAGCAGGTATGTTACATATGGTATCAGAGTCATAGCCCAGCCTGAGATGGGGAGAGCGTGCACAAGCCCATGAGGGTTGCCAGCGAGGACGATGGGTCCTAAGAGGGGGTGATTATGACGTCCCACATTGCCTGGGCATGGAAAATATGATGTGTTTATATGAAATATACTATCTCTAAATGGTATGAGGCCTTTTGGGGGGTAAACCCAATAATAAAACCGTGCGGGCTTGGCCCAAAGCGGACAATACCATACCACTTGGAGCAGGTATGTTACATATATGTATATTCCTCCTCATAAGGGACAAGCTAAGCTTCTCCGAAATTTGTCCCTACCAGCCATCATTGTGGCAAAGTTAGTCATATTCGACATAACTGTTTTAAGTTGAAACCCCGTGAGCATAAGAGTGAGAATTCCTATTCTAGGAAATATTTTGTAGGGCTATGCACAATGATGAGGGCAGTGTTATCTAGGTTCGATGTGTTTGACAAGAGTCACAAATCTCTCTATGTGGTATAAAAAATAATTTATAAGTCCTTCTAGTTGGCCTAAATTACAAATTACTCCCTGTGGCATTAAAAAGAAATTATAGGTGCCCAAGGTATGCCAAAATAACAGTTTACTTCATGAAATCTGCAAAATGTATAATGACTCAAAATACTTGTTTATCACAGTTTATGCGGAATTAATACTATGAAGCAATAAACAATTCAAGCACCAAAATATGTAAAGCAATAAAGTAAGCAGACACAGATATTTTTGTGACGAAGATGAAACCTTTTAGAAACTGTTCTAAAAGTAAAATCTCTTCAGGGCAAATGAATAACTAAAATTCTAAGAGATTCAATTTTCACCACATATGATCTCTTTTAGCACAGCCTCCGACGAACTCTTTAGGGTGAAAATTTGTGCATCTCTCTTCTATAATGATGTATATATATATATATATATATATATATATATATCAGTACATCAAAACCTAGACCTGGGCCCACTAAAAGCAAGTTTTTGGGCATAATAGGTACGGGTGTCCGGACAGATTAATGGGCTGTCCGGACAGGACCTTGCGGAGCAAAAATAGAGTTTCTAGAAAGCCTGTCCGGACAGCTTGTCCGAACATGGCTTGCAGTGGGGAGAAAACAGCATTCCTGAAATTCTGTCTAGCCTTGATCAACAGCTCCAATCGTTGAGCGTTTGTGGTCCGATTGAGTTGAAATTTTGCAGGGACGTTCATGACACATGAATCTACATTATGAACAGTGGAGATTGGATTTTGAGCATTCTATATTAGTGTTTGTGCTCATGAACAGTAGCCTCTGCATTTTGGAACGGAATTTAGCCAACACAAGAACTAACATAAAGAATTTTGCTTACATCAATTATGGGCAGCATTGAAAGGAAGCGATCGAAATAAGTCACCCTAAACCATCATCATCACTCAAGTTTTCCTTGTAAGAAAATTCTTTCCCTTGTTTTCTCGGCAACCAAACAGAGCTCGTGTGTTTTTTTTTTTTTTTTTTTTTTTTTTTTTTTTTTTTTTAAGAGGTTTGACATATTTTGTACAATCAGATAAAAGAGGATAAGTACATTTTCTTCTATGGAGGAAAGGACAATAAATGGATCCAAGAATTTGGAAAGAAACAAACTTGCGCTGGCAAATGATCCAGTGATGAAGGAAAAAAAGATTTCGATAGAGTTGTTTTGCATAGGAAAAGACAGCAAAGGAGACGATGATGTCACGATGCTAGGGCGATTTTGGAACAAAGTGGAAAGCCTTGTCTTCTCCAAAGAGACCGAACATGACAGTGAGACACAAGATATCCAGAAGTTGCTTTCCTTCAAGAATGAGAGTGGATGGGCTATACTAAGCAAAAGGTCTAAAGTGGTTGTCAGTGGTGCTGGAACTACAATTCTTAAGGTGTTCGATGAGTTTGAAAAATGGAAGGAGTACGTGCGTAAGATTGGCTTTGAAGCTTGTTTTAAGGAGCACCATGACAAGGTTCTTCAAGGGGATCGCCCATGTTGCCGTGTTGACATCCCAATTACTGCTGGAAAGATCCCAAAGCTTATGAAATGCCCTCATTGTCCCCGCGTCATGGGGACCTATGTTAGCTTCAAGTGTTGCCACATTGATGGTGCTATCAACGGGCTGCATTAGATGGCAACCACTCTCTATTCTCTACTAATTATATCTCGATCCACTAAATAATGAGTTTCGTGCTATGATAGAAGTTGTTGTGTAATACTACAATAAAGGGCATCCTGATTGCGTTTGAAGTTTGATGCTTTTGTCATGGATCGTATATATGTAATATATACTTTAATGTTCATGTTAGAATTCATGGAGGTCATCTTTGTTATGCTCAATTTAGTGCTAGATAATGGTTTCGGGTGTTTGATATATATTTGCATTCATTTTTCGTAGCTGATTTTTCATTCTTCGCAATAAAATTCACGTCTTAAGATATTTCTCTACTCCACTTTATTCCATAACTGCTTCTTAAATAAGCTCACAACCGAGACTTGTACTACAAGTTAACAAGGACTCTGACTTCGACTTCAACTTAAACTAGGAACTCGACATGCATCTTGATAGATGCTGTCCTTATTGAAACACTTGAGAAAGAAAGACTGAATTAAAAGAAAGAAGCCACATATATAATTAATGCACTCCGTTGGCAGAACCATCACTGTGGCAGCACTTGAAGCTTATATATGTCTCCATGATGCGGGAACAGTCGGGGCATTTCATGTTCTGAAGAATTCTTCCACTGGTGTTGGAAATTTCAATGCAGCAACAGATGTGGACAGTGCGAAGAAGCTTGTTATGGTGGTCTTTGAAAGTGAATTCAAAGCCCTTGTCGTGCACAAACCCCTTCCATTTGTCAACCTCCTGCACAACGTTGGACATAGTTGTCCCATGACCACTGAGCACCACATTAGATCCTTTTGTCAGCACAGCCCATCCGCTCTCATTCTTGTAGGAAAGCAGTTTCTGGATTTCAAGTGTCGTAGAGTCGATTTCGGTCTTCCTATGAGTCTTGGAAATGAACATGCTCTCAATGCCTGTCCAGAATCGACCTAGGATGTCCAGGTTGTCCTCTCCTTTGCTGCCCTTTCCAACGCACACCAACTCTATGGGAATCCTTGCTTCCTTTATCGCCGCATCATTGGCAAGTGCAGTCAGTCTTTTAGCAATTTGTTGGATCCACTCCTTGTCCTTGCCTCCGTAGAAAAAGATGTACTTTTCATCTTTGATCTGATCGAATAATTAACAAGTTATTTCTTGCAAAATGTGCATGCATGAATAATGAATGTGTGTGCGAGAGAGAGAGAGAGAGAGAGAGAGAGAGAGAAATAGATTTGTTAAATGAATTTACCCAGTTATCTATATTTGGGTGAACGTTGGTTGCTATGGAGACAAACCAATCCCTTCTAGTCGATAGATTTTCTTCCTGTAGGGTGGTGAAAGGGAAGGCCTTCATTCCCCATAATCTGATCATGTGGATTGCATTCTCATGTACCACCATTCCTTGCGGATTGACCACCACAACGGATGGATTAGTACCGTTGAAGTACCAATCCTCCTTGATGAATCTGATGCTTGCTTTTAGTGAAAAGTATTGCACCGCGTACCATGGGAAGTTAGACACCCAGTACTTAAACTTCTTTTGCAGCTCATCAGTCCATTGGTCCACAATTGGAATCCATACAATCTTATACTCATCACCCTTACTTATGGAATCATAAATTGACCTGAGACTTGAAATGTCATAATTGGATATGTCTAGCCCCGAAATGAACAATAACACATTCTTCCCCTTCACCACATCAATGTTAACCTGTTTGTGGCACACCATTAATTAATGGATACCAAGAAACTTGTGTTAGGAACGATGATTTCAAACATGAAGAGTAAGACAATTCTTCACACATTGTTCAGCCAAGGGTACCGATCGATAGATACGTACGTAGTAACAACATCCAGTAGTGCAAGTGGTAAGATTCCTAGCCATGACCGGACCAAAATATTGACAAACACTTCATACACAAGATAAAAATTAATATATATATATAAGATCGAGCATACCGGTATTTTGGTAGAACCATCAAACAGGGGCTGCGGGTTGTCCTTGGAATAAATCAGTGCTTTAATTACCTCCATGATCTCCGTACGGGTTCGAAATATTTTTTTGAGCTCCCAATAAGCCTTTCCCTCCTCTGTGCATTAAACCAACCATTAACATCTCTAATCATGATTAGAGTGGTCCATGAAAAAATCATCTAATTAATTAGGAAATTAAGTTGCATCCTTGCAAATGAAAAGAGCCAAGAAAGCTGACCTATTTGTTGCCTACAAAGTGTTATCTGCCTCCTGAGTTTCGTGAGGATGACGTTGATCTTCTGAGAGAACTGGGAAAGTTCCTGCTTCTTGTCTCTGTAAATCGGGCCAAGCCAAAGTAGTGGCCAACCACGGTCAAATTTAACTACTCTAGTGAGATGGTAAATGAGTTCTTTCATTATTTTTATACCCCATTAACAATAAAAATAATGAAAGAACTCATCCCATATATCCCTTGCCCCACACACACACACACACACACACACAAAAGGCAAAAAAAAAAAAAATCAAAAACTTCACTTTAAACTCTTGAACTACGGCGCGTTTTGAGAAGAATTTTCTTTCTTTATCATCAATCGAATCATACGTACCCCTAAATTTCAAAAACTTTCAATTTAGCCAACTGAACTTTTAGTTTCAATCAATTTACCAAATCCGTTAGATTTTAAACGCTAAAAGTGAAAAAAAAAATAACGTTTATACCCCTAACTTTTCTATAAAATTTTAAATTTATAGAAAAGTTTTAAATTTAAAAAAAAAAAAAAAAAAAATTGATGGGTAATTTAGTCTTTTTAGGCATTTTCGTTAGAAATTAACGGCTAAAACTAATGGAATAGGGGTAAATTGATTGAAATTGAAAGTTTAAAGGTGTAAATTAAGAATTTTTTAATTTTTGAGAAGATCTTCTCAAAACGTGCGGTAATTCAAGAGTTTAAAGTAAAGTTTTCCAAAAAAAAAAAAAAAAAAACTTACTCGTCGCTTGTGAGGCAACAAAGCTGAGTGGTGCTGGCAACAACAGTGGCAATTGCCCAGAAAACATCGACTGGGATATGGGCCATGCATGTTGACAATGCAGGGACATCTGTTGCATAATTGGGGAGCTTCTCCAGTTCAACGATGCATTCAATCACTTCCAGTGTAGATCTGATGAGAGTGTTGAGTTCAATGAGTGACTGCCTGTGTTTCTGCAGGGTTGGGCGCTTCAAGAGCACAGACACCCGCCTCAGGGTTCCCATAGATTTGGCCAGCTGGTCAGTCGATTGGCTCTGGGCAAGCAGCCAGAAATCACCATAGTCCAAAGCAAAAGCAGCAAGAGTCAACACTGCTTTTGTATTCCATGAGTAGTGTGATAACTTGTTGAGGATTGAGAGTGTTGTTTCGTATGCAGTTTCCTCTCCCGGAGCCTGGCATTGCATCTGAAATCACATGTTTTTTTTTTAACATTATTAAAATGTCAATGCCATTAATTAAATAGAAACCAAAAGTTGCCTTTTGGGGAAAGTTAAAAGTTAAAAAAAAAAAAAAAAAAAAAAATCGTGCTTATTATCATTAATTACCTCACAGGAAATGTTTTTCAGGGTGCACAAGGGTGGACTAAAAGTTGGTTTGGGGGTCTTCTCCTCCAAGTGTTCCACGTTTCCTTGGGTTCCCTGCAGTGATATATATTAACGAGTAATTAATCAAATTCTGCTTTCATTTTTGGGACCAAAAATATAATTATCTTCAAAAGAAGAAGAAATGGGGTTAGCTAGCATACCAGCACAACATTGTCAGCGACCTGGGTGGCACGCTTAAGGATGTTCTCGACGACAATGAAAAGAGATTCAACATCAAACTTTTCAACATCGTGGACATGGGTGGCATAAATTTGATTCATGATCTCGTCGTCGGTGAAGGCGAACAAGCTCAGGTCACCCTTCTTGGGTTGCTGTAAAGAATTACCTGAAACAGAAACGTCGTAGCTGGCCATGTTGTGTTACACACAGAAAGATGTATATAATATATATAGGTTGAAAACTAGCTCCTTGGGTTTACTTTGCTGGCCTCGTCCCACTTCTTATATAGGCATGCATAAGAGGAATTAAAAAAAAAAAAAAATTAGTATCTCGGTTATTTCAAATTCACATGACCCACATAATACAAAGCTCATGACGTTATTCACATACTACGTCACAACAATCAACAATTGCAGACGTGAGCATGGCGTTTCTAGATTTGTCCCTTTCACATGCTTATACGAGGTCGTGAAATTTGTGAAGAATTCGTTCAGCCTCATTCACGAGGATGTAAATATTAATTTGTGTTGAAATTAGTTGCACTCTCCAACCAACAACGTACTAAGGGTTGTTGTGATTTAATTTCCTTTTAATTTGTTAATTTTTTTCTGGGAAATGGTTGTTGGGGTTCAGCCTCATTTTTATGAGGATGCAAATATATATATATATATATCTCTGTGTGTGTGTGTTTAAATTAGTAACAGTACCTCCAACCAACAACGTCGTTGTTGTGATTAATTAATTCGTTCAGCCTCATTTATGAGGATACAAATATAGGTCTTGAAATTAGTAACAGTCTCCAAGACTCCAACCAGAAACTAATTAAGGGTTGTTGTGATTAGTAATGAGTAGATAAAAAAATAAAATATTACACGTAATATTACTTTTATAGGTTTCTAAATTTGGTGGAAAAATAAAATAGTTGACACATAATAATGTCCTGTTAAATATAATGCAAATATATGCTCATGGTTGCTTGATTTAAGTGACACGACACAGGAATTAACCCCCTTTGCTCAGAAAATCAACCACAGCCTCAACTCTCTAAAGATGCATATAAGTCTTTGCCATCAACAAAAAGGTTAGCCACCCTTTTGGGGAGTTAGGTCCATAATTTTGGGTAAGGGCAGATTCCACTTGTGCATGTTTAGAGAATGTCATTTTAGGAAGAAATTGGAATCTCCACATGGATTTGCTGGTTTGAAGTTTACTGCATTCTGGTTTATGCAGATGTAGTTCCTGTAGTTTTTATTTGTTGAGTTGTTTATATTATTTAGTTTTGTTGAGAATAATATTGTATATTGAATCACACTGTATAATGTACAGAAGGAGCCTATATATATAGGCTAATAATACAGACCTAGTAAAATAAGGAAAGATAAATTAAACATAGTAGACCTAGAATACCAAAGAAAGTAAATAACCTTAACATAATATTATTAACAGCCCCCCACAAGCTCAAGATGGAGTGCGAGAGACCAACTTGAGGTTCGAGACAAGATTGCCCGGGAGGATGTGACTTTGTAAAAAAAAAAAAATTTTTAAAAAAAAAAGAAAAAAAAAAAGCCTATTATCTCTGTTATTTCAAATTCACCCACATGATACAAAGCTCATGACGTTATTCACATACTATGTCACAACAATCAACAATTGCAGACGTGAGCATGGCGTTTCTAGATTTGTCTCTGTCACATGCTTATACGAGGTCGTGAAATTTGTGTACCCTGATTATGGATAAAATTGACAGAAATCTACATTAGTAGTGAGAAATAAACCCTAAACTAAATAAGAAGCACTACAAAAAAAAGGGGGTTTTCTGACGTGTGCTACAGTGTAAATTTTTTGCCACCTCAGCAATTTTCTGTCGTGTTATATATAAAACGTCAGAAAAAATTTTTCCTGACGTGTGAATAGTAACACGTCAGAATTTTCTGACGTGTCTGTTCAGACACGTCAGAAAAATTCTGACGTTTTAGATGTTGGAGCGTCAGAAAAATATTACAAATTTAAAAAATTTAAAAATAATATAATTTCTGACGTTGCAAAATTTACCACGTCAGAAAATTTCTGACGTGGTGGTCTGCCACGTCAGAAATTTTCTGACGTGGCAAATTTTGCAACGTCAGAATGCTATATATATGTATATATATATATATATATATATATATAATCAGATATGTATATTTATAAATATAAACTAATATATATATATATATATATATAATCAGATATGTATATTTATAAATATAATCTTATATATATATATATATATATATATATATATATATATAATCAGATATGTATATTTATAAATATAATCTTATATATATATATATATATATATATATATATATAATCAGATATATATGTATATTTATAAATATAAACTAATATATATATATATATTAGTTTTCTGACGTGCCACGTGTCACACGTCAGAAAATTTCTGACGTGTGACACGTGGCACGTCAGAAAACTACTTTAAAAAAAAAACTAATATATATATGGGAAAAATTTCTGACGTGTGAATTTGGGGCGTCAGAAAATTTCTGACGCGCCAAACTTGGCGCGTCAGAAATTTTCTGACGTGCTAAATATTGCACGTCAGGAAAAGGAAAAATTTCTAAAAAGACCGAAATTTTGAAATTTTTCCCCCTCCTTATTTTCCCTCCACTTTTTTTCTCTTTTTATTCTTTCCTCCTCACTTATTTTTCCCACAGTCTGTCTGTCTCCTCTAGATCTCCCTTCTCTCCACGGCAGATGCAAGAAATTGGGCAGAAGAAGGAGAACCAAAAAAAGGAGAAGAGAAGAAGAAAAAGAAAGGGAAAAAAGAAGAAGAAAAGAAAGTGCAGAAGAAAAAGAAAGGGAGATCGAAGAGAAGAAGAAGAGAAGAAAAAGAAAAAAAAAAGAGTAGAGAAGAAGAAGAAGATCGATGATCGAAGAAGAAGCTCAAGGAAGATTGGTGCAGAGATCGCACATCTCTGCACCATGGGGTGCAGAGATGGTGATCCATCTCTGCACACCATAAACACATGTATGTGTTTATGGTGTGCATTACCTGCACGGCAGGAATTCTCAAAAAAATAATAATAATTTAAATTAATAAATTTTTAATTCAAAAACAAAATTTCAAAAAAAAAAAATTAAAAAAAAAATTAATTTTTTAATTTTCTGACGTGTCAGAATTACCACGTCAGAAAATTTTCTGACGTGGTAATTCTCACACGTCAGAAAATTTTCTGACGTGTCAGAAATGCCACGTCAGAAAATTTTCTGACGTGTGAGTGTATAACACGTCAGAATTTTCTGACGTGTTGCCTACTCACACGTCAGGAAATTTTTTTTCCTGACACCTACGTTTCTGACACTCGACACGCGTCAGAAACGACCCGTCAGAAAAATTTTCTGACGTGTCGGACACTAGAACACGTCAGAAAACTCCTGTCAGTAAAAAATGGTTTTTTTGTAGTGAAGGGAAAATAAACCTACGAAGAAAATAAAATAAAGAACATATAAAATATTATAACAACGGAAATGATATATTCTAAACATTCAAAGATATTCTAACAATGCCTACCCTTGCTGCCTTGCATAATTAGCACGCTAAAAGTTCTTCACATTACAATGAATTTGCTTATTATACTATGAAACGGCAACAATTTTCGTCTTTCAACTTGCCTGAACTACCAGCAAACCGGGCAGGCCTCAAAAGACTAAGCAAATTGTGGAAGAGTAGTTCAAACTGAACCCCCTATGAAAACAAACTATTATTCTGTTGATGTGTCACCAACTTCCATAGCACAGGAAATATAAGATCACAAATTTGACATTTTATTCGTCATTTGTTCATGTTGGGTTTTGAATTGTCAAATTCAATGACAAAATACATTCATCCGCAATCCTGTCTACAAAGGTGTTGTGTCCAGAGAAGTCCTAGACGATGTAGTTAAGCCTAACCAATCAAAATAGAAGACCTATATGATGCGGTTAAATTTAATCAAATCAAAGAAATGAGCAAATCAAAATTCTTTAATTAGAGTTAAAATCAGAATTGATTAAATTCTGTATCCTGCACATATCTCAGTATTTGGACCATAACTTTCGGCTCAATAATCAGATTGAGGTGAAACCAGCAGCATTGAAAATATAACTCAAACTTCTACAAATATCTGTGAAATAAGATTTTTATAATTCGGATGTTTCCTATGCCAAAATCGTCTTGTAAGATAAGGATGAAAATATGGACGAATCCTATTCTAACTGGAACTAGTTTTTCTTCCCATTTCAACTACTACTAGGTTTTCTTGTAGTCCATATATAGAGAGAGCTATTACGCACGAAATTTTAAGGAAATCCACATAAGAATTTCATGTGCTAAGAGAGCGTTTAATATATTGAGCATTACGTTTAGTCTCTCTTTCAGAGTTAAAGGTTGTGCCTCCATCACAGATCATAAATAACCAAAGTCTACCGGAGTTTCGATAAATTAGATCAAGTAGAAGAATTGTTCCAGATGTTTTGGAAATGGCTACTGAGGTAGAAGTCAAGTGGGTCGTTTGTTTTATGCAAGGAAGGGTCAACTTTAAAGGTTTTGTAAGTGTGAATTTCTTGTAATCCTTATTCTTTTATAGTTGATTGATTTCCTGGGTTTAGCCGCTCCGGAGAGGTTTTACTTTTAGAGAGTTCTCTAAAAGATTTCATCTTCGTCATTAAAACATTTGTATCAAATTGATTTACTGTTTTACATATTTTGGTGAATGATTAGTTGTATGATTGTTTAATTCCACGTACTATTTGCATACACCTATTATAAACCCCCTTCTAGGTGTCGTTTGGAGTTGTATATATTTTTCAATTGGTATCAGAGTGGGTTCACTCTGTTTGGATCAAATTCCTGAGTGACATCCTTGACTCCTTTGCTATGAATACTCCTTAGTCCCTTACCATGGATTTTGATGAGGATGACCTTCAGATGGCCTATAACAAACACTTTAAAAATTTGTTAAATTGAAGAAAAGCTATAAAATTTCCCTTAAAAAGCTTAATGATGGTGTGCATGAGAAAGAGTCTTTGGTTATTAAATTGTCTAAATCACATGCCTTAATTGAATTTTTGAAATCTGAAAGTACTATGCTTATTGATAGCTTGGGTGCCTCTACTTCACATGCTTCTAATTTTTAAAGAAAAACTTTGTTTGTTAAGCCTGTGAAAGTTGAAGAAGTCATAGCCAATATAGCTTGCTTGGAGATGGACAAAACTTATTGCATGAATAACTGTGTGAAGCCTGAATTCAAGGCTCCTTCAAAGGAGCAAACTCATGCCAAGTTTGTTCCTACATGCCACCATTGTGAGATTATTGGTCACATTAGACCAAATTGTTCTCGGTTGAAATCCCAAAGACCTTGGAATAAGAAGGCTGCTCCTAAAAAAGAAAAAGGCGATATAGAGTCATGTTTGTTTAGATCTAAGTATATGTATATTCCTCCTCATAAGGGACAAGCTAAGCTTCTCCGAAATTTGTCCCTACCTGCCATCATTGTGGTAAAGTTGGTCATATTCGACTTAACTGTTTTAAGTTGAAACCCCGTGAGCATAAGAGTGAGAATGAGGAGCTATGCACAATGATGAGGGAAGTGCTATCTAGGTTAGATGAGTTTGACAAGAATCACAAATCTCTATGTGGTATAAAAAATAATTTATAAATTTTTGTAATTAGCTTAAATTATAAATTATTCCTTGCGGCATAAAAAAGAAATTATAGGTGCTCAAGGTATGCTAAAATAATAGTTTATTTCATGAAATCTGAAAAATGTATAATGACTCAAAATACTTGTTTATCACAGTTTATGCGGAATTAATACTATGAAGTAATAAACAATTTAAGTACCAAAATATGTAAAGCAACAAAGTAGGCAGACACACATATTTTTGTGACGAAGAGGAAACATTTTAGAAACTGTTATAAAAGTAAAACCTCTTCGAGGCAGTCAAACCCTGAAATTCACTATAAGAAAATTATCCAGAGATTACAGTGTAATACCCTGAAATTATTTCCCTATTTTGGAGGAAATAATTATTTAAGGATAATTCGGCATTTGTTATTATGAGTTTTAATTGGTGATTTTATAAGATTCGGAATTGCTAATGAGGAGATAATTATAGATTTTGATTTTCTATAATATTAAAGGGTTTAAATTGAGGTTTTAGATTTATTTGATTAAACCACAAAAAGGAAAAAGACCAGATTTTATTGTGGATAATAAGTCTTTTGTGGTTTAATGGACTTAGAAGGGTGATTTGGTACACTTAGAAGTAGGTAGAGGGAACATTTGGGAATTAGGTTTAAGGGAAGAAGACAAAGGCACAAGAAAGAAGGAGAAGTCACGTGCATGTTGGGAGCAAGGAAGAAAAGACAAAAGAAAAGGAAAAAGGAAGGGCAATTTTGTAAAGCATGAGATTAGGTTAGGGGCATTGAGGGAAGGAAATTTCAGAAAGGAAAGAGGCTGGGCCTTTCACGTGCAGCAGGCTGCCACACCTTCACAGGCTTCACTCCTCTTTCTTCCCTTCTTCTTTCTTTCTCACGGCCTCACCCTCTTTCTCACGCTCATCTCTCTCTCTCAAGGTCTGGTTTGGGCAGAGGGAAGCTCACACCTTCACGTGGAAGGTGCGAGCTTGGACGTGTGTGAGAGATAGAGAGAGATATGCAAAACAAAGAAAAGGAAAAAAAGAGAAGGGCTTTGTGAGGCATTTCACGTGTAAGAAACAAATGGAGAAAAGAGTCAAAAGACAAAGAAAGAGAGGCATGCGAGTGGGAGAGAGGAACCGAGAGGGAGAACCGTGGGTCTGGGAGAGAGAGAGAGAGAGAGAGAGAGAGAGAGAGAGAGAGAGAATTATAGGAGTATCAATGTTTAGGCGTTTTAATGATTTTATAGGATTGATTTTAGGGCATTCTATCTAGATAATTTATGTTGAGATTCTATTTGGGTATTTTTCTAAAGGCTGATTTGGGGTGGATTTTAGACGGAGATTTGTATGGGTTTGATGTATGATTTCTCCTTATTTTGGCTAGAGATAACCGGATGGGTTGTTTGGGTTTGATTTTGGGTGATTATGGTTGATGAAGCTAGGAATCGGTTTGGGTCCTTTCATAGATGATTGTTGGTACTAGCTTGTAGGTTGAGGATTTCTTTAAGGCTTGGTGATTTTCGGTGGTTATGGACGATTATAGGGATTTATTCGATGGAGTGTTTTTAGCCTTGGTTGGGATTAATGTCATTAGTTCATTTGTGTTGATTTTACTTAGGTTCTTGATTCGATTAGTTGGGTTCCATTACGGTCTTATAAGAGGGTCACTATAGCGATGATAATGGAGTTTTGGGGTTTGGACTCTAAGAATGGCTTCAAGTTAGAATTATTCTAACTAGGTTATTATGTGACACTAATGTAGGGTTTTTATGTAAAGACTCCAAGAGGGTTTTCAAGGAATCGACCACATTATAGAACGCTACACATCGGTGTGTCGAAGGAGAATTTGAGGATCAAGGTAAGTGAGTTATCTTGTGTTAGTGTTTTCATGAATAATGACCCGGTGCATTTTATACTCAATGCTTTCAAAGACAGACCCAGGTTATCTCTTGAACTAAATAAAATACAATTTTATGCATGAAAAGTGTGACATGAGCTATTTTTATAACTGTTGTCTCGAAAATATACATGAACTGTTTATTGGGCTACTTGATAATGTTATATGTGATGTGATGCGATGCTATTTATGATGCAATAAATGCGGTGACACCAGTACAATGTGTGTGTGTGTGTTATGTGTATATGTTCGAAGGCAGTGCAACACATCATTTGTTAGGTGTGGCTTCAGAAGCCATTAACCCTAAGTAAAGGGGGTTAGGCTAATATGGTTCCATGGAGAGGGGATGAACAGACCAGTCATTGCCGAAAGGTGATGTGCAGGACAAGCACAACCTTACTATGGGGGTTAAACAGAGCGAGCTATGTTATGAAAATTTGGTCTTACTTTGTAGATGTTTAAGTAGTTGCAAGCAAAGTAAGGGCGTGGTTAATGTTATTTAAAGCTATAAAATTGTGAAGGCATCCCAATAAATATTTTGAGAATAATGATATTCATGTTTAACCTTTTTATCTGGATATAAACTGTTCACTATCACACATTAGCATGAGATTAACTGCTTATTAATTCTTCGGACTTCCCCCTTACTTTATTACACCAAGGGAGCATGACGGCGGTTTATAGAGGAGCTAGCTAGGGCTGAATAGATTGGACCTGGAGGCAGATGCAGCCGTCCAACGTAAAGGTATTGATCGGGTTATGACTTGAAGACCCACTGTAAAACTACGAAGGTTATTTGTGGTATCTAGCATTTTTATTTACTACAGTTCCTACCATGTACTTTGCACTATGTGTTTTGCGTACGTACTGCTGTCCATTTTTGTTTTGTAAAAGAAAATATCAACTCTGTCTTTCTCTGCATCATGTTTATTAGTTTTGGTAGAAGTTCCATAGTGGTGGATAAGGGATATTTTGGTATTTATGAAATACTAGTATGTTATTGTTAATTATGTTACACTTCAGATGCTCTAATCCAAGTTATAGACCTTATTCGGAGAATAGGGTGTTTTCAGTGGAAGGAAACTCAGTACAGTCCAAATGAAGCTTTTATTAAGCAAATGAAAGATTGAATTCATATGAATATTTCTCTGCAACAGTTGAAGTATAAATATTTAGTAGTCTGCCATTGAATTATCTCATGTGGGTTACCCATTAACATCATTTTATACGACCTTGACTAAAGTAAACTTTCCAAACAGAATTTGATTAAAAAAAAAATTTATTGTCTAGGTGATTGAAGAGGTCGAGAGTCGATTACTTTCTAACCGCACCTAATTAAAAGAAATATAATAGACAACAGGGTTGATCAGCCGAATGCTGTCTAGTGGATGATCAAAAATATTTTGTCTATATTTGTAAAAATGTGTATGTGTCAAAGAACAGATAATGGGCTCAAACTATACTGTATTGTTAACTAGGAAACTGAATATGTGATCTACACTTTTTAGTTACAAGATAATTCTGCTGATATGAATATCATGCTTCCTAGGAAGAGATATTTATACACCTGCAACCCTTCCAATAGGTTCTTTATTTTATTTTATTTATTTATTTATTTATTTTTTATCAAATATGAACCAATAAGGTAGCTAACTCATTAGCCTGTTTTATTAAGGCTGTCAATCTCAGGTTGAATGAATCACCTAAGCAGTTTCCATATTTTCAGCTTGTAGACATAGGTCATGAGTAGGATCTATTAATGTTTTGTTGTGTACGTACTCTGGAGAATATAGTGGAATCATCATTTACTGTAAATGAATCACCTAAGCAACATGCTTGAATGTCTCAAGTTGATCATATTAATACTCATTATTGTCTTCATTAAAGTTCCTCCAACCATTACGAGTTAGCTGTATGTGAGACTCTGATGCATTTGAGTCTGTCCAATTAATGTGGTTGCTTCTGGGTGATGCAGTACATATGCTTTCTTTGTTTGTCTTTGTTGTCCTTATTGAGCAAATACTCCCAACTTTCAATGATTTGTTCTTCAAATTGTCACAGGGATGGTAGCTTACCTGTTTCATTTATCAAAAAGTATCTTGTGAAAAAGCTGGATCTTGCTAGCGGGGCTGAGGTAACTTTTCCCCTTTGTCAAAAAAAAAAAAAAAAATTTATGTATGGCATATCTTTTCCTGTACTCAGGTTGTATTATCTTCTCAAAAAGCTGTTTCTCTATACCGTCACCATACAAAATATAGATGGAATTGTAAATGAGAAACTATTGGGAATTTGTTGCTAAATTTAAGTGCTGTTAAAAAATCCTTACAGGTGGAGATCTTGTTGTGGGGTCAGCCATTGACTTCTACACAGCAACTTCACGACTTGGTAGACATGTGGTTGCAGACAAAACCAACATCAGAAAGTATACAGACATCTGTGGGTGGCTCAGCCAAGGATTTTGTGATGGTTTTGTCATATGGTCTGTTAGAATGCTTTGATAGATGTGTTGACATGGCAGGGTTGATGACGTGGCACTAGGGTTGACATGGCACACTGAGAGGTTGACACATGGCTGCCGGAAGAGAGAGAAATCGTCTGGCACATGTGTTACACGCGCCTCTACTGGCGGCCACAAATTGGCGCGTGACCCCCACACGCAGGAGATTCTACCGGCGTGTGGAGGCGCGTCCGATGTGCTATGGTGGCGTTCTTGGTGGCAATGTGACTGTAGGCGCCGGATCTATGGAGCGGTGCAGAAACCGGGCTGATCCACCTAACCTAGCGCCACGTGAAGGCACTGCAGCGGCGCGTGGACTGAGAGCAACACCTTATGGCGGCGCGTGGGGGCGCGTCAAAGTTTCTTTGGCAGAGATCTCGATAGATCTAGACTCTTCTGGCCCTGATCTGTCGATTGGCGGTACTTTTGATGTGATCGGAGCTTTGTAGAGGCCCATAAAGGATCGAACAGATTCTTAGGTGAGTCTTGTCGGCGCGTGAACTGCTCTTGGGACGCGCGTAGAGGCGCGTTTACTGACGGACAGAACCTTCTAGTGGCACGTGTGAGCGCAGAAGCTTGGACGCTTCAGATCTCTTTGGATCTGTACTTGGTGGTGTCTGAAGTGTCATCGGCGGCATACTCGTTTAGCTCCTGCAAGGGCAGTTGAGGCGCAAGCAGAAACTGGCGAAGGCGCATGGTGGTGAGTCGGAGGGCTGATGCAAATCCGGATCTATAGGCTGATGGCGGCGCTTGATGTAGGGCAATGAGACTAAAATTTGACCAAAGGAAAACGCTAGAAAAGACGTTTATTGAAGGCCACAGAAAAGTAGCTCTGATACCATGTTAGAATGCTTTGATAGCATGTTGGAATAATTGAGAGATATAGAAGAGCGGAAGAATAATAGGAAGTGCGGAAGCACACAATGGACTACATTGTATTGATATGAATATATGATAATGAATACATAGACTTCTATTTATAAAGAAGCAAGTAACCTAATAGACTAAGGAAAGGTAAACCTAGTAGACTAATAATACTTAATGAAGTAAATAATAAGTAAATAACCCTAACATAATATTCTTAACATCGTCAAAGCACTTAGCCCCCATGAACATGTTTCAATGATGCTTAGTCACCTTTATCTCCACAGTGATCTCAGCCAAGGCAATCCAAGGCAATTTTAATCTTCCCAGCATGCGTTTGCCTGGAAAGTCTTCAATTCCCCTATATTCATGGCGTGTGGCGTAGACATGGGTTACATCTTTATTGGATGACTTTTTATTAATAGCACAGTGATAAATGCCTATTTATAGGCCGGCCATATGAATGAATAATACAAGGAATGTAACTCACCTGATAGGATATCTCTAAGATTTTAACGTGCCTTTCAAATTCGAGGCGTAAGCAATAAATCTGACATTGTTTTTGCATGGTAGTTGTTGTTTTATTTATTTATTTATTTATTTATTTTATTTAAGTACACAACTCAACGATTTGATTTGCTGTACTTGGCTAGATGACTTCGGGTTTACTGACTCGGCTGCTGGCATGAAGAGAACGGTGGCTAAGACTAGCAAGCAGTGGTGGCCTGGTGGGTGGCTGGAGACAGTGTCACCGTGACTGGTGACAAAGGGACAATGGCAGAAGACAGTTGTCGGGGATGATAGCCAGAGACTATTAGAGAAAAAATATATATAGGAAGTCAAACAAGAGTATGTTAATATACATATTAGGACACAATTTTTAATCTAAAAGCTTAAGTTAATGGGCTTGAGTCGCTTAGGTATATTAACTACTCATTTTTCTTCATACTTTATCAATGTGGGACACAATGCTCACAAGTGTACTTATAATAAATTTTTTTCTTACTCTGATTCTCTTCCACATTGACCCAACTTCCTCTCATGTATGAGTCTTTTACAGAAGAGTGTTATGCGTACTCCAAGAGCTACAATACTCTTTGTCGAGTTATATCAAAATCATCAAACTAAGATACTCATATCAGTAGTGAAAGTTAATCAGGGCTAATACCAATTATTAGAGAGAGAAACACATAGGAAGTCAAACAAGATCAAGTTAAAATACATATTATGACACTACTTGTAACTCAAAAACCTAAGATAATGAACTTTTGTCCATTTAAATATATTAATTATTATCATTATTTTTTTTATATGTTATCAATAAAGGAGACAACACTCATAAAAGTGTACTCATCACAGAGACAACGGCCGTAGGTAACTTTATAAGGTCATTAAAGGTGGCAGAATATAATGGCTAGAGGTGACTGGTTATGGTACTGGCCAAAGATGATAGCTAGGAAACGATAACTAGAGATGAAGGCCGAAGGCCAGAGATTGTGGCTGAAGATGGTGGGATACAATGGCTAGAAGTGATCAATTATGGTGGTGTAGTATGGGAGATCAATGAGGTGGCCAGATAATCAAGCCAACAATGGGCCGTTAAAATTGGGCTAGCTAATGGGTTGTTGAAACTGGGCCAACTACAAGCCAATGGTGGGCAGCTAGTTGGCCCAAATTGGGACTAGGCCCACTTGGGTTAGTTATCAAATCAATTAACTCGAGAATACGATGTGCAAAGCATGTTGCGCATGATGCACGTGCAGAATGTGTGAAGACTGACATGTGTTGGCGTATGATGTGGCCGACACAATATTGTAGGTTAGGCGTGTTGGAAATAATTTTGGATGGTGCACAAATTCTCATTGATATAAAATCATTGCAATCTAAAAATTAACAATAAAATAACTAAAATACAAGAGATAAAAAGTAGAGTATGGAAAGATCTCACAATGTGCTATAGAATCACACAAGAGCGTTGTCCTTAAAGGTTGATTCGTGCCTCCCGGAGTGTATAACTCGGTGCGATCGGATCCTTTGACACGCAACCTCCCAGGATTAGACTATAGCGTCTACCTTCGTTAAGGACGCACTTCCAATAACGAAGATTAGTAGAACAACCCTTTGATCTTCTTAAAAAAAAAAACCGCAAAGAGAAAATAGAAATTGAATAGAATAGAATTCTATGCAATTGATCTTCTAAAATATGACAAAACTCTTTTATAAAGAAAATGAGTTTATCTTTCTTTCTTTCTTGTTGCAAGCTCACTCTACCATAGGATTGTGGATGTTTTCTTTTCTTTTTATAATGTCCAAATGGTCATAACACCAAAAACGGTAAAACATTTGTTAATAACAAAATGGTCAAACTACAATAAAACTTGTTAAAGACTAACGGTCAAAACGGTAAAAATCAATTAAAACTAATTTTTATTTAATAACTCATAACCAAGTAATAAATACAAACGGTCATAAAAGTTATATCTCATAACCAAGTAATAAACACTAACGGTCATAAAAGTTATATCTTATAACCAAGTAATAAATACAAACGGTTATAAATCAAAATGGCTAAAAATGATTTTTATTTCTCATAAAAACCTTTAAGAAGATATTATCAAATGATAAAACATTTCCAAATGACTTAAAATGAATGTTTGTAACAAATATTACAACAAGGCGGGCTTGTAGAAGCTATAGGTATTGTTTTATACCAAAACAAGATCAGAAGCATTCATTTCCTCTCTTATGTGGACATATAAAAAAAAAAAAAAAAAAAATTCAGAAAGCATCTAATTTTTTAGAAAAACCCTGAGGCAGTGGTTTGCTAACACCCTACAAAAAGCCACGTAACAGTGATACCCCGGAATTTATAATAAAATAAAGAAAAAGAAGTAATGAAAGCAAGAGAGAAAGGGAGAATACATAAATATGAGGTAGTTTAGCCTCACAGGCCTATGTTTACTATTAAAAGGTGCCCCATAGGGCTACACATTTATTGAATTACTTTTATTAACAGTACAAGGACAATGCTAATTTATAGCATTAGAAGAAAAAGGGATAAAAACCATTCATGTAATTTTATATATTTTCTTTTTTTAATTTTAAGAATAATCTGAGAAGGGGAGAAGAAAACAATGAGTAATATAACTTATAAACAAGGACCATAATTAATATATAAACAAAGATTGATTGTGTTTCCTCTTAAGTAACAGAGAGTACTTTTTTTGTTTCCTGAGAGATGTTAATGGCTGTTGTCGGTTGTCAGCAATATTGGCTGTTAAGGTTGCTGCTCTTTGGTGCTTTGGAATTTTGAGCGCTTTAACTTTAACCCACTAGTACTGTACGTATACGTCTCCTCAAGCAAAGAATGCATGGGACAAGAGACAAGAAAATAAAATAAATTAAATAGAATTTATTGAATATTTAATTTTTTAGAAATTTAATATGATATTAGAGTTTATGATAAGACAATTGGAGTCCACACTATTTACTGGCCTGCACGTGAGGGAGGATGTTGAGAAATAATCTCACATTACTTGTAGACAAGATCTTGAACATGTTTATAAGAAATGATAATCCTCTCTTATTGAACAGGTTTTATAAAATGAGTTAACCCATAAATTTCTACAAAAATTGAAAAAGTATTCCGATTGTGATGGCTATAAATAGAATATATACGGCAGCAGCATAAGCCAATTTCGATCTGTTGTTCCCCGAAGAGGCCAAGAGTTTCTAAAATAGCCTCTGATCAACAATATGTCTGACAATAAGATGGTGCCAGTTACCGCACACAAAGCCGTTAAGGGTGAGCAGAGCGTGTTCACCATGTCTGACGAGCAGATCATGACTCAAATTTATGCAACTCATGTCAATGCTGACGAAAAGTTTGACGCCGACTCTCTTTTCATTGTCGCCGAAAACATTCTTAAGCGAGCCACCCAGATTGTTGACAATGTCGTGCTGGTATATATATATATATATATATTTTGGGGGGATTCACTATTAATTGTCGTAACACTTTTTAGATTAAAAAACTCAGCGTTTTGAAAATAGCAAAGAGGTGAGTATTAAGATTTTAACACGTTTTATTATAGAAGAGAAATTGGAGGAAAATGCTTTTTTTTTTCTTTTTTTTTTCAATAAATTTCTCCATATATTATAGGGAGCTCCTTCACGGCAAGAGAACTTGGAGGAAAAGGCGCCCAAAGCCACCTTCAGCACCCCACTGTGCACACTCAAGCAACTTTCCTACGAGGTAATAACAAAAAATAGCATTTTTTGTTTTGTTTTGTTTTTTTGTTTTTTTTGATGATTTTGGCATAAATTAGGAATGAGAAGAACAAAACCAGAATGAGATGCTCAAAGTCGATTTGAGAATGAGATGTCAAAATCAAAATAAATAAATAAAATAATAAAAAAAAAAACATTTATGCCAAAATAAACAAAAAAATAGCATTTTTTTTTTTTGTTGATTTAGTAATAAGAACAAAAAACGCTAATGTCCGTCAATTAGAGAATGAGATTCTTAAAGTCGAAACCGTAAACAATTTTTCGAAAATTAAAAAAGAATTTTCAGTCACCGTTGACCGCTATTTTACGTCACAGTAAACACTGTAAAATGCGGAAATCATTTTCTGAAAACCATTTTATGTTGAAGTAAATTGAGTCTAAGATGAATGTGATTATTTTATAGATACAATAGCGTTTTCCATAATAACAAATATATATGTGCATTAATTGTTAGATGGAATGCCAGACACCTGTGAAGTAATTGCTAACAGAACAACAATGTCAATACTTGACAAACTTTCAAACTACTCATGGGATGCCAAGGCAGTGCTGATACTTGCTGCTTTTGCTTTTGAATATGGGGATTTCTGGCTCCTTGCCCAACTTCCTTCATCGGACCAACTCGCCAAATCAGTGGGAATCCTGAAACGAGTACCAGATATCTCAAAGCTTTCAGGCCTTCAGAAATACAAAAAAGCGATTGTTGAACTTAACAACCTCATCAAGGACACATTGAAAGTCATCGAGTCCATCTTTGAGTTGGAAAAACTATCTACCTATGATACAAAGGATGTACCAGCATTAGCAACTGCCATGAGCCATATCCCAGTAGATGTCTATTGGGCTATCATTACCATTGCTGCTTGCACAACTCAGATGTGCTATCTGACTACCGATGGTTTAAACGTGCGGTCCAAAAAATGATAATTATAGTATATAAGATAATACAATCACAAAAGAAAGATTTACATGATTCACACCAATGTGAACAACATTCACATACGGAGGCGATCACAAAGTATTCACTATCAATGAAAAAATATAAAAAGGCCAAGAGAAAATTATTAAAACCTAAATTCCCAATACTATACTAAAAATCTCATTATTGCCCAAAAAAAAAAAAAAAAGCAAAAGAAAATACAAACTTCTCTTTTGTATAAGGATAAACAATATAGGTTTGTTATTCTCTCTCACTGTTGGCTTCTAAATGGGGTGGAAAAATAAAATAGTTGACACATAATATTGTCCTGTTAAATATAATGCAAATATATGGTCATGGTTGCTTGATTTCAGGGACACGGCACAGGAATTAACCCCCTTTGCTCAGAAAATCAACCACAGCCTCAACTCTCTAAAGAAGCATATAAATCTTTGCCATCAACAAAAAGGTTGGCCACTCTCTTGGGAAGTTAGGTCCAGAATTTTGGGTAAGGGCAGATTCCATTTGTGTTTAGAGAATGTCATTTTAGGAAGAAATTGGAATCGATCTCCCTATGTTGATGCAGATGCAGTTGCAGTTGTTTTTATTTGTTGAGTTGTTTCTATTAGTTTGTAAGGAGTTTTCTGCATCTCCTTTTGAGACTCGATTGTATATTGCTTCAGTTATTTTGAATTAAAAAACAAAAAAACAAAAAAAAAAAAAAAAAAAAGGAAAAGGGGAAAATACACTTTACTCCCCTATCTACTTATTTGTACTTTTAACCCCAATGTTTAAAAAATAACACTTTACTCTCCCAAATTTTCAAATTGTTGTAATTCAACCATTCTGATTTCTTTTTTTTTTTTCCCAAAATGCCCCCACCCAAGTTAAAAAAAAAAATTTAAAAAAATTAAGGGGTGGCCGAAGCCACCCACAGGCCCAACTGAGGTGGCCAGCCACCTCTCAATTTTTAATTTTTAATTTTTAATTTTTTTTACTTGGGATGAGGGCATTTTGGGGAAAAAAATGTCAGAATGATATGGTCGAATTGCAACAATTTGGAAGTTTGGAGGGAGTAAAGTGTCCCTTTTTAAACATTGAGGTTAAAAGTGCAAATGGGTAGATAGTTAGGGGGTAAAATGTATTTTTCAAAAAAAAAAATTAAAAAAAAAAAAGTACCTTATTCATAAAATAGAAAAATAGAAAAAGGTTAGCCACCGGCGAATTTAATTCATCATATATAAGCTAGGAGCATGCATATGCAATATAATGACTTAAAAATAGGCAACAACACTGACAAATTATTATTTCTTGTTTACTGCAGAGGAAGCAGAAGCTTATAGGAACCTCACGAAACTCTTCCGAACACCTACCGAAATCATGGAGATTTTCAAGGCGTTAATTTTCGACAAGGATACTGTGCGGCCGCTTATTATTGATGGGTCTGCTAATAACATGGTAAGCTTTTCTGGAATACGTTTTAAAAAAGCTTTCTCAATTTTGCACCATATAATTAAAATTTCATCATTATTAATGGTTAAGACAACAAAGCTCTTCTCTTTTTCAAGCTTGTTCGAAACTTTTGCATTTATAAATGTATTTGCGTCCCACCCCTAAAGCTTGCATGCATTACTGGCTAGTTGAATATTATGGTATTTAGTTGTTAATTTTCTTAATCGTGCATGCTGCACTAACAGGTTAACATCGAGGTGCTGAGAAAGAATAATGTTCTATTGTTCTTTTCCAGCCTGGACATCTCCATTGATGACATCTCGATTCTAAAGCCAATCGATGATGAAATAAGGAAGAAGGATCAGTATAAAATTCTATGGATCCCAATTTTGGAACAATGGAATGATGATGAGCGAAAGAAGTTTGAAGCGCTGCGGTCTAAGATGTCGTGGTACATAGTGCAGTACTTTGAACCAGTAGAAGGCATAAAGTTTATTAAGGAGGAGTGGAACTTCAAGAATAAGCCTATCCTTGTGGTGCTGAACCCACAAGGGAAGGTGGAGCACACCAATGCACTCCATATGATTCGCGTGTGGGGAATTAAGGCCTTCCCTTTCACTAAAGAGGTTGAAGGACGTTTGGCGAAGGAACCGAATTGGATGGGAGATATAATGGTTGGAATTTGTCCAAATTTGCAGGACTGGGTAAGTTATTTTAAAAATTTCAATGCATTTACACACACACACAGATATATATATATATATATATATATATATGAAATTTGAGCTTTGACATATTTTGTACAATCAGATCAGAGAGGATAAGTACGTTTTCTTCTATGGAGGAAAGGACAATAAATGGATCCAAGAATTTGGAAACAAAGCACTTGCCCTGGCAAATGATCCAGTGATGAAGGAAAAAAAGATTTCGATAGAGTTGTTTTGCATAGGAAAAGACAGCGAAGGAGACGATGATGTCACGATGCTAGGGCGTTTTTGGAACAAAATGGACAGCCTTTTCTTCTCCAAAGAGACCGAACATGACAGTGAAACACAAGATATCCAGAAGTTGCTTTCCTTCAAGAATGAGAGTGGATGGGCTATACTAAGCAAAGGGTCTAAAGTGGTTGTGAGTGGTGCTGGAACTACAATTCTTAAGGTGTTAGATGAGTTTGAAAAATGGAAGGAGTACGTGCGTGAGATTGGCTTTGAAGTTTGTTTTAAGGAGCACCATGACAAGGTTCTTGAAGGGGATCGCCCATGTTGCCGTGTTGACATCCCACTCGCTGCTGGAAAGATCCCAGAGCATATGAAATGCCCTCATTGTCCCCGCGTCATGGAGACCTATGTTAGCTTCAAGTGTTGCCACATTGATGGTGCTATCAACGGGCTGCATTAGATGCCAACCTCTCTCTATATCTCTACTAAATAATGACTTTCGTGCTATGATAGAAGTTGTTGTGTAATACTACAATAAAGGGCATCCTAGCTGATTGCGTTTGAAGTTTGATGCCTTTGTCATGGATCGTATATATGTAATATATACTTTAATATTCATGTTAGAATTCATGGAGGCCAGGTCATCATTGTTCTGCCCAATTTAGTGCAAGATAATGGTTTCGGGTGCTTGATATAAATCAATCAATATATATATATTTGCATTCATATTTTATAGCTGAGATTGGTGAATTTTCATTGTTTGCAGTAAAATCCCCTCTTCTTAAGATATTTCTCTGCTCCACTTTATTCCATAACTGGGGCTTCTTAAATAAAGTCACAACCGAGACATGTACTGGAAAGCAATTAAAAGAGCAACAAGGACTCTTGACTTGCACTTCAACTTAAAATAGGAACTCGACATAAACTGAACATCTATCTATCTGGACTCTTGATAGATGTTCTCTTTATTGGAACACTTGAGAAAGAAAGACTCAATTGTCAGCAGAGATAGACGTTTAAAGAAAGAAGCCACATAATTAATGCAGTACTCCTCCCTTGGCAGAACCATCAATGTGGCAGCACTTGAAACTGATATATGTCTCCATGATGCGGGAACAGTCGGGGCATTTCATGTTCTCTGGAATTCTTCCACTGGTGTTGGAAATTTCAATGCAGCAGTAAATGTGGGCCACGGGGTTAAGAACCAGCTTATTATGGTACTCTTTGATAGCTAACTCAAAGCCCTTGTGTTGCACAAACCCCTTCCATTTTTCATACTCCTGCACAACCTTCGACATAATTGTCCCCTGACCACTGAGCACCACGTTAGATCCTTTAGTCAGCACAGCCCATCCGCTCTGATTCTTGTAGGAAAGCAGTTTCTGGATTTCAAGTGTCATGGTGTCGATTTCGGTCTTCCTATGAGTCTTGGAAATGAACGTGCTCTCAATGCCTGTCCAGAATCGCGCTAAGATGTCCAGGTTGCCCTCTCCTTTGCTGCCCTTTCCAATGCACACGGACTCTATCCGAATCCTTGATTCCTTTATCGCCGCATCATTGGCAATTGCAGTTTGTCTTGTAGTAAGAAGTTGGATCCACTGCTGGTTCTTGCCTCCGTAGAAAAAGATGTACTTTTCATCCTTGATCTGATCGAATTAACAAGTTATTTCTTGCAAAAATGTGCATGAATAATGAATGTGTGTGTGCGAGAGAGAGAGAGAGAAATAGATTTGTTAAATGAATTTACCCAGTTATCTATATCTGGGTGAACGTTAGTTGCTATGGAGACAAACCAATCCCTTCTAGTCGATAGATTTTCTTCCTCTCAGGTGGTGAAAGGGAAGGCCTTCATTCCTCATGCTCTGATCATGTGGATTGCATTCTCATGTTCCACCATTCCTTGGGGATTGAACACCACAACGGAGGGACTACCCTTGCAGTACCACTTCTCCTTGATGAATCTGATGCCTGGTTTTAGTGAAAAGTATTTCACCGCGTACCATGGGAAGTTAGACATCCAGTACTCAAACTTGGTTTGCAGCTCCTGAGTCCATTGGTCCACAATTGGGATCAATACAATCTTATACTCATCACCCTTCTTTATCGAATCATAAATTGACCTGAGACTTGAAATGTCATAATTGGATATGTCTAGCCCCGAAATGAACAAGAACACATTCTTCCCCTTCACCACATCAATGTTAACCAGTTTGTGGCACTCCATTAATTAATGGATAACAAGAAACTTGTGTTAGCAACGATGATTTCAAACATGAAGAGTAAGACAATTCTTCACACACGCACACACACACACACACACACACACACATATATATATATATATATATATATATATATATATATAAAAGAGCATACCGGTTTTTTGGTAGAACCATCAATCATGGGCTGCGGGTTGTCCTTGGAATAAATCATTACTTTAATTACTTCCATAATCTCCTTACACCAATAATCCTCCTAATCCTCCGGTAAGCCTCTATCTCCACTGCATTAAACCAAGATCTCTCATCATTGGAGTAGTCCCAGTTTTAAGGCAATGAATTAATTGAATCTGCAAATTAAATACATCCAAGGAAACTTAATTGTATCCTTGAAAATGAAACCGCCAAGAAACTGACCTATTTGTTGCCTGCACATTGATTTCTGCCTATTCAGTTTGGTGAGGATGACATTGAGCTTCTGAGAAAACTGGGATACTTCCTGCTTCTTGTCACCGTAAATCGGGCCAACCATGGTCAATTTTAACTCTAGTGAGATATATATGGGAAATAAATTATTTCAGTATTTTTGTATTGCATATATAGAGATTAACCAACTTTCTGAAATATATAACTAGCAGCATTTTGGCAAGCCTTAATTGAGATTGTGACATATATATATATATGTTAATGCCATCTAATACTGAAGGATGCGGGCTTGCATCCCATGGCTTTCCAAGAAAGAAAAAAAAACGAAAAACAAAAAAAAAAAAAGTCAAAGAACTTACTCATCGCTTGTGAGGCAGCAAAGGCTGAGTGGTGGTCGCTACGACGGTTACAATAGCCCAGAAAACATCCACCGGGATATGGTCGATGCCTGTTGACAATGCTGGTACATCCTTTGTGTCATATTGATTCCACAGCTTCTCCAACACAAAGACGCATTCAATCACTTCCAGTGTGGATTTGATGACGGTGTTAAGTTCAATGAGTTCTTGCTTTGGACGCTTTAAGAGGACAGATGCCCGCCTTAGGGTTCCCACAGATTTGAAAAGGTGCTTTTTGGGAAAAAAAAAAAAAAAAAAAAAAAAAAAAAAGAAGAAGAAGAAGAAGAAGAAGAAAGATCATTCTTTTGTGATTACCACACAGGAAACTTGCTTTGGGGGTCTTCTCCTCCAAGTATTCCACGGTTCCTTGGGTGCCCTGCAGTGAAGTGATCAGTCACGAGTAATTATTTAGCAACTAAAAAAACAACATATATACGAGGAGAAAAGACTATTAAAAATAGTAAAATAATGTAAAAGCACATCTGTCTTCCTTAAGTCAAACTAAAAATGACTTCATCCTATTAATTCTTGAATAAATCTGCTAATTAAAGCTGTTAATCCCCTAAGGCGTTTCAATCTATAGCTAAGATTAAATGGTCCTTTCATTGGGGATCAAATGGTACAAAGCTCATGACGTTATTCACATACTACGTCACAACAATCAACAATTGCAGACGTGAGCATGGCGTTTCTAGATTTGTCTCTTTCACATGCTTATACGAGGTCGTGAAATTTGTGAAGAATTCGTTCAGCCTCATTCACAAGGATGTAAATATTGGTGTTGAAATTAGTTGCACTCTCCAACCAACAACGTACTAAGGGTTGTTGTGATTTAATTTTTCTTTTTATTTGTTTTTTTTTTTTTTTTTTCTGGGAAATGGTTGTTGGGGTTCAGCCTCATTTTTATGAGAATATATATATATATATATATATATATATATATATATATATGTGTGTGTGTGTGTGTGTGTGTGTGTGTGTGTGTGTGTTTAAATTAATTAGTAACAGTACCTCCAACCAACGACATCGTACTAAGCTAGGGTTGTTGTGATTAATTAATTCGTTTAGCCTCATTTATAAGGATACAAATATAGGTCTTGAAATTAGTAACAGTCTCCAAGACTCCAACCAGCAACGGAACAGGATCCTCTCCAGTCTATTATGGATTGAAAAATATCCAGTTTATAGTTAGGATTTCTTCTCAGAAATCCTATGACTATAAATTGGGCACATATCCCAATGATAAAAATAGTAATAAAATATTATTTTAAATTTTAAAAAAAATAATAAAAAAAAATAAGAAAAACATTTTGGGTAAGGGGTGGCCGAACCACCTCCATAGGCCATGGGGGTGGTTCGGCCACCTCTGGCAGGCCATTGGAAGCCACCCCTACCCGAAATGGGGGTGGCCGGCCACCTCCTTCTTTTTTTCTTTTTTTTATTTTTTTATTTTTTTAATTTAAAATAATATTTTATTATTATTTTTATTAGTGGAATATGTGTCCCATTTGTGGCCATAAGATTTCTAAGAAGAAATCCTAGCCATGAACTGGAGAGGATCCTATTCTACCAACAACTAATCAAGGGTTGTTGTGATTAGTAATGAGTAGATAACAAAATAAAATATTACACATAATATTACTTTTATAGGTTTACTGGCCAATTTATAGGTTTCTAAATGGGGTGGAAAAATAAAATAGTTGACACATAATATTGTCCTGTTAAATATAATGTAAATATATACTCATGGTTGCTTGATTTCAGTGACACGACACAGGAATTAACCCCCTTTGCTCAGAAAATCAACCACAGCCTCAACTCTCTAAAGATGCATATAAATCTTTGCCATCAACAAAAAGGTTAGCCACCCTTTTGGGAAGTTAGGTCCAGAATTTTGGGTAAGGCAGATTCCACTTGTGCATGTTTAGAGAATGTCATTTTAGGAAGAAATTGGAATCTCCCTATGGATTTGCTGATTTGATGTTTACTGCATTATGGTTTATGCAGATGTAGTTGCTGTTGTTTTTATTTGTTGAGTTGTTTCTATTAATTAGTTTGTAATCAAAACTTCAATCAAGCAGATTTTCACCTCGTTCAGAACTCACCTCTCAGCTTGGCATTCGTCTGTATCCAACTCTGTTTGGTCTCCTCCGCCTGCTGGGATTTTCAAGGCCAACTTTGATGTGGCTATTAGAAATGATTTTTCTGTGGCAGCAGCTGTGCTTTCAGATTCTTATGGCTGTATTCTTGCTGCTGCTTCAAAACGTTTATCTTCTGTTGATGTTACCTTAGGGGAATCTCATGCTGCCTTGTTAGCCTCTCAACTTGCTGCTTCTCATGATTGTTCAAACTTACTTCTTGAAGGGGACGCTCTCACGGTGATAACTGCCATTAATAACCCCTTGGTGTTTAGAGATTGGAACTTTTCTAGTGTAGTGAAGGATATCTCTCTTATTTTTTCTTCTTTTCAAAGTTGTAAGGCTTTGAAAGTGTCACGTTGTGCTAATTTTAGAGCACATTGGTTTGCTAAGTGGGCCGCTTCTAACCTTGTGTTCGGAAGCATTCCCATAGGATCTCCCATTCTCTCTTCTATTAGGATCAAGAGTGGGAATGATCCTCCCTTGTAACCTTTTCCCGCATTTGATTAAAAATAAAATAAAATAAAATTGTAAGGAGTTTTCTGCATCTCCTCTTGAGACTTGATTGTGTGTTGCTTCAGTTACGTTTTAAAATAGCCAACAATATATACTGACAAATTATTTAGATCTGCATTTATAGTGACATGCATGTGAGGCATGTGAAGTACGTAAACGGAGATATTGTTGAATAATAAACTTAATTTTAATAATATTTAGTTGAGTCTTTTCATTTCATATGCTAATAAGTTACTAAGTGACTTTTCATTTCATATTCTCATATGTTACTAATTGAGTTGAAGAAGTTGTCTTTTAATTTTTTAAAAGTTATTTTACATAAAAGTTACATGAGAGTTATATGAGATATAAATGAATAAAGTTATTGTGAATAAGTTAGAAAGGTCATTTGTATTCTATAAATACCCATGTAAGCACATTCACAATATTATTGAAGGGGCCAAATTTTTATGCAAAATGGCTTCTCAAAACTCACTTTATCTAGTTTAGCTAATAAATTTTTAAAGGTCTCCTACATCCAATTAGCTATATTTTTATCTATATTATTTAAATATTATTTTTTTACTCTTTATTGGAAATTTTTTTTGGAAAAACTTATTGGGAAAAAGTAGGAAGGGTTTTGGAAAAAAGAAAAAACAGGTGAGAGAAACAATAAAAAAAAAAATGGCTCCCTTGAAAAATGTTTTTTTTTTTTTTTTTTTTTTTTTTTTTTTGGCTTTGCTTTACCAATCAAATATCCATTTTGCTTTCTTTCTTTTTTTTTGTGCTAATCCAATGTAGATGGTTTTTTTACAAATCTGATTAGCCATTTTAGATAAAAGTATATACCATTTAGCTCATCCATTGTGAATGCTCTAAGTGGACAAGCCTAGCAGGTTGCAACAACAACATCAACCATCTTTGCCTCTCTACTGCCCTAAACCCAAGCTTTCAACCCATCTCTTTTTGTGTGTGTACAATGCACAACATTGCCAGCAATATAGTATTAGCCTTTTCACTGCAACCCAAGAAGGGTGACCTGAGCTTGTTCGCCTTGTCTGAGTAGAATGTGAATTGGAGTGTTTGGTTTTTGATTATATTTGTTTGTTGGTTTGCATTGGTGACCTCATTAATGATATACGTTTGTGTTTGTGTTTGATTGTGGTAATTAAGGCCGAAGATCGTTTTTTTGTCTTAAGTTATTTGTTTCAGGAAAAAAGAACTGCTTTTAGTCTTAGTTATTCTTTTTTTTTTTTATTCTTGATCGGCTTTTGAAGAAGAAGAAGAGCTAAAGTTTGATTCTTTTTGTTTTACTTACTTTTGGAAGTAGTTTGGTATTTCAAAAGAGAGATTTTTCATTTGTTTGCTAAGCTCTATTTCTGCTTTCTCTGTTTTAGTTTGTTCATGTGATTGTTTGTTTCAGATTAGTGAGCTAGACCCAGCTTGTAGTTAGATCTAAGAACTAGTTTGACACCCTAAGATGGTCTCATTTATTAAAAAAATAAATAAAATAAATAATTGTCTGTTTTCTTCAATTTTATTTTCAACATTTGTTTTTTACTAAATGATATTTCAGTTTTTGTGAATTTCTCCAGATTTATCCGATTTAAACTTGCAGTGATTATTTCACTAGTTAGTTTTCTTTCAACAAAATTTTTCGTGGGTGGTTGCTGGAATCAACAAACATTGACTAACTCCATTATTTTTTCTAGTTCTTGGTCATAATTTTGAACAATATATGAATAAAGAAATGTTGCCTATTTGTGCTCTATTGGGTTGAACATACATACACACTCAAAAATCAGTATGATTTTGATTTATGTCACGAGCACTAATGACGTCAATTGTAATTAGCACAACATGATCCTACGGGAGTTATTATTGTAATTTATTTGTTTCTGGCCCACAATTGCTTCAAGTATGTTTTTTGTCCATAGTATAAGACAAAGTATTGGAGTGATAAGAAAGGAAAAGAAAAAAGAAGATTAAAAAAGTTGACGTCTTCGTAATGATGGGTGAAGTAAAAGAGCACGCGGCGTATATCAGGGCCCTGTAATGATATGTAATGAAATTGTTGTATTGAACCTTTTTCATTTAATTTTAATATTTTGGTCTTGTAGCTTTAGTTGGTGGTAGTGTGGGTAGTTTCTGTGGAGTTTCTTTGAAGCGATTGTGTGTTGTTTGTTTGTTAGCTTTGTGATGAATACTGGTATGAGGTGTATGTCTTTTATGAGTCTTTTACTTTTCTTTTTTTTTACATGTATATTAGATTCCCTTTTGTGTTTCTTTCTCAGCTAAAGATTTCTCTCAAATTCTGTAGAGGTTGTAAAGATGTTCCACCGTTATGTGAGTTGCACTTCTCTTTATAAGAATTTGCAAGCATGTAAATAGCAAATACTAGAAGCATTTGAATAAAAGAGAGATAGTGTTATACCTTTGCTTGATGAGATGAAGTCCTTTATTTTTTTTTCGGACATAGTTTGTGCTCATAGGTGAGGACTCAAATCCTTCAATATATGTAAGATTTGTTGCTCTTAGAGTCCACAATTCAAAGGCAGACCTTGGATTGGGTGGTTTAGTTTGATTGACTTGGCATGAGTTTACTTTTGATTATATACCTTATTATCCGGACATCCCCGACATCCCCTTCTTTCACTTTTTGTTCCATGATAAGAAGTGAATCCTTGAATCCACTTGTCCTTCCATATGCAATGCTTGCACCAACTTGTTTTAATGGTTTAGCTATCTCTAGCGATTTAACTATAAATAGGCTTGATGTAGTTCCCATAACTACTCTCTAACACCATCTATTATAAGCGATTTTTTTTTAAAAAAAATTTAAATAGCGGTGACTCGCTGCTAATTTTTTTTTTTTCTCATTAATTAAATAGCGGTGACCCCAAAGTCGCCGCTAAAGAGGGGTAGCGGCTACCTTACGGTCGCCGCTAATGATGTTTTAAATCGCAGTGACAAAAATGTCACGATCATTAGCTACCGGTACTAATCTGACACTGATGCTCAATAGCAGCAACTTTATGGTCGCCGCTATTGATGGGTCAGTAGAGGCGACACACGGCCCATTTCAAACTCTTTTGCGGCAACAAAAAAATGTCATCTCGAGCGGTCATTAATTAGCGGCGACCCTAAAAGTTGCCGCTATTGAGCATCAGTGTCAAGTTAGTACCAGCAGCTAAGTAGTAGCCAAGGGTTGCCGCTATTGACAAATAGCGGCGACGTTTTGCTCATTAGCAGCGACTCTAATGACCTAATTTCTTGAGTGTAGGTAGAGTAGCCATATATAGTTGATCGACCCCTCCTATCATTTTTCTTTTCTTTTCTTTTCTTTTCTTTTTTTTAAAAAAAAGAAGTAATCTTTACAAAAATGTAAATATGCTATTTCTTTTGTCAGCAGAACACTAGTGCTGCAGTCTAGAGAAAGAAAGAGGTGGCGTATACGAGCATGGTTTTGTTGTCTCTTGTTCCAAGCATTCTTTGCTTATAGAGAAAGCTCTGCTGGGTTAATGGGCCTAAACTTCTTATTAGCAATACAAATACTACTGCAGAAAAATAGGAATGAAGATATCTTTTGTACTATCTGTTGGGTTATGTTTTGGCTCATTCGGTTTGCGTGTAAAGTTGGTGAAAATGAAGCATCTTAACATGTCCAGAAAACAAATTCTAGAAGGCAGGTCTGGATCCTCAGAAGCTAGGTCCGGACCTAATTTCCAGAGAATATCTATTGAAGGGCATGTCCGGACCGCCAGAAGCTGGATTCAGACCTGATTTCCAGAAACTGGATTTTGAAGGAGAGGTCCGGACCGCCAGAAGCTGGGTCCGGACCCCATTTCCAGAAATGATTATTGTGAAGGGAAGGTCCGGACACCAGATTGCTCATGTCCGGACATGGCTGTTTTATTTTGTTTTATTTTCTATTTAAACACGATTTTGCTACATTTATACATACGTATTTTGGAGAGCAAAATCAGAGAGCTTAGAGAGAGATATTGTTCTAGCTTATTTGAGAAGGGATTAAATACGTGAAGCCAATTGAAGTTCCGATGAAAGGAAATCGTATAGAAGAATTGTGCCAGATGTTCTGGAAAGGGCTACTGCGGTAGAAGTCAAGTGGGTCGTTTGTCGTGTACAAGGAAGAGTAAATTGCAAAGGTTTTGTAATTCTTCTTGTATTCCTTATTCTTCTTATAGTGGATTGATTTCCTGGGTTTGGCTGTTCCGGAAAGGTTTTACATTTAGAGAGATCTCTAAATGGTTTCCTCTTCGTAACCAAATATCTGTGTCCTTGTTTTTCATTACATATCTGAATTTGGTTGATTATTAATTGTTAGGTCAGATCTTATTCCGCTTAATATTTGTGAATCACCTAGACATTTGAATAGGTGTCGTTTGGAGTCGTTTTAGAATTTTCACTATCAATCAATTATATATAAGAATTGGTTCAATAAAACTAATTAATTAAATGCTGGGATTTGGCTTTTTGGTGTTTCCCTTTAATAGATACTGTATCATGGAGTAACTTATGAAGATTCTCATCAAAACTTTACTGCTTTCTATGTTATTTTTATACAAATATTCTTCTCATGATGATTGAAGCAGCTTGCAGTATATATTCTGCACCCCAGGAGTATGGAAAATATGCCTATTTTATTCACTTTAGTCGAGTTTCGCATTTTCTTCTATTATCCCTTTTTAAGTGGTGGGTCGAGCATCATGCGTGTTTCATGCCATTCACAATCTATTTTCATTTGGTAAAATTATTGAATATAGATCTTCATGATTAAGATGACTGGTTTAAGGAATGAAAAAAAGAATTAATCTCCAATAATATAACCCATATATATGTCCAATAAAAGTTTCTTACACCTAACCATCCAATTATTTAGTCACAATCTCATGTTCAACTAATAAAAATAAAAATAAAAATTCTACCAGAAAATTCAGCTTTGTTTATTATTAAAGAGAGATTATTAGTGTCTAACCGAACACTGTTGCTGTAGTATAGAGAAAGAAGGAGGTTTAATTTGTTATCTCTCAAAGTTCCAAGCATTCTTTGCTTAAAGAGAGGTTAAAGTTAAAGTGCCCAGTCAGCCAGCATCTCTTTGGGAACAAAAGTAGTCTCTGCTCAAGAGGAAACACAATCACTCTTTTGACAGGCATGTAGCTGACGTTATTCACATACGTCAAAAAAAAATTTCAGACGTGAGCAAGGCAGATTCTCTCAGCAAATTTAGGAAACAAGGAAGAGATATATGTACGAGCTATGTTTCAACCCATTCACGTGCATTCTGCTTCAACACGATTTCTCTTGGATGATTAACCCTTAATTAGGTTTATATAAATTTTGAGTATAACTCACAATTAAAAACCGGCTTATATATATGCACATGGTAAAAATTGTACTTAATGTTGAGAAATAGTCTTACATTATCTGTGGACAAAATCTTGGACATGTTTATAAGGAATGGGCAAATTTCTCTTATTAAACCGGTTTTATGAGATGAGTTAGGCCCACGAATTTTCTTCATGGTATCAGAGCCTACCACAAGACAACTGGGAGCCCACACTACTTACCTCGTAACAATGACCAAAAAAAATATTGGCCTGCACTTGAGGAAGAGTGTTGAAAAATAGTCCTACATTACCTGTGGACAAGATCTTAGGCATGTTTATAAGGAATGGACAATCCTCTCTTATTGAACTAGTTTTATGAGGTGAGTTAAGTTCACGAATTTCTTCACTTAACTCATCTGGAACACTCTATGATCGTACAACGGCCCACTCTATGGACATTGATACGATGGTAGCTAGTTAGCCTTTTTGATACAAGCCCAGAGTAGAACTTACTCTTAAAAACCAGCTTACAATGAGAGTGTGCCCAAAAGCTTATATACACATGGTTAAGATTATTTTTAACACATGTGAGACACACTAGGATCGTAACATGTAATATAGGTTGTGAAATTGGGAAAGCATACCAGCTAGCTCTGATGGCTATAAATAGGGAAGGATACCCCATTGCAGCAACACAAGCCAACTTCTTTTTCTTCTTCCCCGACGAGCCTAAGAGTTTCAATATAATATTACTCAACCCTATGGAAACCACATTGCAGCAAGCCGTGAAGGGTGAGCCCACGAGCCTGTTTAGCCTGTGTGACGACAAGATCAAGAATGAAATTTGTGCAACTCATGTCCATGATGATGAAACCTTTGACTCCGAATCTCTTTTCATCATAGCAGGAAACATTCTTAAACGAGCCACCCATATTGCTGATAAGGTTCTTAAGGTATATATGTTTCTATCACTATAAGATGTTTTTTTCTTTCCGTCTTAGTGTCTTTTTTGGATTCACTATTTTCGTGACATTTTCTAGATAAATAAACCTCATGATCAGCCTTGTCCTCTTAGGAATGGCAAAGAGATGAGCATTAAGATTTTATTCTAGATAAGAACAAGTACATGGGAATGGATGAAGTTTTTTTGTTTTATTTTTATTTTTATTTTTTATTTTTTAGTTTAAATTGAGGCAGGAGACAAAGCTTTTTTTTTTTCTTTGTTGTTAAATTTCTCCATATGGATCTTTGATTTTTCAAACTCATAATTTTTTATCGCTTATTATATTATAGGGTTCTCAGTCACACCAAGAGAACTTGGAGAAAAAGGTGCCCAAAGCCAACTCGGAGGAAAAGGTGCCCAATGCGAACTTCAAGCCCCCACTATGCATTCTCAATCAACTTTTCGCCGAGGTAATAACAAAGAAAAGTATTTTCCCCCAATATTGAAGTTTTTTTTTCTTTTCCTTTTTTTTTTTCCATCGTTTTTTTTTTTTTTTTTTGTGCATAAATTAGGAATAAGATGAATGTGATCATTTTATAGTTACATTAGCAATTTACATAATACAAATTTTTAACACGTGTATAAACTAAATAAACTAGCTTTTCTGTTGAGTAAGTTAGTTAGTTTTTAAGTTCAAGTTGTTAAACTGTTTTCACAGTTTCAGTTGCTTCATTGGAAGCTTGTATATAAGCTTTCTTGCTTCTGCTTGTAATTCATGCGAGTTTATTATGATAATGAAGAACTTCTCTTCTTCTCTGCTCTATCTACTTGCTTCTTCTTTCTTCTTCTCCTTCTGTTCTTCTTCCACATACAACATGCTCTGTTTTCCTCTTGATTCTATTCATTCTTGAATAGTTTGACATGGTATCAAAGCCATAATCACAAACTGTGATTTCTTTGCATATTCTGGTCCATCTCCAATGGCAAATTGTTCACCATCTTCCGCTCATGCAAACATTCCACCTGAATTTTCACCAAACATTTCCCCTGTATTCTCTACTTCACTGGCAGAAAATCAACCACACAACCATAATCTTTCTAACAATCCTTTCTTTGATCCTTTCGAAAATACTCGTCCCATTGATCCATCTAGCCCACTCTTTCTTCAAAGTGGTGATAATCCTGGACTTTTATTGGTTCCTCAGCCACTCACAAGAGAGAATTATAGCACTTGGAGCCGTGCTATGCTTGTTGCTTTGAGTGCAAAGAACAAGTTGTGTTTCATTGATGGTTCACTGCCAAAACCATCCATTTTTTAGAGTTATTACCATGCATGGGTTCGTTGTAATGATCTTGTAGTTTCATGGATCTTGAACTCAGTTTCCAAAGAAATCTATCCTACTGTGATTTACATCACTTCTTCCGAAGATATGTGGCTGGATCTCAAAGATAGATATTCTCAAAGGAATGGTCCTCGGATTTTTCAGTTGCAGAAAGCTATTTCAGTGGTTGCTCAGGAGAATTCCACTGTAAGTCAGTACTATACTCGCATCAAAACTCTTTGGGAAGAATTAAATAATTACAGGCCTATCTCTATGTGCAATTGCTGCCATTGTGGTCATATGCAATCTATTCTTGAACTCTTTAATCAAGAACGTGTCTTACAGTTTTTGATGGGCTTGAATGATTCTTTTTCTGCTGTTAGAGCTCAGATTCTATTAACATCTCCTCTTCCTTCAATTAATAAGGTTTTTTCTCTTATCATTCAAGAAGAAAAACAAAGAGAAATATGTGTGAGTTCCATTAGTCATGATACTTCCTCTGCCTTCATGACTAAATCAACCTTGTCCAAACCTTCTCCTTCAATTCATCCTGAACCTGTTGCATATATGACCAAAACTTCACCAGGGCCTAGGTTTTTTAAGCAAAACTATAGGAGAGATTGTCCCATGTGTTCACATTGTGGAGTAGCTGGTCACACTATTGAAAAATGCTACAAAATTCATGGTTATCCACCTGGTTTTAAGCTCACTCGAACCAGACCAGTGTCACATTCAGCCAATCAAGTGCAATTGCAAGGAACTGACCTTAGTGGTCCTATTTCTCATCCTCCTCAGTTGAGCAATTCCATTCAGTTGAATAATTCTTCTCAGTTGAGCAGTCCTCAGTTGAGTGGTAATCAGTTGTCCATGATTTCTGCTCAATGTCAACAACTGATGAATCTACTAAATCAGCATCAATACCCTCAATCATCTGCCAACTCTGTTGTTGGTAATTCAGGTATACTCAATCCTAAGTATTCTGTTTTTTCTGCATATGTTAATATAGCTTCTCATTCAAAACAGAAAAATAAATCTTGGATTATCGACACTGGAGCAACTGATCACATGATCAGTTGTTCATCTATGTTTACCACCATCACTGCTACTGTATCCACTCATGTTAAACTACCTAATGGTTCCATAGCTATTGTCACACACATTGGTACTGTTACAATTTCAGAAACTCTTACACTAACTGGAGTTTTGTGTGTTCCTTCTTTCACTTTCAATTTGATTTCAGCTAGTAAACTCATAAAGTCATTACACTGTTGCCTTCTATTTCTTGCTGGATATTGTTTTATATTGAGTTTACACAATTGGAGAACGATTGGGGTGGGTGAAGAAGTTGCTGGTTTGTTCTATTTGATGCAAGCAAACAAGGTTTCAGCCAATGCATCTGTTTCAGTTCCTTGTATTCCTTCTTTTGTCAAACATTTGTCTTTTAATTCCATAAAGGACCCCTCATGTGATCTGTGGCATTACAGATTGGGGCATCCTTCTCGGTCTAGAATAAGGTTGATACAAAATATTGTTCCCTCTATTTCTTGTAAACAAGATTCGATTTGTCCAATTTGTCCATTGGCTAAACAACACAAATTACCATTTCCTGTTAGTAGTTCTTTTTCAAAGTCTGCTTTTGATTTACTTCATTGTGATGTATGGGGTCCTATGGCCACCAATTCCCTTAATGGATCCAGATTTTTTCTCACCATTGTAGATGATTACACACGGTTCACTTGGGTCCATTTGATGCAACATAAGTCTCAAACTTCTTCCATCATACAATCCTTTTCTAATATGGTTCAAACTCAGTTTCAAACTAAAATCAAATGCATCAGATCCGACAATGGTACTGAATTTCACATGAGAGACTTCTTTTCTGCCCAAGGCATTATTCATCAACTAAGTTGTGTAGAAACCCCACAACAAAATTCTGTGGTTGAAAGAAAACATCAACATCTTTTGAATGTAGCTAGATCCTTAAGATTTCAGTCCAACCTTCCTTTACCTTTTTGGGCAGATTGTGTTTTGACTGCAGCTCATATTATCAATAGAATTCCAACACCCCTTCTATCCAATAAATCTTCACATGAACTATTATTTTCTGTTGTGCCATCTTATTCACACCTCAAAGTGTTTGGATGTTTAGCTTATGTTTCAACTTTGTCTAGAAATAGAACAAAGTTTGATCTAAGAGCTACACCTTGCATTTTCATAGGTTATCCATATGGCATGAAAGGACATAAGTTTTATAATCTTCATAATCATTCTGTTTTCATTTCTCGAAATGCCATATTTCATGAAACCATATTTTCTTATGCTTCTTCTCTAGGTCATTCCTCACCTTCAATGCATATGCATGATATTGTTTCCCCTTCTATTTCTTTTCCAATGCCTCCTGACACAGAATTCTTTGATTCCATACCATCAAACATCCAACCACCTCCTATTGTTCCATCACCAAACCACAATTCTGCAGATACATTATCTTCCTATTCTGATTCTACAGACATCATTTTACCTATTCATTCTAAATCTGCAGAAATCTTCACTTCTCCTTCTGCAGACACAACTTCACATTCTGATTCTGCAAACAACTCATTTTCTCCTTCTGCAGACACCATTTTCCAGGTTCCTAGTTCTGCACCTTCTCCTATTCTTAGAAGGTCAGATAGGATCAAACACAAACCTAGTTACTTGCAAGATTATCATTGTAAACTGGTTTCTACTTGTTCACCTCAATCGGCTTCAAATGTTGACAACTCAAGTAAACCTTATATCCATTGTCCAATTTCATTTCTTATGATAACTTGTCTTCTTCTCATAAGCATTTTTGTCTTTCCATTTCATCTCAACCTGAGCCTAAATTTTATCATCAAGCTGTTAAGAATCCACTTTGGTGTGAGGCTATGAAAGCTGAGATTAAGGCTTTGGAGGAAAATAAAACTTGGGTAGTCACTGATTTGCCTTCTGATAAACATCCCATTGGTTGCAAATGGGTTTATAAAGTGAAGTACAAATCTGATGGAAGCATTGAAAGATACAAGGCTAGGTTGGTAGCCAAAGGGTATACTCAATGTGAAGGGTTGGATTTTCATGAGACCTTTTCACCTGTTGCTAAGATGACTACGGTTAGATGTTTTCTGGCACTTGCTGCAGCAAAGGATTGGGTTTTACATCAATTAGATGTAAACAATGCATTTTTGCATGGGGATTTAGATGAAGAAGTGTACATGTCTATGCCTCCTGGTTTTGGCACTAAGGGGGAGACAAAGGTTTGTAGATTAACTAAATCCTTGTATGGATTGAAGCAGGCCTCTAGACAGTGGTTTTCAAAATTTTCCACTGCATTGATTCAGCTTGGTTTTACACAGTCCAAGGCAGATTACTCCCTGTTCACTCAACTCAAAGGATCTTCCTTTATTGCTTTGTTAGTTTATGTTGATGATGTAGCTATTGCAAGCAATGATCCACAAGCAGTGTCCTCTTTCATCTCTCTTTTGAATGAGAGATTTAAGTTGAAGGATTTAGGGCCTTTAAAATACTTTCTCGGTCTTAAAATAGCTAGGTCTATAGAAGGACTTTCTCTTTGCCAACGAAAGTATGCTCTTGAAATCCTAGAGGATTCAGGTTTATTGGCTGCTAAACCTGTTAAATTTCCTATGGAACAAAATTTGAAACTCTCAAAGGATGAAGGTGATCTCCTTTCAGATTCCACAAGCTACAGAAGGTTAGTTGGCAGGCTACTTTATTTGACAATTACAAGACCAGACTTAGCTTTCTCAGTTCAAATATTGAGTCAGTTTATGGACAAGCCACGGCAACCTCATCTAGATGCTGCTCATCGAGTCCTGAGATACTTGAAAAATTCTCCTGCTCAAGGCCTTCTTTTCTCTGCCAAATCAGATTTCATCTTAAGGCTTTTTCAGATTCAGATTGGGCAGGTTGTTTAGATACTAGAAGGTCTATCACTGGTTTTTGTGTGTTTCTTGGTGATTCACTTGTGTCTTGGAAGTCTAAGAAACAGCACACAGTGTCAAGATCATCTGCTGAGGCAGAATATCGAGCTCTTGCTTCCACATGTTGTGAGTTGATGTGGCTGACTTCTCTTCTCAAGGATTTCAGAATTCCTCATCCACAGGCTGCTCTTTTGTTTTGTGACAGCCAATCAGCTCTTCATATTGCTGCAAATCCGGTTTATCATGAAAGGACCAAGCACATCGAAATTGATTGTCATCTAGTTCGTGAGCAAATACAACTTGGACTCATTCGCACTCTTCATGTTAATTCCCATAATCAACTAGCTAATATCTTTACTAAAAGCCTTGGTTTCAAGGACTTTTACAGATTGCTGTCCAAGATGTTTGTAAAGGATATTTATCATCCTTCACATCCATCTTGAGGGGGAGTTTTAACACGTGTATAAACTAAATAAACTAGCTTTTCTGTTAAGTAAGTTAGTTTTTAAGTTCAAGTTGTTAAACTGTTTTCACAGTTTCAGTTGCTTCATTGGAAGCTTGTATATAAGCTTTCTTGCTTCTGCTTGTAATTCATGCGAGTTTATTATGATAATGAAGAACTTCTCTTCTTCTCTGCTCTATCTACTTGCTTCTTCTTTCTTCTTCTCCTTCTGTTCTTCTTCCACATACAACATGCTCTGTTTTCCTCTTGATTCTATTCATTCTTAAAGTTTTTTTTTCTTTTCCTTTTTTTTTCCATCTTTTTTTTTTTTTTTTTTTTTGTGTGCATAAATTAGGAATAAGATGAATGTGATCATTTTATAGTTACATTAGCAATTTACATAATACAAATATATGTGCAATGTCAGATGGCATGCCAGGCACCGGGTGAGGGTTTTGCGTACAAAACAACGAAATCAATACTTACTAAACTTTCAAGCTATTCATGGGATGCCAAGGTTGTGCTGACACTTGCTGCTTTTTCTTTTGAGTACGGGAATTTTTGGCACCTTGCCCAATCATCGGACCAACTAGCTAAATCAGTGGGAATCTTGAAACGAGTACCAGAGGGCCTTCAAAAATACAAGAACTCGATCGATGAACTTAACGCGGTGATCAATGCCACATTGGAAGTCATTGAGTCCATCTTTAAGTTGCAGAGGCTATCTATGATCTATGATACAAAAGATGTACCAGCATTATCAATTGCCATGGGCCATATCTCAGTGGACGTCTTCTGGGCTACCATAACTATTGTAGCTTGCACCACTCAGATGTGTTGTATTAAAAGTGATGAGTAAGTTGAACACATAATATATTTGTTTGTTGGCTAATTTATAGGCCTTCTATATAAATGTGTTGGCAGAATAAAATAGTTGAACACATAATATATTTGTCTGTTGAATCTAATGCAAATGCTCGTGGTTGCTTGATTTCAGGGAGAAGACACGAGAGTTATCGCCCTTTGCCGACAAAATCAACTCCACCCTAGTCTTTCTAAAGATGCGGATCGAAACTTGCTATAAACAAATAGGTGAATTTTTATTCATAAGGAACACATCCAACATAATGACTTAAAATATGCAACAATACTGAGAAATTGTTTCTTGTTTACCACAGAGCAAATCAAAGCTTATAGGCAACTCAAGAAAATCATCCGTACACATACCGAAATCATGGAGGTTTTGAAGGAGTTGATTTTTGCCAAGGATAATTTGCAGGAAATTTTTGATGGTTCTACAAAACAACGGGTCAGTTCTATCAGCATACTTTTCAAAAAAGCTTTCTCAATTTTTGAACATATAAAATTGCTTCAATAATCATTAAGACGGTAAATTGGCTGGGTCGATCTTCTCTTTTCCGATCTTCGTCGAAAGATTTGCATTCATCAATGTATACTTGACTATAGTCATGGTTACACCCCATAACAATTTGTTGGCTGGATTTTCCAGCAAGACACTCCAAGGGCAGTAGATTAAACATGGGAAACACAAGAGAATAAGAAGAATAACTTGCTTCAGAAATTCTGCAGAAAATGAGTAAAAGACAAGAGAAAAAACAGGGAGAGAAAGAGCTTTTTCTAAAGAGAGCTTCTAGCTCTTTTCCAATTCTGTTTTGTTTTTCTTTTTTTTTTTTTTTTTTTTTTTTCTTATGCAGCCACACAATACAAAAGACAAAAGAAACCTTTTACAAAAAGAGTTCTAGAACCACACACGTGGCTTCACAAAACACATTTTCACCTACTATAAACTAGAGTTTAATAAACACAACCAAAGATAAAAGTTGACAAATCAAAGCATATTAGTTTGTAACACAATTGCTTGCAATAGTTGAATATTATGGCAATTCATGATCTAATTAATTATGTGCAATAGCTCTATAAAGAAAAATATATATAATTCTTAATTTTCATAATTGTGCTGCACTAACAGGTTAGCATCGAGGTGCTAAGAAAGAATAATGTTCTATTGTTCTTTTCCGGCCTGGACATCTCCATTGATGACATCTCGATTCTAAAGTCAATCGATGATGGAATACGGATGAAAGACCAGTATAAAATTCTATGGATCCCAATTGTAGAGAAGTGGACCGATGAGCTGAAAATGAAGTTTGAGACATTGCAGTCTAAGATGTCGTGGTACATAGTGCAAAGTACTGAACCGATAGTAGGCATAAGGTTTATTAAGGAGGAGTGGAAATTCGAGAATCGGCCTATCCTTGTCGTGATGAACCCACAAGGGCAGGTGGAGCACACGAATGCACTCCACATGATTCGAGCGTGGGGAATGAAGGCCTTCCCTTTCACTAAAAAGTTTGAAGAACAGTCGTTGGTGGTGAAGGAATCGAATTGGTTCGGAGATATAATGGTTGGAATTGATCATCCAAATTTGCAAGAATGGGTAAAGTCATTTTAAAAAAAAAAAATTAAATTAAATGCATATACGTACATTCATAAAACATTTACATGCACACACTTTCTCATTGCAAAATTCATAACGTGCATTCAAATGAAACTTGAGGTTTGACATATCTTGTACATTCAGATCAAAGAGGAGAAGTATGTTTTCTTCTATGGAGGCAAGGACAACGAGTGGATCCAACAATTTGGCAGGAAAGCAACTTCCCTAGCAAATAATAAGGAAACAAATATTTCCATAAATTTTCTTTGCTTAGAAAATGGTAAGAAAGGGGAGAATGACGTCAGGATCCGAGGGCAATTCTGGAGCAAAATAGAAAGCCTTTTCTTCTCCGCCAAGACTTACAAAGAGACCGAACAGAACACTGTAATGCGAGAAATCCAAAAGTTGCTTTCCTTCAAGAATGAGAGTGGATGGGCTATACTGAGCAAAGGGTCTAAAGTGGTGGTCAGTGATATTGGAACGAAAATTTCCAAGGCCTTGGATGACTTTGAAAAAGAGAAGGGAAATGTGCGTGATATGGGCTTTGACACTTTTTTCAAAACCAAGCTTGATCAAGGGGATCACCCTTGCTGCAGTGTTGACATCCCATTCATTGCTGGAAATATTCCTAATCAAATGAAGTGCCATCATTGTCTCCGTGTCATGGAGACCTATCTCAGTTTCAAGTGTTGCCACATTAATTGACGGTGCTATGAACGCACTGCATTAGATGGAAATCTCTCTATATATATCTACTAATTAACATATATCGCTACCAATAAATGGCGTCTGTGCTAAGTTGTAATAAATATCACTAGTAGTATGATGAAGTTGGTGTGTAATATATACTACAATAAAAGCGCGTCTTGATTTCGTTTGAAGTCTTCAGGTTTTTATTTTATTTTATTTTTTTTACTATTTGCTACAAGTAGGAATCTGTATGGGTTTTGCCAAGCTGGTTGAACATCATGCGAGCTGAAAATGCTGGTTCGAGTATGGCTCGAACCAATCGTTCTCAAGTACTTTCTGGGCAAGAAACGAGACTTCTCCTCCAAGCCAGGCTGCCAAGGGAGGAGTCCAGCACCTCCTTGCCTCCCTCCTCCTCCCCCTTCAATTCCTTGGTGACCTATTTGCTCGCAAAACTAGCCTCCTAGAGCGTCGGGAAGAAGTGGAGACGTGAGATAAGTCCGAGATTGACATTCTCTCTCAATTCCTAAGCCATAGTTGTGTTCTTTGCATCAGTTTTCCCAAGGTAAAACTTACAAATTTTGCATACCCAAAGTTTTCTTTTAAAATCATTCTTGAATATATTGTTTGATTGTTTGAATGATGTAGATTAATTGAGATGAATCATTTTAAAAATAATATATGCTCTATTTATACAATGGTTTCCGAAGAAAATAGTTTATATTTTACATGATTCTTATGTTTGATTTTTTCTAAATAAAAGTTATGATCTTAGATGACATGTTTGTGATTTTATGCATTCAATCAACGTTTTAAATAAACACACCCGCGTACACACAGTACTAATTTATCTTATGATTGTATTGATTTGTAGGGGTGGGCACAGGTCAAATGAGGTTGGGTATTGGGCATTTTTGGTACCTGCCCCACAGGTTGCAGGTATTAAAAATGAGGCCCGCAACCCGGCTATAATAAACAATATTGGGCGGGTTTTAGGTTTTGCGGGGTGGGGCGGAGCGAGGCGGGTGATGTGGGTTTGTGCAGGTGACACGGGTTTGGAACCCGAGAGAGCTACAAACGAGACAGCTAGAGAGAGAGGGAGAGGGCGAGAGCCGCAGGAGAAAGAGAGAGGGAGAGAGGCGCTGATGAAAAGGAGGCGCAAAGGAGAAGTGAAAATTCTAAAACGACTCCAAATGACACCTATCCAAATGTCTAGGTGTTTCATAAAGATTATGCAGACATAGATCTAACCTAGCAGTTAAAAATCAACCAAATACAGATATGAAATAAGCAATCAAGAACACAGATATTTGGTTACGAAGAGGAAACAATTTAGAGAACTCTCTAAATGTAAAACCTCTCCGGGGCAACTAAACCCATGAAATCAATCCACTATAAGAAGAATAAAGAATACAAGAAGAACTACAAAACCTTTGACTCTTCCTTGCACACGACAAGTGACCCACTTGACTTCTACCATAGTAGCCATTTCTAGAACATTTGACACAATTCTTCTATAAGATTTCCTTTCACCGAAACTCCGATTGGCTTCACGTATTTAATCTTTACTCACAAAAACTAGAACAATATCTCTCTATAAGCTCTCTGTATTTGCTCTCAAAATACGTACATATAATCGGCAAATCAGATTGTTTAAATAGAAAACAAACAGCAATTTAGCGGCCGTGTCCGAACAGGGATAAGTGGGTGTCCAGACACGGCTAGGGTTACATATGCATAAACCTGTGGGGTCCGGACAGCCAAGCCATGTGTCTGGACCGACCATGCAAAGTGAGCTTGCTAGAAATTAGGTCCGGACCCAACTTCTGGCGGTCCAGACAGGCATTCTGGAAATGTTGTCCAGTCTTGATCAACAGCTCTGATCGATGGACATTTGTAGTCCGATTGAGCTGAAATTTTTGCAGGGACATTCATGACACATGAATCTACATTATGAACGGTGGAGATTGGATTCTGAGCATTCTATATTAGTGTTTGAGCTTATGAACAGTAGCCTCTGCATTTTGGAACTGAATTAAGCCAACACAAGAACTAACAAACTCCCCCTTTAGCAATTCAGTGACAAAACCAAAATGCCGAGACAATCCCATCAACTTCCCGTATTTACTCCCTCTTTTTGTCACAGAATGATAAAATGTCTTAATGTTTCCTGAAACACTTCATAAAATACATCAAGGCATATGTGGAACAAGAATACGTAAATAAAACTCATGAAAAAAAATGACGTAGAATGTAAGATCATAAAGAAACATCAGCAAAACTCTCCCTCAATGGATGACTCGATTATCAACAAGAAACTGGAAAAGCAAAAACATGTTTCTCCCCCTCAAAAGTCAAATGAACACACATGATATATATATATATATCAATGACTCATGTATTGCACAATGAATATCTCAAACATGCTCCAAATATGCAAAATATACATGAAACTAGAAATGGCAAGAAACTCAAATTGCTTAATCCAAGCAAAGAAAAATGTTCCATTCAACCCATGCTTATGTAGTGTGTGTGTGTGTAAGCCATCCAAAGAGAAAAATTTCAAACTTACAATACGAGGAAAAAGTTTCACCACCATTAGGTTTTGACAAGTATATCAAATCAAAAGTCAAACCTTATCATACTAGGGCCTAGCCACTCTCATCCTATACATTTCTCTTTGTAATACATTTTGCACAAATTTGGCACAGTAAAATAAATTCTTTTTTGAATATGATCTTTTGATTTTATTTGTTTCACTATCTTGTTTATTTTTCTCTTTGAGAAAGTGCCCTTAAACTTTTGGTGCTTATCACAAAAGAGAAAGCAGAAATTTTTAAGCCCTAGGTTCAACTAGCATATGGCCAATTTGAAAAATATGACTACTCAAAAACCTCATATGGTTACCTAACAGACCTCACAAATAAAGTGAAACAAAACCTTAATTTAAGCTTAATTGTGCACAAGAAATAAAGCATAGACAAAATGTACCACATAAGCTCAGGCTTTAAGTAGCCACAAACACAAGTCCATTGACACAAATTTTCATCTTATGCATATTAAGAACATTCCAAGACGCAAGGAATTAAATTCATAAAAAGCAAGATGAGAAATTAATGGACTATCTAGGTGCATAAGACAAAAGAAAGAAAAGAAAACAATCAAAGTAACATATTTTTGTCTTTTTAAAATTTTTCACAAAAGAAATGTACATGAACAAAAACAAATGCAAAACAAACAAAAATGTAATGCATAAAGAAAAAACAACATGTTTGAATTGAGATTACAACAGGCAATACATGAATGTCCTTTAGCATTAAACTTTCATCACATCTTATAGGTCCCACTACAAAATAATGATTTTGTTTAATAACTACTTCTAGATCTTCACAAGACATTACACATTCATGAACACTTGATTAGCAAGTAGACAAAAATCTTGGTGGTCCGCACACAACATCTCATCTATAAGCCTTTCAAAGATCATAACATATGAATTTCTTGAAAATTCCTTTATGAATATGCCTCATAACAAGAATCTCCAAACAAACATGTATACATTTTTCACACAAAAAGTGTAACAACAAAAAAATTGCAATGCATAAACTAGAAAGCGAAAAACAAAAAAAAAATGCAAAGCAAAGAAAAACAGCATGTTCTAAGATTTTCAAAAATAAGCAAAACAACAATTCCTAGACATGTTATTTACTCACCTAAATTTAGGTGAGATCACTACCACTCCCCTTCAATGGGTGAATGGTATCAACCTTCTTAATCCAAACTTTCTTCATATTGGGGATAAATGTGCGACTCTTGTCCAAATCATTTAACTGGATGATAACACCCCTTAGCATGTTGAATAATTCTTCATGACTATTCCTAGAACGAAAATAATCTCTTTTTGACTCATGATTATTCAACTGAAAACAATTAGGGCGAATATGCCCAATCTTACCAGAATGATGACATGTAGGAATGAACCTTTGAGAAGGTTGGTTCCTTGCAATGTAAACAAAGTTGAAGTTGCTTCTAGGTAAAAAGTGCTCAACACTAGAGTACTTACCTTTCTTACCATTCTTACCTCTTGAGGTCGCAGTGGCTGTTTTTTTTTTTTTTTTTTTTTTAAAGACTTCTTTTCCTCTTCTTCTTGAGGAGTGAACAGCAACTAGCTTATCTTTATCCAATGGCTTTTCCAAGTTTTTTGTTTCAACAAAAACTTTCTTGGAAGAAGAAGCAAGGTTAGAGGAATGAGCAATAATCTTGTCAAAATCAATCCCAGGTTTATCACAAGTAGATTTTTGGGTATGCAAAATTTTGTCAAGATTATCATTAGAGAATTTTTTCAATAGAGTTTTGGACTCCTTTAATTCATTCTCTAATAACTCAACTTTATTAGCAAGATCATGATTTTCAGATTTCAATGTTTTACACAAATCAAGAGAATCACTTAATTCACCAATTATCTCATCTTTATCATGTTCAGTCTCTCTGAGTTTCTTTAGATTCTTGGAATTAATAACTTGTAGCTCAGAGAATTTCACAAACAACAAATTATAAGTCTCCTAAAGATCAATTTCATTATCAGAATCATAATCAGAATAATACTGTTTATTAGAAGATATAATAGTTTCAAAACAATCAAGAGTTTGGGACATCTAGAAAGTATATAGGATTACACTCAGGAATTTAATCCTTTGACAAAGTGAACCCACTCTGATACCAATTGAAAATTCTAAAACGACTCCAAACAACACCTATCCAAATGTCTAGGTGTTTCATAAAGATTATGCAGAAATAGATCTAACCTAGCAGTTAAAAATCAACCAAATACAGATATGAAATAAGCAATCAAGAACACAGATATTTAGTTACGAATAAGAAACCATTTAGAGAACTCTCTAAATGTAAAACCTCTCCGGGGCAGCCAAACCCAGGAAATCAATCAACTATAAGAAGAATAAAGAATACAAGAAGAATTACAAAACCTTTGACTCTTCCTTGCACACGACAAGTGACCCACTTGACTTCTACTGCAGTAACCCTTTCCAGAACATCTGGCACAATTCTTCTATAAGATTTCATTTCACCGGAACTCCAATTGGCTTCACGTATTTAATCTTTATTCACAAAAACTAGAACAATATCTCTCTCTAAGCTCTCTGTATTTGCTCTCAAAATACGTACATATAATCGGCAAATCAAATTGTTTAAATAGAAAATAAACAGCAATTTAGCGGCCGTGTCCAGACAGGGATAAGTGGGTGTCCGGACACGGCTAGGGTTACATATGCGTAAACCCATGGGGTCCAGACAGCCAAGCCATGTGTCCGGACCGACCATGCAAAGTGAGCTTGTTGGAAATTGGGTCGGACCCAATTTCTGGCGGTCCGAACAGGCCTTCTGGAAATGCTATCCAGTCTTGATATTGAGCTCTAATCGATGGGCGTTTGTGGTCCGATTAAGTTGCAATTTTGCAAGGACATTCATAACACATGAATCTACATTATGAACGGTGGAAATTGGATTCTGAGCATTCTATATTAGTGTTTGAGCCTATGAACAGTAACTTCAGCATTTTGGAACTGAATTAAGCCAATACAAGAACTAACAAGAAAGAAGAAGAAGAAGAAAAAAGAGAGAGGTGCTGGCCACGGAGTGCATTATAATTCCTTCAATCCCTACGAGTCTTATCTCTACTCTTTCTCGAGCGTTTCAATGAGAGAATATAGATGTTCAGTTTATGTGGAGTTCATGCTGGTCTTTTAATTACTTTGTAGTACAAGTCTCGATTGTGAGTTTATTTATGAGGAAGTAATTAATGGAATAAAGTACTGGAGCAGAGAAATATTTTATGGCATTAAATTAGCATAAATATTTTAAAGTATATTGCAGAAAAAAAAAAAAAAAAAACTTTTACATCTCGGAGATAATGTTATTTACAAATTAATGGCTTTAAAGTTACATGTTACGATGTATATAGTACGTTTCTAAAGAAGCTTTCTTTAACATTATAATTTGACAGAAACCTCTCATGGAAAGTTTAACCCAAGTTAATTATTGGAAACCTAGAAGGTCTAAACAAAATTATTCAGAGTATAATCTTTTATCCCAAAGATATGCACATTGAACTCAATGATGTACGTAAAATATCAAATTTTAAATCAAAAGGGAGTTTCAAACATCATATGAGTTTTCTGGCAGAAAAAATAGCTATTAAAACAATAAAATAAGAAAAATTTAAAATTCTCTATACCGATCTTGTCAAACAATACATTGGGATGAAGAAATAAAATTTCCTAAAATTAATAAATAAAGTCCTTTGTCTTTCTGATATATTAGGAAAGATAAATAATTGGTGTCAATATTTTTTCAATATTTCTCCCATCTCATCTTACAAATCAACAATTGATTTATGGACTTATGTAAACTCTACACAAGTCAAAGGTAGATTATACAAATTTAATGGTTGATGTATAGAATTTGTAGGAGAATATGTGAGAAATATAGACAAATTATTGACACCAATCATTTCTCATTACAAAATGAGCTTTTAAATTTGGAATTGCAAATATATATATATAACCGGTTTTATGAGATGAGTTAGGCCCACAAATTTTTTTTTTGGTATCAAAATCTACTCCAAGATGAATGGAGCCCACACCACTTACCCTGTGACAAGGACGAGAAAAAATAATGACATGCACGTGATGGAGGGTATTGAGGAATAATCTCACATTGCCTATGGACAAAACCTTACACATATTTATAAAGAATTGGCAACCCCTCTCCCATAGAACCGGTTATACGAGATGAGTTACACCCAATAATTTCTGCATGGTATACTGCATGTTAAATCATCACTTTTCCCATAAGTGTAAACTATTAGGAAGAGATAAATTTAATCACTTAATCATTACTTTAACACTCTCTCCTCATATATGTGCTCAAACTTCATTTTAATAAGTAAGGCTCAACACATGAAATATTTAATTTAAATGAGGAGTGATTTGAAGGAATTAAGGTTCAATCCTATGATCTTTTGCTTTGACATCGTGTTAAATTACCACGTATCCCAAAAGCTTAAGTGGATATAAAGAGATAAATTTAACTACTTAAGCATTAATTTAACACTCTCTCTCATGTATGGGTTCAAACTCCCTTTTAATAGGTGAAGCCAACACGTGGAATATTTAATTTAAATGTGGAATGATTTGACGGAATCAAGGTTTGATGCAGATCAGAATGCTTGGGATTACATGAGGAAGACCCAAGCAGATATAAGCACTACAAAAAATAGGATGATTACTGACGTGGCAAATAGTAACCAAATTTTGCCACGTCAGTAATTATTGATGTGTAAAAAGTGGCACGTCAACAATTTTTTTTTTTTTTTTTACGTGTTGAAAAGGACACGTCAACATTTATTGACGTGTCACATTCAACACGTCAGGAAATTTAAATACAATTTAATTTTTAAAAATTTTATTTAAATAAATTAATATTTAAATATTTATATTATATATTTCTTTTCTGAAGTGCTAAAACCAGCACGTCAGTATTTCTTTTTTTTTTTTTTTTATCATGTTTAGTGTTATATATATATATAGTCCATTTATGACTGGTTTTAGCACGTCAGAAATTTCTAAACCCTAAACCTGTCAATATTTCTTAAATTTTATATATATTGTCTATTTTCTGACATGCTGGTTTCAGCACGTCAGAAATTTCTAACGTGCTGAAATTAACACGTCAGTTTTTTTTTGTTTTTGTTTTTTTTTTTTTTTTAGGTTTATTTATATTATATATATAAATAATATATTATACATTTTTGACGTGTTAATTTGGCACATCAGAAATTTCTGACGTGTTAAAATTAGCCCGTCAAAAATTTTTGACGTACTAAAACTAACACGTCAGAAAAAAAAAATAAAAATAAAATAAAATAAAATAAAAATAAAAAATAGTGGGACATTCAACTTAATTTTCCCTCTTCTTTCTCTCTTTTATTATTTATTCTTTCCCCATATCTATTTTTCTTATTTAATTCCAAATCTACTTTCTCTCTCTGAATCTCCCTCTTCTCTCTCAATCTCTCTGCACGGCTGCTAGAAGAAAAGCAAATCAAGAAGAAAAAAAAACAAAAGGAGAAGAGAAGAGAAGCAGAAGAGAAGTAGAAGAAAAAAGAAAAGAAAAAAAAATGAATATTGAAGAAGAGAAGCAGCAGAAAAAAAAAATAAATAAATAAATTTATAAAAAAAAAAAAGGAGAAGAGAAGAGGATCGGAGAAGAGAGATTTTTGATTTGAAGAAGCTTTGATTTGGTTTATTTTGATTTGATTTAAGAGATTTTTGATTTTTGATTTGAAGAGAAGAAGATCGAAGAAGGATAAGGTTTATTTTTTGATTTGGGTTTTTGATTTTTTGAAGATTTTTTGGGTTTGGGTTTTTGAAAATGAAGGAAAGAAGAGAAAAAAGAGAGTGAAAATGGAGGAAAGAAGAGAGAGAGAAAGAGTGAAAATGGAGGAAAGAAGAGAGAAAAGAGAGTGAAAATGGAGGAAAGAAGAGAGAAAAGAGAGTGAAAATGGAGGAAAGAAGAGAGAGAGAGAGAGAGAGAGTGAAAATGGAGGAAGGAAGAGATCAGGGAGAGAGCTGGGGGAGAAGAAACGTATTGTTCAATTAAAAAAATATTTTTAATTGAAAAAAAAAATCCAGAAAAATTATTAAAAAAAATATTTTTTCTTTTTTAAAATTTTTTCGAGATTTTTTTTTTTCAATTAAAAATATTTACTGTCAAAATTTGACACGTCAGAAAATTTTTTGACGTGTCAGAAATTGACACGCCAGAAAATTTTTTGACGTGTCAGAAATTGACACGTCATAAAATTTTTCTGACGTGTTAAATCCAACACGTCAGGAATTTTCCATTCCTGACACCCATATTCTTCACACCTGAAACACGTCAAAAATGCACCTTCAAGAGGATTTCCTAACGTGTTAGACCATCTAACACGTCAGAAAACTTGTGTCAGCAAAAAATTATTTTTTGTAGTGAAGTGTGAAGGCGCCCAGAGTATTCATGCCAAGGAGGGTCATGACAAGATCACAAATGCGTGTGGAAGCTGAAACCTGTCCGGATGAGGGAAGCAGTCGCCCGAATGCAAGTGAACCCGAGAGCCTGGTCCGGAGCTTGTATGACATACATCCGGACGAGTCCAAACCCGAGAGCTTCGTCTGAAGTTCTCCCCCGAAACTCGTCTAGACCCCTATGCTATTTTATTGCTTTATTTCCCTTCCCGTCCGGACGGCGTTATGTCCCGTTCAGACAGCCACTGCTATTTATTGTGTTTAGGTTTAGGACTCTTGGGGGCCATAAATATATGCTTATAATCCTGAGAACGTAGCTTGTGATTTTTATTCAGTTTTCTTCAATAGGAATACTCAGAGTTGAGTTTTTTCATAATGTTCCTTCAAACCCTAGATAGCATCTAGTGTTTAGAGAAGATTTATTTGATTTGTTGATAATCTCACAATCTTAAAAATATTTATCCCTTCTACTTGCTGTATTTCTAGCCTATCACGATTCTACGCTGCATCAAGGTTCGATCCATAATCTTTGGCTTTGATACTATGTGAAACTACGACTTATCCCAAAAGCTTAAGCTAATAGGAAAAGATAAATTTAATCACTTAATCATTACTTTAACATTATCTAGTAAGGAATCTAAAATGAAGAAAATAATCACCTTCTAAATAACAAGTTCAGTCGGATGAAGAGTCAAAGAAAAATGGGGTAATTTCACTTTATTCCTGAAATAACGCGCCTTTTGCAAATACTCCTCTAATGTTTAATACCTCTCACTTTGGTGTATCGATCTTTTGATTTTTTTTCCAATTACTCTCATTCTATTAGAGATTGGAGTTAAATCAAACGGTAGAAGGGGTAAAAAGACCTTTATACCCTTTAAATTTTTTTAAATTTCAAATTTACCCATATTTTTTAATAAAAAATTATTATTATCATTATTATATTTTTTTTTAAAAAAAAAATGTGACCCATGGCTGGTCACCAAGGTGACCCACGGGTCACAAGTGACCCTCCTTTGGGATCACCAAGTGACCCACCGTGGGTCACTTTTTTTTTTTTTTTTTTTTAAATATATAATAATTATATGACATGTGGGTCACAAGGCAGGTGGGTTAGATTCACCGGTGAACCCTTGGGTCAGGAATTTTTCTTAAAAAAAATATTTTTAATAAAAGATGAAGGCATTTTAGGAATTTCACATCCCTACGTTAGGATTTTGTTAAATCCTAACGGAAGGGGGGAGGGGGGAGGGGAGGAGAGAAACGTTTGATACACCAAAATGAGAAGTTTTAAACATTCGATAAATGTTTGCAAAAGGCGTGTTATTTCAGGAAGTAAAGTAAAGTTACCCAAAGAAAAATTCTTTATCAGGTATGTTACTTAAAAGCAACATAGGAATAAGAATTTGCTAAAGAAAGAATGGCTCATTCCTTAGAACTTATTTATTCAGAATCATCCATTAATAAGTTGATGGTAGCAGATGGTAAAAGGTTGACTATGTTTGTTGAAGTTCCAATTGATTACATGTGCAGTGCAGATCAAATAAAAAAAGCTGAAGACTTGCTTGAAAATATGGTAACAAGAAAAAATCTTAACTTGCCATACAATTTAAAATTAGTAGCAGATAACATATATAGAAGCCTTACGTTAGCTTGATTATAGCCAACTAGACAACAGAAAATTCAACAATCTCATTAATCAGCTAGAAGAATGAAGAAAAAGTATGCGAGAAGCTTTGTGGGTCACTTGTAAAAAGCAAGAGATAATATATATGCCATATTTTGCAACAATAATTAAGACTTTACTTTAATCATAGCTAAAGTAACTATCTATTTTATACAACAAAAATCTAACACCAATGATAGTGGTTCAATGTTTTAAAATAAATTTTCATGAAGTTGGACATTGTTTTGAGTATATCATGGAGTTCAAGAATAATAGTCATTGTTTAAGACTATTATTGACTTACAATTAAAATATATCACTGAGTCACACTTGAAAACTATCACTAACTTACAGTTGAATAGTTAAAGACTATCATGTAGCTAACCTACCTAAAGTAGAAGTTTATTTGTATCTAATATGATTCTTGTATCAATAGAAGCATGTTACATTGTAAATATCACTAAGAGAAATAAGTGTTTAATTCAACCTAAGGGTTTTATCTTGTGGACATAGCTCATAAATCAAACCACATATATGACGAGAGAAATTGCTGGAAAATCCAAGATTTTTTATTATGGGTTGGCAGAATAAAATTTATTATTATGTGTTCCTATTTTTATTTTTATTTTTTAATAGTGATGTTTGAATAGTAAAACACCTCAAATTAGTAATATTTTTCAAATGTCCCTAATTTTAAAAATATTGACTCTCGAAGTTTGCATTTATAATAATCATCCACACTCAAAAACTTTAAAATTTCTCCTCAAATTAGTAATATTTTTCAAATGTCCCTAATTTTAAAAATATTGATGCTCGAAGTTTGCATTTATAACAATCATCCGCACTAAAAAAAACTTTAAAATTTCTCTTCTTTCGCGCGCACACACATATTTTTTGAAAAAAAATGATGGGTGGCTGCCGGTTCCAAATTGGCAGCCACCCTTGAGGGAGGGGGTGGCCTTTTGCAGATCCGGGGTGGCCCATGAGCCACCCAAGAGGTGGCCGATGCCACCCTTGGCCACCTCTGGGGTGGCTTGCGGGCCACCCGTGAGGCCTTTGGGCCACCCCCACCCCCAACGAGGGGTGGCTGCTGGTCTCTATTCTTTTTTTAATTTATTTTATTTAAAAAAATATATAAATAATTTGAATTTGTTTTATTTTTTATTTCTTTAAAAAAAAGAGAAAATTAATTTTTTTTTTTTTATGTTATATATATATATATATATATATATATATATATATATGGGGTTTTTTTAAAAAAAGATTAGGGACATTTAAAGTACAAAACGTCCCATTTTAAAAGGGGACATGGGAACAGTAACACATTCCCTTATAGAAGAGGACATGTATTGTTCACACATTCCCTTTTAAAAATGGACGTGTTAGTGAAAATGTCTCATTCTAGGGACATTTTTTTACTGTTTAAACGTTCCTAATTTAATTCTAGTCACTTCATTTAGAACATTTGTAAAATATCACTATTTGAGCATCTCTAAGTTTTTTTGTAGTGCCAGCAAAAAAATAGGGTTATAATTGAGGTGAGATGAGCATGTTCAAACTCGGCTTGGCAAATTTGTAATGAATTCAAGCTCAGCTTGAGCTCGACTTGTTTCTTTCTCAAGGGATTCGAACTCGGCTCGAATTTGATAAGTATTTATCAAATAAATGAGCAGGATCTCTTTTTAAAATTTTTTTTAAAAAAAAAAATGTAATTAAACAAGGCCAAAATTTATACACAAATTAAAATTCAATCTAATAGCAAATTTCAAAACTTTTTTTTACCATTCAAATCAAAATTGATAGCCAATTTCATTGATCGTTAAAATTTTTTTTGCAGAAACTAACTTTAAACTAATTGATAGATTTGAAAATCTTATAAAAGTACAACTATAAATAAACATAAGGGAAATGCTATGTGTTGTTATAGTATTTTCTTGGTATCCTTTTATCTGTGATGTGGCTTTTAAAATCACCAATAGATTAAAAGTCAATAGTGATAATCTCAAATTCAACGGTGATTTTAAAAGCCACATCATAGTTGGGAGGACACAAGAAGAACACTAGAAGAGCACCTAGCTTTGCCCTAAATAGAATATAATGTGAAAAATACAAAGCAGTCCAGGCAAGTAGGCTAGCTAATCTCACCATTCATAAAGTCACAACTTACAACCCATCATATATATAGTCGAAACCCCTCTTAGAAGTACTTTAAAATTGCGACATATGATATAAACTTTTGAAGGCTAAACCAGTTTTTTAAGGCATAAATTTTGAACCAATTTTTTAAGAGTGAACCGGTCATTAAATTAGCTTAATTAAGAGCATTTAATTATATTTCAATAATTTTTCTTATATGTGATTTCATTAAGTTCGAAAATTTAATGTACTATATTATTTTCTCAAAATTTATTACTCTACAAAACTATATAAAGACAACTTTTAAAATTTAAAAACATACAACATTCAACCATACAAGTCATAAGAAATATATTTCTTAGAAGCCGTCTCTCGATCCTTCTCGGAAAGCAGTTTTGAGAGGGTTCCTCCCTCCTTCCCTTTCTACTCCCCGCTCCTATGTACCCTCTCCCTCCTCTTCTGGTTTTTTTCGTATTTTTCTTTATGTTTGTAGGTGTTCTCCGACCAAATCAGCCCTTCATTTTATTAGGAATATTTCTGGCAATGAATGGGATGTCAACACTGCAGCTTGGCTTTGAAAAAAGCTTCAAAGCCAAAATCACGCACATTCCCCTTCTCTATTTCGATTTCATCCAAGACCTTGGAAATTTTCTTTCCAATATCACTGACCACCACTTTAGACCCTTTGCTCAGTATAGCCCATCCACTTTCATTCTTGAAGGAAAGCAACTTTTCGATTTCTCGTACTACAGTGTCCTGGTTGGTCTCTTTGTTAGTCTTGGTGGAGACGAAAAGGCTTTCTATTTTTCTCCAGAAATGCCCTCGGTCATTCACCCCTTTCTTACCCTTTTCTAAGCAAAGAAAATTTATGGAAAGATTTGACTCATTATTTGCTAGGGAAGTTGCTTTCTTGCCAAATTGTTGGATCCACTCCATGCTCTTGCCTCCATAGAAGAAAACATACTTCTCCTCTTTGATCTGAATGTACAAGATATGTCAAACCTCAAGTTTCATTTGAATGCACGTTATGAATTTTGTAATGAGAAAGTGTGTGCATGTAAATGTATTTATGAATGTATATGCATTTAAATTTTTTAAAAAATGACTTTACCCATTCTTGCAAATTTGGATGATCAATTCCAACCACTATATCTCCGAACCAATTCGATTCCTTCACCACCGACTGTTCTTCAAACTTTTTAGTGAAAGGGAAGGCCTTCATTCCCCACGCTCGAATCATGTGGAGTGCATTCGTGTGCTCCACCTGCCCTTGTGGGTTCATCACCACGAGAATAGGCTGATTCTCGAATTTCCACTCCTCCTTAATAAACCTTATTCCTACTATCGGTTCAGTACTTTGCACTATGTACCACGACATCTTAGACTGCAATGCCTCAAACTTCTTTTCCAGCTCATTGGTCCACTTCTCCACAATTGGGATCCATAGAATTTTATATTGATCTTTCTTCCTTATTCCATCATCGATTGGCTTTAGAATCGAGATGTCATCGGTGGAGATGTCCAGGCTGGAAAAGAACAATAGAACATTATTGTTTCTCAGGACCTCAATGCTAACCTGTTAGTCATGCAGCACGATTAAGAAAATTAACTATTAGATATATTTTTCTTTAGATCATGAATTACCATAATATTCAAATATTGCATTCAATTCGTAGGGGGGGGGGGGGGGTGGGGGTTTGGTAACCATCAAACCATGACTATAGTCAAGTATACATTGACGAATGCAAATCTTTCGAACAAGCATGTAAAAGAGAAGACCCAGCCAATTTTCCGTCTTAATCTTTATTGAAGCAATTTTGTATGTTCAAAAATTGAGAAAGCTTTTTAAAAAGTATGCTAATAGAGCTGACCCGTTTTTTTGTAGAACCATCAAAAATTTCCTGCAAATTATCCTTGGCAAAAATCAACTCCTTCAAAACCTCCATGATTTCGGTATGTGTTAGGATGCTTTTCTTCCGTTGCCTATAAGTTTTCAGTTGCTCTGCGGTCAAGAAAGAAACAATTTCTCAGTATTGTTGCCTATTTTAAGTCATTATAATTTATATTGGATGTGCTCCTTATGAATAAAAATTCACCTATTTGTTCATAGCAAGTTTTTATCCGAATCTTTAGAAAGTTTAGGGTGGAGTTGATTTTTTCGGCAAAGGGTGATAATTCTTGTGTCTTCTCCCTGAAATCAAGCAACCACGAGCATTTGCATGAGATTCAACAGACAAAAATATTATGTGTTCAACTATTTTATTCTACCAACACATTTATATAGAAGGCCTATAAATTAGCCAAGAAACAAATATATTATGTGTTCAACTTACTCATGACTGGTAATACAACAAATCTGAGTCGTGCAAGCTATGATAGTTATGGTAGCCCAGAAGACATCCACTGAGATATGGCCCCTGGCAGATGATAATGCTGGTACATCTTTTGTATCATAGATAGATAGCCTCTTGAACTCAAAGATGGACTCAATGACTTCCAATGTGACTTTGATCACCTTGTTAAGTTCATCAATCGAGTTCTTGTATTTTTTAAGGCCTTCTGGTACTTGTTTCAAGATTCCCACTGATTTGGCGAGTTGGTCCGATGATTGGGCAAGGAGCCAAAAATTCCCGTACTCAAAAGAAAAAGCAGCAAGTGTTATCACAACCTTGGCATCCCATGAATAGCTTGAAAGTTTAGTAAGTATTGATTTCGTTGTTTTGTACGCAATTCCCTCACCTGGTGCCTTGCATGCCATCTGATATTGCACATATATTTGTATTACGTAAAATGCAAATATACGTAAAATGCATGCCATCTGATATTGCACATATATTTGTATGACGTAAAATGCTAATGTAACTATAAAATGATCACATTCATCTTATTCCTAATTTATGCAACAACCAAAAAAAAAAGAAAAAAAAGATCGATATTGGGGGAAAATGATATTTGTTATTACCTCGGCAAAAAGTTGATTGATTGTGCATAGTGGGGGCTTGAAGTTGGCTTTGGGTACCTTTTCCTCCAAGTTCTCTTGGTGTGACTGAGAACCCTATAATATACAAGTGATAAAAAATTATGAGTTCGAAAAATCAAAGATCGACCATATGTAGAAATTTAACCAAAATAAAAAAATAAAAATAAAATAAAATAAAATAAAAAGAACTTCATGCATTCCCATGTACTTGTTCTTATCTAGAATAAAAATTGCTAAATCTGAATGCTCATCTCTTTGCCATTGTCAGGAGGACAAGGCTGATCATGAGGTTTATTTATCTAAAAAATGTTACGAAAATAGTGAATCAAAAAAAAAAAAAACACTAGGACGGAAAGAAAAAAACATCTTATAGTGATAGAAACATATATACCTTAAGAACCTTATCAGCAATATGGGTGGCTCGTTTAAGAATGTTTCCTGCTATGATGAAAAGAGATTCGGAGTCAAAGGTTTCATCATCATGGACATGAGTTGCACAAATTTCATTCATGATCTTGTCGTCACACATGCTAAACGGGCTCGTTTGGAATGTGGTTGCCATAGGGTTGAGTTATATTATATTGAAACTCTTAGCTTCGTCGGGGAAGAAGAAAAAGAAGTTGGCTTGTGTTGCTGCAATGGGGTATCCTGCCCTATTTATAGCCATCAGAGCTAGCTGGTATGCTTTCCCAATTTCACAACCTTATTACTATCCTAGTGTGTCCCACGTGTTAAAAATAATCTTAATGTTAACTATGTGTATACAAGTTCTTGAGCATACTCTCCTTGTAAACTAATTTTTAAGAGTAAGCTCTACTCAAGGTTTGTATCATTTAATATTAGAGTTAAACATTAAGTCAAGTTTAAGTTACGGAGGGGGCGACCTATAAGTTAAATTAAAATATTGATAGGTGAGTCGAGTAGACAAAAAACAAAAAGGCTAGCTACAATCATATCAATGTCCAAAGATTAGGCCATCGTACGATCATATAGTGTTTTACATGAGTTAAGTACAATTCTAACTATGTACATATAAGCCAATTTTTAAGACTGAGTTATATTCAAAATTTATATAAAACTAATGAGGGGGTTCATCCAAGAGAAATCATGTTGAAGCAGAATGCATGTGCATGGGTTGAAACATAGCTCGTACATTTTTTTTTTTTTTTTGACGTATGTGAATAACTTCAGCTACATGCCTGCCAAAAGGGTGATTGTGTTTCCTCTTGAGCTAGCAGAGACTACTTTTTTTCCCATAGAGATGCTGGCTGTAGTTTGTTGTCATGATTGGCTGGCTGGGCGCGCACTTTAACTTGAACCTCTCTTTAAGCAAAGAATGATTGGAACTTTGAGAGATAACAAATTAAACCTCTTTCTTTCTCTATGCTACAGCAACAGTGTTCGGTTAGACACTAATAATCTCTCTATAATAAAATAAAAATAAAAAAATGCTGAATTTTCTGGTAGAATTTTTATTTTTATTTTTATTAGTTGAACATGAGATTGTGACTTAATAATTGGATGGTTAGATGTAAGAAACCTTTATTGGACATATATATATATATATATATATATATATATATATATATATAGGAGATTAATTCTTTTTTTCATTCCTTAAACCTGTCATCTTAATCATGAAGATCTATATTCAATAATTTTACCAAATGAAAATAGATTGTGAATGGCATGACCCACCACTTAATTAAAAAGGGATAATAGAAGGGAGATCGGAATATAATGTGAAACTCGACTAAAGTGATTCAAATAGGTATATTTTCCGTACTCCTTGGGTGCAGAATATATACTGCTAGCTGCTTGAATCATCATGAGAACAATATTTGTATAAAAATAGCATAGAAAGCAGTAAAGGTTTGATGAGAATCTTCATAAGTTACTCCATAATACATTATCTATTAAAGGGAAACACTAGTGTTCTGCTGACAAAAGAAATAGTATATTTACATTTTGTAAAAAAAAAAAATGACAGGACGGGTCGATCAACTATGACTACTCTACCTAAGTGTGATATAATTATTTATTTTCCTCAAAGGGGTTTTGTGATTATAAAAATAATCTAATCTCAAATAAAAATTGCAATTCAGGATTGAATAATTGGCGTTAGCCTATTTGCTCTGAAACCATGAAAAAATTTATAAGCCTAACTCATTTCATAAAACTGGTTCTATAGGAGAGAGTTGCCCACTCCTAGTAAACATGCCCAAGGTCTTGTTCACAAGCAATGTTGGATTATTCCTCAACACCCGGCTCCTTCATGTGCAGACCAGTTATTTTCTTGGTCCTTGTCATAGGGTAAGTAGGGTAAGTAGTGTGAGCACCATTCATCCTATGGTAGACTTTGATCCATGAAGAAATTATAATACGAAAATAATAAAGAATAAATAATGAAAATAATAAAGCAGAAATAATAAGATAGTGATGCAGATAAAACCCATAAATTGGAGTGTGGTGGAAAATAAAATAGTTGAACACATAATATATTTGTCTGTTGAATCTAATGCAAATGCTTTTGGTTGCTGATTTCAGGGAGAAGACACAAGAGTTATCGCCCTTTGCCTACAAAATCAACTCCACCCTAATCTTTCTAAAGACGCGGAATGAAACTTGCCATAAACAAATAGGTGAATTTTTATTCATAAGGAGCACATCCAATATAATGACTTAAAATATGCAACAATACTGAGAAATTGTTTCTTGTTTACCACAGAGCAAATCAAAGCTTATAGGCAACTCAAGAAAATCATCCGTACACATACCGAAATCATGGAGGTTTTGAGGGAGTTGATTTTTGCCAAGGATAATTTGCAGGAAATTTTTGATGGTTCTACAAAACAACGGGTCAGTTGTATTAGAATACTTTTCAAAAAAGTTTTCTCAATTTTTGAACAAATAAAATTGCTTCAATAATGATTAAGACGGTAAATTGGCTGGGTCGATCTTCTCTTTTCCAAGCTTGATCGAAAGATTTGCATTCATCAATGTATACCTGACTACAGTCATGGTTAACCCCCTAACAATTAAAATACAAGATTTTCCAGCAAGACACACTCCAAGATAAAACCCATAAAAGAAGATAAATTTTAAAGTTTTTGAGTGTGGATGGTTGTTATAAATGCAAACTTGGAGCATCAATATTTTTAAAATTAGGGACATTTGAAAAATATTACTAATTTGAAGAGAAATTTTAAAGTTTTTGAGTGTGCAATGAATAATTGTTATAAATGCAAACTTTGAGGGCCAATTTTTAAAATTAAGGACATTTGAAAAATATTACTAATTTGTGTTCTACTATTCAAACGTCACTATTAAAAAAAGAAAAAGAAAAAAAGAACGTCCCTATATTTTTAATAGGGACATTTGAAAAGTAAAACGCCTCAAATTAGTAACATTTTTCAAGAATGTCCCTAATCCAAATGTTACTAATTAAGCTTTTTTTTTTTTTAAGTGCGGTATAGAAGGATTAAACTTCTTATTAGCAATAGAAGTACTACCGCAGAAAAATAGGAATGAAGATATATTTTTTTTTCTACCGATCGATAATAAGAATTGATTCAGTATAACTAAATGCTGTGATTTTGCCTTTTTCTGTGTTGCCCTTTAATAGATAATGTATTATGGAGTAATTTGTGAAGATTCTCATCAAACTTTTACTGTTTTCTATGTTATTCTTATACAAATATTCTTCTCATGATGATTCAAACAGCTGGCATATCTATTCTGCAACAAAAAAGTACGGTACAGAGTTTCATATGCCTATTTTAATCACTTTAGTGGTGCTTTGAAAAAACAAAAATCACTTTAGTGAGTTACACATTATATTTCCTATACGAGATCTCCCTTTCATTATCTTTTTTAAGTGGTGGAGCTTCATGTTTCATGCCATTCACAATATATAAATGAATATATATATATATATATATATATATATATATATATATATATATTTTTTTTTTTTTTTTTTTTTACACGTCCGCACAAGGAGGGAGAGGGGGATTCGAACTAGTGACTTCTGCTTCATTAAGTGTCGTTACAGCCGATTGAACTACTTCTTGGGAACATATACACACTCATTTGGTAATATATTTTGGACAAAGTTTTCCTTCAAACTGAGTTGAAGGAATTTCCTTCAACCTACTCTATAAAAGTGATATGTGTCCATAAACATGTGAGATGCACATGGTTTTTTAATAGGATGGACAAAGTTAGAATAAATTTTATTAAAAACTCATGCGCATCTCACATGTTATTAAAAAAATGGACACATGTCATTTTTATATAGTAGATTGAAGAAAATTCCTCCAGCCTAATTTGGAAGAAAACTTTGTCCATTTATTTTTATAATACCATACATAAAATATAATGTTATAATATATTATATACTATATTATAATATTTAGTCTAGAGAAATAAAGATGTTGGGTCATGGATCAGCTTCATAAGGCCCAACGAATCCTAAACCCGATTTTAGCAAGCCGATAGACCCAACAAGGCCTCGGACAGCTTAGCCCAATGAGGTCTCGGACGCCTAGTCCAAGACCCAACTCCTCGAGGGCAAAATAGTCAAGTGCCGAGGGTAGGTCGGTCATTTCACAATGCGGATATTTACATACTCAATTTAAATAGGTACAACTACTCAAGGCCTATAAAATGCAAGTTATATCGAAACTTTAAGGTAATTTGCAACTTTGCTCTCTAGCTTTCGATGTTTATATTCCTTTCCCTCAAATGCTGACTTAGGCATCGGAGCTTTTCCACTAGAACACCACCAGCTGCTTAGATCCCTTTTTCTTGTTTTGTTTGCAGCCCCATTTCTCCTTTGACGACACAACACGACCCAGCAAGGTGTGCCACGTCATCATCAGAAAACTGTGCACCAACAAAAAGACGTGGACCAGTAATTTAGTTGTCTCTTGTTCCAAGCAATCTTAAAGTTCCCCGGTTGTTAGTTTAACATGGAGTATCGATTACAAAACACAGAATTTCCACAGCAAAGCCTTGCCAGCCATTGCAGACACCCGACAAAAGCTTGTAATATCTCTCTGGAAAAAAAAAAGTACTCTCTGTTCAAGAAGGACCACAATCACTCTTTTAATAGTGGCCCAATCTATTGTTTTTTATTTCTTCTTTCTTTTGCTTTCCTGACTAAATCTGAACAGTTAATATATATATATATAATTTGCAGATGTGAACAGTATGTTATTCTCATACGTCATAACATATATACCAACAGGCGTGCATTGTTCCTCTACATGATTTCTCTAATGGCTCTATAAATAGGGCAGGCTAATTATTGCAGGAGCACAAGCTAACTTCTTTTTCTTCTTCCCCGAAGAGAGCTACGCTTTGTAATACAAAACCCTAGCCATGGCTTCCAGTACGTTGCCGCTAGTTACCGCACAGCAAGCCATTAAGGGTGAGCTGAGCTTGTTTACCATGTGCGACAGCGAGATCATGAATGAAATTTATGCAACTCATGTCCATGATGACGACACCTTTGATGCCGACTCTCTTTTCATCGTAGCGGAAAACATTCTTAGGCGAGCCACCCATATTGCTGACAATTTCATGCTGGTATATATATGTTTCTATCATTATAACATCTTTTTTATTTTTGCTATTTTTCGTAACACTTTCTAGATCAATAAATCTCCTCAACCTTGTCCTCTTGAAAATGGCAAAGAGATGAGCAGTAAGATTTAACAATTTTTATTCTAGAAGAGAACTACGAATGGATGAAGTTTTTTTGAGTTTAAATTGAGGAATAAGGAGACCATGCGTTTTTTATTTATTTATTTTTTAATTTCTCCATATGGATCTTTGATTTTCAAACTCATGATTTTTTTATCACTTATTATAGGGTGCTCAGTCACACCAAGAGAGCTTGGAAGAAAAGGTGCCCAAAGCCAGCTTCAGCCCTCCACTATGCATACTCAAGCAACTTTTCGCCGAGGTAATAACAAATATTAGCATTTTCCCCCAAAAATTAATCTTGCAGGACAACATCTTTTTTTTTTTCTTCTTTTTTTTTTGCTCTTTTCCTTTTGTTGTCCATTGTTTTTTGGCATAAATTAGAAATAAGATGAATGTGAACATTTTAAAGTTACATTAGCATTTTCCTTAATAACTAAAAGAGAAATGATAAAAATCATTCTCTTAATCATCTTTCAACCATCACCATATAGTGGATGGGTTAATCTACTATTGAATTTTTGTGAGACCCACATAAGTCCACAAATTCAATGGTAGATCCATTAGATTTGTAAAAAGAAATGATTGAAAGATGGTTAAAAGAATAATGTGTAATATGTCTCTAACCAATATATGTGGAATGACAGATGGCATGCCAAACACCGGGTGAGGGAATTGCACATAAAACAACGATGTCAGTACTTCAAAAACTCTCAAGCTATTCATGGGATGCCAAGGTTGTGCTGACACTTGCTGCGTTTTCTTTTGAATATGGGGATTTCTGGCTTCTTGCCCAACTTCCCTCATCGGACCAACTCGCCAAATCAGTGGGAATCCTGAAACGAGTACCAGACATCTCAAAGCTTCTAGTGTTTCAGAAATACGGGAAAGCAATTATTGAACTTAACAACCTCATCAAGGCAACATTGGAAGTCATCAAGTCCATCTTCGAGTTGAAGAAACTATATATCTATGATACAAAGGATGTACCAGCATTAGCATCTGCCATGAACCGTATCCCAGTGGATGTCTATTGGGCTATCATAACTATTGTAGCTTGCACGACTCAAATGTGCTATCTGACTAGCGATGAGTAAGTTCTTGTCTTTGACCAATTTATAGGTTACTAAATGGGGGAGGAAAAATAAAATAGTTGACACATAATATATTTGTCCATTAAATCTGATGCAAATGCTCATGGTTGCCTGATTTTAGGAACAAGACGCAGGAATTATCACCCTTTGCTCAGAAAATCAAAATCACCCTACACTTTTTGAAGAGGCAGATAAAAATTTGCTATCAACAAATAGGTTAGCCACTGGAGAATTTTATTCTTAAGTTGCACATGCAGTATAATGACTTCAAATAGGCAACAACACTGACAAATTTGTTAGGAAATTAGGACGCCGCTAATTCCTTTTGACAGGATCTTGGGATTCAATTTATCAAGAAAACAACAACACAATAAAATATAAAGGCACAAGACAAGAATTTATACGTGGTTCGGCCAATACTGCCTACATCCACAGAGCACACCAGATATTACTATATCACTTTGAATGAACTACAATTATGGATCAGCAGATCTCACTCACACAGTGTATCTCTCACACTCCTGAAAAATACACACTCTTGTGTTTTGCTCACTCTCTTAGAAAAACACTACTCTTGTATTTTTCTTGCTCCTTTTATGAAAGCACTATCACTTCCTTTTAAGAAGCTCTCGTTGGTGTCTGATTTGCAAGTGGCCTTCCATTTTGTTATATAGGCAATTTCCAGCACCCATATTTCAAACATTTCGGTCACTTACTCTATAGCATAGCCCACAATTCTCCTTTCACACCTATTTTTCTTCTTTCATCTAGAAGCCCCCTTATCTATAAGCTTTCATAAAGACAAGTGAGACAAGGCTTCTTAAGGGAAGTCAATCGGCCAAGGCTTTAACAAAGCTCATTTTTGTCAAAGATTGCAGCTGCAAATTTCTACGTAGAGAAATGTGATGAGTAATGATAAACCCAATTGTCAACAAAGGTGAGCCACACTTTGCCAACATAATGATAGTGAACCCAATTGTCAACAAAGGTGAGCCACACTTTGCCAACAATCTCCCACTTGGCGAACTTTGCACAAGTAGCTGACTTTCATTCAAAATGGTGTGCTCCTTCTCTGTCTTTAAACTCGAAGGCCCACTGAAGTTGAGCACAACTTCAGTTTCTCTGTAGTAACTGTTTTGGTTAACATGTCAGCGGGATTCTTGCTGCCCTGGATCTTCTCAAGTGTCAACACCTCATCATCTAGAAGTGATCTGACGAAATGATACCGAAGTCCGATATGCTTGGTTCTAGAATGAAATGCTGAATTCTTTGCCAGATGTATTGCACTCTGACTGTCACTGTGCAACACATTCTTCTCCTGTTTGAATCCCATTTCTGCTAACAATCCCTGTAACCAGATCATCTCTTTGCTGGCTTCAGTCACAGCCACATACTCTGCCTCTGTAGTGGATAAGGCAACAATTTTCTGTATTTGCGAAATCCAACTCACTGCAGTAGTACCTATTGTGAAAACATATCCGGTAGTGCTCCTCCTGTGATCTACCTCTCCAGCAAAGTCTGCATCTACAAACCCTTGTAGTTTTAGATCGCCTTTTCTGAAACATAGGCTTCTATCAGTTGTACCTCGTAGATACCTTAGTATCCACTTCACTGCCTCCCAGTGATGTTTTCCGGGATTTGACATGAATCTGCTCACAGCTCCCACTGCATGAGCAATATCTGGTCTCGTGCAAACCATGGCATACATCAAACTTCCAATGGCTGAGGCATATGGAACCTTAGCCATGAATTCCTTCTCCTCTTCTGTCTTGGGGGACTGATCCTTGGATAGCCGAAAGTGACTAGCCAAGGGTGTGCTAACTGGCTTAGCATTACTCATGCTGAACCTTTTCAGAACACGGCAAATGTACTCCTCTTGAGACAACTGCAAAGTACCCATTTGCTTGTCCCTATTTATTCTCATCCCAAGAATTTGCTTCGCTGCGCCCAAATCCTTCATGTCGAACTCACTCGATAGTTGCTTCTTCAACTTCTGGATTTCATCCATATTTGAACCTGCTACTAACATGTCATCGACATACAGTAACAAAATAATATAACTGGATTCAAACCTCTTGAAGTAACAACAATGGTCAGCGTTGCACTTGTTGTAGCCATGCCTCTGCATAAACCCATCGAACTTCTTGTACCACTGCCTTGGAGCTTGCTTCAGGCCGTACAAGCTTTTAGTCAATTTGCACACAAGTTTCTCTTTCCCTTTGACTGGAAAACCCTCTGGTTGTTGCATGTAGATCTCCTCCTTTAGGTCTCCATGAAGGAAAGCAGTCTTCACATCTAACTGCTCTAGGTGCAACCCCTCTGCTGCAACAATGCTGAGAACTGAACGAATGGTATTCAGTTTCACAACCGGTGAGAAGATGTCTGTGTAGTCAATTCCTTCTTTTTGCTGAAAGCCTTTGACCACTAATCTCGCCTTGTGTCTCTTGGAACCATCATGTTCCTCTTTGATTCTATATACCCATTTGTTGTGTAGAGTCTTCTTTCCCACGGGTAACTTAACTAGCTCCCATGTCTTGTTAGAGATGAGAGACTTCATCTCATCCTTCATTGCAAGCTCCCACTTGCTCGAGTCCTCTACCTGACATGCTTCATCATAGCATTCAGGTTCTCCACCATCTGTTAATAACAGAAAGTTCATGTACTTCCTGTTTGGTACATGTGGACGAGCAGACCTTCTAGGTGCAGGCGTAGGAATTGGATCTTGTGGTGCTTGTTGTTCTGCAGGTTCTTCAGGCTCTTCAGGCTGAGGATCCTCACCAACTTGTTGCACCGGACTACTTTCTGGAAGATCATCCAACTCAACATACATATGATCATCTTGTACTGGATTAGTAGGTTGTGCAGCACCTCTATCCTTGTACATCACCTTCTCATTGAAAACCACATCTCTACTTCGAATGATTTTCTTATTTTGGTCATCCCAGAGTCGATAACCAAACTCGTCTCCTCCATATCCAATGAAGGTGCACTTTAGTGACTTAGGGTCTAGCTTTCCCCTCACATGGTCACTAATGTGCACATAAGCGATGCAACCAAAAACTTTTAACCATGAAAGATTTACCTTCTTTCCGCTCCATACCTCCTCCGGTATGCGTTGCTCCAACGGCACTGACGGTCCTCGATTAATGAGGTAGGTTGCTGTGTTGATTGCTTCAGCCCAAAACTGCTTGGGTAGGCCTGACTGAATGCGCATGCTTCTGGCTCTTTCTGTCAGTGTTCGGTTCATCCTTTCTGCCACCCCGTTCTGCTGTGGGGTTCTTGGAACAGTCCGTTCTAAACGGATCCCATTCTCGAAACAGAACGTTTTGAACCCGGTGTCCTCGTACTCTCCACCGTTGTCAGATCTTAGCTTCTTGATCTTCAAGCCTGTCTCGTTCTCCACCATGGCCTTCCATTTCTTGAATACTTCGTACACCTCCGATTTCTGTCTCAAGAAATAAACCCATACCTTCCTGGAATGGTCATCAATGAAAGTCACAAAGTATGACTTTCCGCCAATGGACGAGACTGTAGCTGGCCCCCAGACATCTGTGTGAATTAGCTCCAGCTTCTCATTTTTGAGGGTTCTGCCACCCGTTTTGAAACTCACCCGTTTCTGTTTGCCAAAAATGCAATTTTCACAGAAGTCGATATTAATCGACTTTAACTTTGGTAGCTTCCCCAATGAGTGCAAAACTTTGAGCCCTTTTTCACTCATGTGGCCTAGCCTTTGGTGCCACAGATCTGCTTCAGCACTTGCATTCGCAACAGCAATAGTATCCCTCATATCTGTGGTCATATAGAGGGTACCAGTCTTTTCACCTTGAGCTATCATCATAGCCCCAAATGTGACCTTCCACTTACCTCCGTGGAAGTGAATGCCATGCCCTTCATCATCAAGCTGTCCCACAGAAATCAGATTCTTCTTCAGCTCTGAAACATGTCTGACTTTTTCCAACTTCCATACTGAATCGGCATGTATTCTGATCCGAACATTTCCCATGCCCACAACATCAAGTGCCGTACCATCAGCTAGATACACTTTCCCGAAATCTCCACTAACATAGTTTCCCAAGATTTCGCGTATCGCTGTGGTATGAAAGGAAGCCCTTGAGTCCAACACCCAAGAATCAAAGGGACTGTCAACCGAGAGGATCAGGGCCTCTTGCGCTTCATCTGCCACCACGTTTGCAGAGTCGCTTGTTGCCTCCTTTTTCGGAGCTTTACACTGATTTTTGTAGTGACCCGTCTTGCCACAATTCCAACACTCAATAGTTTTTGAGCTGCTCTGGCTATTGGAATTTCTTGGATATCTTGATTTTGACCTGCCGGCCCTTGATCTCGACCTTCCATGCCCGCTACCTCTGTTTGAACTTCTGCTTCTACTTTCCACATTCAAAGCAGATCCGGAAGTGGACTTATCATCTGCCTTCTTCATGGTCACATGAGAGATGATGTCTTGCACAATCTCATTGAACTTGAGAGTTGTCTTTCCAAACATGAGCGTGGTGACAAAATGCTCATATGAATCTGGAAATGATGCAAGCAATAACAAGGCTCGATCTTCTTCACTGAATTGAACATCTATCCGGTTCAAGTCGTTGATCAAAGCGTTGAAGATGTTGATATGCTTCATCACATCCTCGCCTTCCTTCATCTCCAGCTTGAAGAGTTTCTTCTTGAGGAATAGCTTATTTGACAAGGATTTCCCCAGATATATGGCTTCTAGCTTGTCCCACATATCTTTGGCAGAGATTGCTGATATCACATGATTTAACACATCATCTGTGATATACATCTCAATGGTAGAGATTGCCCGTTGATCGATATCTGACCACTCGGGGTCAGTCATGCCCTCCGGTCTTTCTTCTAAGGCAACTAACAGCCTTTGTTGAATAAGAACGCCACGCATCCGCCTTTGCCATAAGCCAAAACTGATCTTCTCATCAAATGGCTTTATTTCAACTTTCATAGATCCACCGGATCCATAATTTGGACTCCACTTCTTTGAACTGTCACTTGAAGAAGCAACTTCAGGAGTGGTTTCGGGGGTTTCGCGAGACATACTTCTTGTTGTATAAACTTGACGCTATTGCTCCCACTCGAACGGAACACGAACCGAGCTCTGATACCAATTGTTAGGAAATTAGGACGCCGCTAATTCCTTTTGACAGGATCTTGGGATTCAATTTATCAAGAAAACAACAACACAATAAAATATAAAGGCACAAGACAAGAATTTATACGTGGTTCGGCCAATACTGCCTACATCCACAGAGCACACCAGATATTACTATATCACTTTGAATGAACTACAATTATGGATCAGCAGATCTCACTCACACAGTGTATCTCTCACACTCCTGAAAAATACACACTCTTGTGTTTTGCTCACTCTCTTAGAAAAACACTACTCTTGTATTTTTCTTGCTCCTTTTATGAAAGCACTATCACTTCCTTTTAAGAAGCTCTCGTTGGTGTCTGATTTGCAAGTGGCCTTCCATTTTGTTATATAGGCAATTTCCAGCACCCATATTTCAAACATTTCGGTCACTTACTCTATAGCATAGCCCACAATTCTCCTTTCACACCTATTTTTCTTCTTTCATCTAGAAGCCCCCTTATCTATAAGCTTTCATAAAGACAAGTGAGACAAGGCTTCTTAAGGGAAGTCAATCGGCCAAGGCTTTAACAAAGCTCATTTTTGTCAAAGATTGCAGCTGCAAATTTCTACGTAGAGAAATGTGATGAGTAATGATAAACCCAATTGTCAACAAAGGTGAGCCACACTTTGCCAACATAATGATAGTGAACCCAATTGTCAACAAAGGTGAGCCACACTTTGCCAACAAAATTATATCTTGTTTATTGCAGAGGAAACGAAAGCTTATAGGAAACTCAAGAAAATCATCCGAACACATACTGAAATCATGGAGGTTTTCAGGGTGTTGATTTTTGCCGATGATAATGTGCAGCAGCTAATTGATGGTTCTACTAACGAATTGGTGAGCTCTTCTAGCATGCTTTGTAAAAAAGCTTTCTGATCAAGTTTGAATCATTATTGGTCAAGACAACAAATTGGTCAGCTATTCCTGTTAAAAGATTTTCAAAATTAATATATAGATATTATTTTGTGTCTATGGTAATCTGTTAAAATTAAAGGTTTTAAAGTGCATTAAATGAAAAGAGAGTCTCAAATTAGAAAGAGAGCAAGTGTAGTTAACATTTATAAGGTCTAACAAATATTTGTTGTATGTTACCATTTGCATACCATTTCTAGTGGGAGCAAATAATTTGTTAATTAAGATAAATGACGTTGTAACACATCTTAGAAGTAATTTCGATTGTCTGTCTTTTTATTATTTTTTTAACACTTCCCATTTCAAGCTTGTTCAATCTATGTTAGAGTTAATTTTCATAATTGTGTTGCACTTACAGGCTACTATCAACGTGTTGAGAAAGAAAAATGTTTTACTGTTCTTTTCGGGCCTGGACATCTCATTTGATGAGATCTCGACTTTGAAGCTAATCGATGATGGAATAAGGAAGGAGGATCAGTATAAAATTGTATGGATCCCAATTGTGGAGGAGTGGACCAATGACCTACGAAGGAAGTTTCAGATGCTGCAGTCGAAGATGTCGTGGTACATAGTGCAGTATTTTAAACCAATAGTAGGCATAAGATTTATTAAGGAGGAGTGGAAATTCGAGAGTAAGTCTATGATCGTGGTAATGAACCCACAAGGGAAGGTGGAGCACCTAAATGCACTCCACATGATTCGAGTGTGGGGAATGAAGGCCTTCCCTTTCACTAAAGAGGTTGAAGTACATTTGGTGAAGGAAACGAATTGGATAGGAGATATAATGGTTGGAATTCATCCAAATTTGCAGCAATGGGTAAATTAAAGTCATTTAAAAAAAAATTAAATCCATAGACATTCATATATGAATTTACATGCATGCACTTTCTCATTGCAAAATTCATAATGTGCAATAAAATGATATTTGAGCTTTAATTTGAAATATGTTTTACATCAGATCAAAGAGGAGAAGTACATTTTCTTTTATGGAGGCAAGGACGAAGAATGGATCCAACAATTTGGCAAGAAAGCAATTGCCCTGGCGAATCACCCAATTATAAAGGAGACAAGAATTTCCATAGAGTTGTTTTGCTTAGGAAAAGGCAGCAAAGGGGGCGATGACCTCCAGATCCAAGGGCGTTTCTGGAACAAAGTAGAAAGCCTCTTCTTGTCCGCTAAGACAGACAAAGAGATCGAAGAGCACACTGTGATGCAACAAATTCAAAAGTTGCTTTCGTTCAAGAATGAGAGCGGATGGGCTATACTGAGCAAAGGGTCTAGAGTGGTGGTCAGTGATGGATCGATAATTCTTAAGGTCTTGGATGAGTTTGAAAAATGGAAGTGCTATGTGCATGCAAATCACTTTGAAACTTGTTTCAAAGAGTACCATAAGCTTATTGAAGGGGATCGCCCCTGTTGCAGTGTTGATATCCCATTTGCTGCTGAAAAGATCCCAAAGCATATGACGTGCCCTTATTGTACCCGTCTCATGGAGACCTATGTCAGCTTCAAGTGTTGCCACATTGACAGTCAATTGTCAGCTCTCTAGATCTTTACCAATATCTCGACCAAATAATGAAGTTCATATATACTAAGTTTGTGATCAATATATATCACTAGTAGTATCACTAGGGTAAAAACTGCATCACACTTTGCTAGCAGTTTTTACCATTTTCATTTCAATTGTTTATGCATGAATATTGTAATCACTAGCCTTCTTTTTTGATCTTATTATACTATTCGCTATTGAATAACAATATACTGTCTTCTTTCTTACGACGGGAACTCCTTCAAAGCAAGGCCACTTCATGTATCGACTTATGTCAGGTAACTCTCGGACCCGTGTAGAATGCCTCTCGATTGAATGACAATATACTCCAAGTAGAAATGTTTATGGGTTGTGCCAAGCTGGTTTAATATCATGCGGGGTGTAAAAGTGCTGCAGGTTCAAGTATTGCCCGAACCATATGCTTAGAACTACTTCTGAAGTCTAGACCTACCTAGAGACTAGCGGGACGGATGAGGCCTAGGCGCCTAGCAAGCCCAGTTCCAATTGAAACATACCCATGCATGAACACAAAATATTTTTTTAACTTTTTTCTCATTTGTGTTCCTTATGAAGTTGTAGTTGATGACGTATATATGGTTATGAAAATATGCCTTTACATATTTATGGAAAAAAAAAAAAAACATTTAAATCATATGTCAATTAAAGTCGTTTTTATGCCACGGACAATCAAGACATTTTATCGGGATAAAAAGAAATAGCCGAACGAGATGTTACAGTTCTTAGGACTTTGAATTAGTGCTAGGCTATACCTAGTGACCCTTTGCTGAGTTATATAGTTAGTTGAACCTTAATTATATTTTGAGTAATTTTAGGTGGCCTACGTGTATCCTACTAAAAATGATGTGGCTATTAAAATTACCATTTGATCAAAATTCAATAATGATCAATTACAAGCCTAATGGTGATTTTAATAGCCACATCATTCTTAATAGGACACAAGTAGACCACCTAAAATTACTTTTATATTTTGGTGTTACCACTCTTTAGTTAGTTATGTTTTACTCATTTACTATATAAATTAAGAAAATGATTTCTAAACAAAGAGACTCCCATCAATGGATATGTCCGAAATTTGAAGCCAATCGATTTGCTTTGAGCAGTGTTGTAAAATTGCATGCCATCTAACATTACAATTGTGAGATCTTGACTGATCTGAAGCCAATTGATCATGGAAGAAGGAAGGACGATCAGTATAAAATTGTATGGATTCTAATTGTGAAAGAGTGGACTGATGATCTGCCAAAAAAGTTTGAGATAATGCAATCTTAAAATGTTGTGATACATAGTGCAATACTTTGCACCGATAGTAGACATTAGGTTTATTAGTTATAACCTGTCTTCCATAATCAGCCTAACAGTTGCAGTTATTCAAAATAACTACAATCAAAACGACTGTACACTCCTATCTGTAAGTTCATTTTACTACCTCATATTACTACCTCATAAAAGTAATTGTAAATTAAGTAAACTGTAGGAGCTTATTTTGTATTTTTCCAAATAATTTGAGCAGGTATATATATATATATATATATATATATATATGAACAAACAGAATAAAAGGGGATAGGGGAAAGATAAGATTATGACGGTATGTACGCCACGTGCAAAAATTTATATCAACTACTCGTTTAACGGATATAATATAAAACGTGCAACATGGGGACCATTCCAACGTTGACACGCTGTCAAGTGTCAAATTAAACCAGAAAAGGCATGCCAATTGCCAAGTACTCACGTAGTCATGTGCTGCACGGGTTAGCTAGGCTTTTGCCTGTAGGCTGCAGCCTCGTGAAACGACACCAAACTGATTTTATTTATTTTCCTTTCTTTCACACCCCGTCCCTGTTAGAGATAATATACGAGTTGTTCTTTATTGTTCAAGTGAGATAAGGTTTAATTATTGGCTTATATAAAAGTCTCATCTTCTTGTCTTACATAGTTACATTGCTAAAATATAAAGAACTCATTTCTCTTTAACTTCTATATAATAAAACTCTTTATTTACAATCAAATTATTCAATAAAAGTTAAACGTAGTTTATAGGACTTTAGTGTGTAAATATAGACATATTGTCGAATCACCTTAATTTTGTCACTCTTATTTATATTTTTATTTTATTATTCCGCATTTTAAATTCTCTAATGGAATCAGAGCTAATAGGCTAACACCAATCGTTAAATTCTGGTTAATTCTTTTGTTTTCTTTTTCTCTGTTAGTTCTTTTGTTTCATTCCCCTGTAATTTCCTTTTCTCTTTTGTAATTTTTTTTTTTCTTCATTGTTTTGGATTGTTTTTATTATCACAAAACTTTTCATTTACAAGTTTATTTGTTGCTCGGATGTGTTTTTCTATTGCACAAGCCTTGGCATTTTCCTTGGCTGTTTTTCTTTGGGTGCTGCTTCCACACGTTTTTTGCTCGTCAAAAAATGTGTGGGCTATTTTCAACCCATCACAGTGGTTCTATTTCCGGTCAGATCTGGAAAAATAATTTCAGATTTTGTCCATGCCTTCATCTCAACTTAATCTGGAAAATTAATTCCGTTGTTCTTACCATAGATTCTCTTTCAGACTTTTTTCACAAACACCATCTCCACCATCCCACAACATCCTTAATACATCTGATTCCCAACAACACAAAACACCCTCTTCCTTTTCGTCCCACAACTTCTCTACGTCATTTTGTCAAACACCTTCACTTCTGTTTCTTTCACCTACACAAATCTTGCAACACTTCCTCTTACCACTCTGTAGTGCATCAATCTGCTGTTTATTATGATGCATTTCCGAAAAAAAAAAAAAAGAAAAGAAAAGAAAGAAGCCGCCGGAGAAGACATGACCTAATCCTCCTCCTCCGGCACCTTTCTCAGCCGCCCAACCACTGGCCGGCTAAGGCTAGCGGCGCCCCACCTTTGCCATCGCATCCCCCGTCCTAGATGCGCTGCCGCAAGAATCCACTGCCAGCCATGCAGGCCGCCATGTGAGCCAGCCGGCGTTCTAGCTCCGTTCATCCTTGACCCATCGCAACCGTCCACGGGTTAGATCCAGCACCACCCCATCTCGTCGGTTCAGCCACCGAAGTGTTGCTACAGGCTTCATCTGGTTTGTTTTGTGATTCTTTGGACAAGACAAAGAATGTTTGGTTAGAGATTTTATTTGCCCTTATTCTAGTATTCAAATTTTCTTATTCTATGTTAGGAATAGGATATTCTGATTTAAATTCCAATTTTGGTTTTATTTGGTTATGGGATTAAGGTTGTCCTTATTCCACCCGGTTCATGTAATCCAAGAATATGATACTTTTTCAAGAAAAAAAAAAAAAAAATCAAAAGAGGCCAAAGATCCCAAAAAAAAAAAAAAAAAAAAAAAAAAAAAAGCCAAAGATGCCACAAAAAGAGGCGTTGCCCATTTTCTTTCTTTCTTAGACCTTCGTTGGCCCAAACAAAAAAAAAGGCCAAAAATGCCCACAAAAAGAGGCGTTGCCCATTTTCTTTCTTTCTTAGCCCTTTATTGGCCAATTTTCTTTCTTTCTTGGCCCTTTATTGGCCAATTATTTGTACTGGTATTATTTCAAACACATGCCCATTTCAGCCCATAGTTGACTTGTTGATTCATAGTTGGTCCATGTATTTTGGCCTGTATGATATTGTTCAAAACCTAAGCCTGGCCTTTGTGGTATTTTTTTAAACCCAGGCCAATTTCAGCCATTGTTGACTTTTATATTTGGCCCATTATTTGTACTTTGGCATTTGTGGCATTGTTTAAGCCCATGCCCATTTCAGCCCACAGTTGGCTTTCATGTAAGGCCCATAGTTGGCCCATTCCGGCCAAATGTTGTCGATGTTTCAAATTCTGGCGCCATCACCGATCAAGAAGCAAATTCAAGATTTCACAAGTTTTCACCTTAAGTTTGAGAGAGAATGTTAGAGATAATATGTGGGTTGTCCCACATTACCCAAGTGAGAGGAAGCTTTAACTATTGGCTTGTATAAAAGCCTCATCTTCTTGTCCACATTACTAAGATACAAAGAACTCATCTCTCTTTAGCTTCTATATAATGAAGCTTTTATATACAATCAAATCATTTAATAAAAGTCAAATGTAGCTTATAAAATTTTAGTGTATGGATGTAGGTATATTGCTGAACCACGTTATTCTTATCGCTCTTGTTTATATTTCTGATTTATTATTTCGCATTTTAAATTCTCTTGGTCTCAAACTCCTTTAGTTCAGCCGGAGACCAAAACACCACAACTGCGTGCAGTGATCCTTGATTTTTTTTTTTCTTTATTCTTTCCACGTGTTTCAGTTTTTCCTGTTATTTACTACTTTAGTGATGTCCTCTAGCCTTTCGTTCTTAAAAATATTAAAATAAAAAAATATATATAAAATACAAGAAAATAAATGCACTTTTGTTCTCATATATATTTGTATCATCCACTCGTATACTTTAATGGACACGATATAAAACGTGCAACATGGGGGACCAACGTTGTCAAACTGTAGCAGAAGACCAGAGGCTTTTATTTTCGCTGGGACAAGAAAAAAGATAGAACAGCCATTCCAACCGTCACGTGCTACACGGAGATCTAACTGGCTTTACCACCACAGACTGCAATCATCCCCCATTTGACCTGGCCCAACTACTCTAACGTTTACGGCTTTTAGGTTCGGTCACTTTCAATCAGATTGAAATTAGTTTGTTAATTTAGCCAACAAAATAGTGATGAAAGTATTAAATTAATATTTACTCATACGTTAAGTACCATATTTATGATAGGGGCGGAATTAATATTTAAAGTTTGGAAGAGTAAAATTAAAAAATTTGGGAGTAAAATTTTAAGAACTTTTTTTAAAAAAAGAAAAATTTGGAGACTACATGATAGTTCCGCCCCTAATATGTGATACGAATTGAAATTAGGTAAAATAAAAACATGAAAACTAAATACTAAAAAGATAATTTTTTCTATTTTCTTTATGTTCCGATAAACACAATTATAATTTTTGTATATTGATTTTTTGAATCCAACAAATTTTATTTTCGTTAAGAGAATAAGAAGAAAAAAAAATTATATTTACGGTGACACCATCGCCTGTTAAAAGTAAAAATAAAAAATAAAAAATCTTGTCTCTCAAATCCCTGCCACTTCTGGGACCAGTGGATAACTTCACTCGGGTAAGATTATTTCCAGATTATTTCCCCAAAATTCTCTTGTCACCTTGTTCTGGATTTTGATGGTTATATATATCTGAGGTTTCCGGCAACAAGAACACAAGCAATCCTTCCTTCTTCTGCCTCAAACCAAAGAATTTCCAGCCCTGTAAATCTTGCTCTGTTTTACACATTATGGCCAGCAAGGTGGTGCCAAGTTCTGCACAACAAACTGTTAAGCGTGAGCTGACCGTGTTAACCATGTCCGACCACGACATCATGAACCAAATCTATGCAACCCATGTTCACGGTGATGAAAAGTTTGATGTCGACTCTCTTTTCATTCTTGTGGAGAACATCCTTAAGCGTTCTACCCTGATTGTTGATAATGTTGCCCTGGTAATACCCACCACACTTGTTTTCTTTAACAACAAGTTGATTTTTTTCTCTTCTATGGTTGAATTTCTTTTTCCTCGCCGGAATTTTACTTCATAGGATGGCATACATACACTGTAGTGGTAGCCGTTCCTCCACTAAAAAAGTAAAAAACTTCTTCAGCTTGAGGAAGGTGGATTTTTTCTAAAGTTTCTCCTAGAAATCCTAGAGATTTTACCGGCAACAGCACTCGAGACTGCTTGTAGATTTTCTTTTCTTTTTTTTTTGGGGGGGGGGGAGGGGGGGGTGTGAAAAATACCCTTTACAATCTTGTGGAATTTCCACAGGAATAAATGTCAAGACAGAAAACTAGTTTTCATAGGGAAAGAAGGATAATTTTCAAGTCCATTTCTAGTAAAAATATTGATCTGGGAAAAGGTCGACACATTTGTTGCAGAAGATCGAAATCACAAAAAGATGGGAGCATTTTTTATTTTTCCACATATATATTCAAGTTTTTCTAAGTGATAATTACTTATGACTTACTGCAGGGTGCCCAAGTACACTTTGAGAACCTCGAAGACAAGACTCCCAAAGCCAGCTTTGAACCACCATTGTGTATGCTGAAGAAAATTTCCAGCGAGGTAATGACAAAATTATGGTATATATTTTACTAGTTTTCACTTTTTCCTATGAAACACCTTGCATATCATCCACAATGTAATAACAGTCAACATCATTTAGGATACCCAATATGGTTGCCATTTATACCCACTATTGAACCTGTATAGTATAATTTGAAGAGAAATGCTACACATACTTCCTCTCAAGTGCTCACTCTTTAACATGACAGTAAAAAATACCATTTATTTGTTATGATTTTCACGGTGAGCATTTAGTAGCATGTACAACACTCCTAATTTGAAAGCAAGTTCAAATTCTGAGATTATGTAATTAATTACCCCAAAACAACATGTAATGCCAGATGCAATGCAAGGCTCCGGGTGAGGAAATTGCACACAAAACAACAATGTCAATACTTAACAAACTCTCAAGCTATTCGTGGGACGCAAAGGCAGTGCTCACACTTGCTGCTTTTGCCTTGGAATATGGGGACTTCTGGGTTGTCGCCCAACTCTACCCATCAGACCAACTAGCCAAATCACTGGGGAACCTAAAACAAGTACCTGTTCTCTCAAGGCGCCAATGCCTTCAGAAAAACCAAAAAGCATTGGTTGAGCTTAACAACCTGATCAAGGTCACATTGGAAGTGATTGAGTGCATCTTTGAGCTGGAGAAGCTATCTATCTACGACATAAAGGATGTTCCAGCTTTGTCAATTGCCATGGACCGTATCCCAGTTGATGTCTATTGGGCTATCATTACTGTTGTAGCTTGCGCCAGTAAGATGTGTGACCTCACTAGCAATGTGTAAGTTGCTGTTCATGCCAGTATGTTCTTCTCACATCCTAGAAGTGGACTTCCTTAATTATCATACCCAGTTATGCGTGTGTCTGTTTTATCACAAAAGCAATGCTAGTTTGAACTTGTTAATTGCTGTAAACAATTGTATAATTTACATTAAAAAATTTTATTGATCTATGATATTGTCTTTTTGCTCTGTTTCAGGGACCATATGCAGGAACTATCCCCCTTTGCTAACAAACTCAACGTCGTCCTTAACATACTAAAGATGCAGATAAAACTTTGTAAACACCAAATAGGTTAGCGGCTTAGCGGTTTCATTCAAAAGAACACACAAACACACACACACACACACACACACACACAAATTTGGACTACAATGCTGAACAAAGATCCTTGTCTAACGCAGAGGCATTGGAGTTTCACCGAAGGATCAAGAAACTCTTACAAACCCCTACTGAAGTCAAGGAGGTTTTCAAGGCGTTGATTTATGCCAAGGATGATATACAGCCACTCATTGATGGTTCTACACACAGAACGGTATGCTCTTGATACAGATTACTTTTGTAGTTTATTACTATGACTATTTTCACAGCACCAGTATTTTTTTTTATATATATACTTAACGGTACATGGGGTTTCGTCCCAATTAGATCTCCGGGACGCCGTGAAAAGCACCCATCCAACATGAGTCGGGTGAGGCTCAAACTTTTGCTAGTGAGCATGCCCCAAAGATTTGTTTGCACTAAAAAAAACGAACCTTAAATATAATGTTTATGAGGCACGTGGGCAAAAGCTTATGGAAAAGCTATATCACAGTAGATTAGAAGCACTAAATCATGGAGCACCTTGATAAGAGACATAAAAGTTCTATTGTCTGGAAAAGATACCATACAACCGAGGTCCAAAAAACTTCAATCTGTCAGGAAATTATTGTAGAATAGGACATGGGGGAACAAAGGTAAAGCATTGATGATTAGGTGAACGTGCCAAGAAAAGGGGCTATGGGAGAGGGTGCAATCATGGAGCACCTTGTTCATTATATATGCTGGCTTTATAAACATTACATTACAAACAAGTAACGACAATTATTAGTAGATTAGAACCATAATTTGACCTATATACATTATTGCTGCCAGTAAAAAGGTTCTTTATTTTGGTTGAATCACGTGCAATTGACACATCAGGAATAATCTATTTATCCAAGTATTTACAGTCATTTTAACTCTCTTTACTGTATTTACAAATTGTAGGTTAGCATTGATGTGCTGAAAAAGAAAAATGTTTTATTGTTCATTTCCGGCTTGGATATCTCCAACGATGAGATTTCGACTCTCAAGCCAATTCATGATGCACTAAGGAAGGAGGATCAGTATAAAATAGTATGGATTCCAATTGTGGAAAGGTGGAACGATGACATGCGAAAGAAGTTTGAGATACAGCGATCCAAGATGCCATGGTACATAGTGCAGTACTTTTCGCCAATAGCTGGCATAAGGTTCATCAAGCAGGATTGGCACTTCAAGAACAAGCCTGTTATTGTGGTGATGAACCCACAAGGGAAGGTGGAATGCCCAAATGCAATCCATATGATTCAGGTATGGGGAATGAAGGCCTTCCCCTTCACTAGCACAGTTGAAGAAGCTCTATCAAATGGAAGGGATTGGATGGGATCCATAGTGACTGGCATTAACCCGAATGTACACAACTGGGTAAGTCATTGATAACTAATCCAAACGCATGTTATACATGCAAACCATCAAAATGGATGATGTGTGTTATAATATAATTAAATTATTAAATTCCTCTACTTCTGTAGTTTAATTTTTTTTTTTTTTTTTGAATAAATGATAATTTAACATGATATCTCAGCAGAAGTTTTAAATTTGAACATTGTCTTTATTATTCACCTCCAATTTCACTGAAATATGTTTTTGGATGAACATATATCGACTATGAATACAATGCACTCTAACTATTCACTATTCAGCCAGAAAACTCCAAGAAAAGCAATAAGTCTCCTCAACACAAAAACTATACAGGAAGGAACCAGACTATACAACCTTCTATATACTCCAGTAAACCTTTACACAACAGAAAAAAACAGAGCTCAGAAACAGAGACAACAACCTCCTACCAAACTAAATTTCCAGCAAATGATAACCCACTGCTCCTCTTCATAAAAGACTCTCAAACAAGTAAAAACTCAATAACTACAGAAAAACTTGCACAACACCTGAATTTGCGGCAGCTGACACTCAGAAAACTGCAAGAACTCCCAGCAAATATAAATTAAATAATTTAAGTTATCTTTTCCTGCACATGCCTGCCCTGGCACAAACATACACACAATTCTTGCCCGCATTTGTTTTTAGCAAAATTAAAGATGTGCATTAATGAAACAACATTTGATAATTATTACATCTTGTTCAATCAGATCAAAGGGGAGAAGTTCATTTTCTTCTATGGTGGCAAGGACAACGAGTGGGTCCAACAATTTACCAAAAGAGCAAAAGCCCTTGCCATTGATCCGGTGATAAAGGAAGCAAGGATTTCCATAGAGTTGCTCTGCGTTGGAAAGGGCAGCAAAGGGGAGGATGATCACAGCATTCTAGGGCATTTCTGGAACCGCCTAGACAGCTTTTTCTTTTCCAAGGCCTACAAGAAGACAGAAGAGGACGCTGTGACGCATGAAATCAACAAGCTGCTTTCCTACAAGAACGGGAGTGGATGGGTTGTGCTGTGTAAAGGGTCTATTGTGGTGGCCAGTGGTCATGGGGCCTCAATTTTGAAGGTGTTGGAGGAGTTTGACAAATGGAAGGAGCAAGTGCGAGTGAAGGGCTTCGAGGTTTCTTTCAAACACCACCATGACAAGCTTCTTCACACCGAACGCCAATGCTGCCGGGTAGATATTCCGCTGGTTGCTGGAAAGATCCCAGAGAATATGAAGTGCCCTGAGTGTCCCCGCGTCATGGAGACATTTGTCAGCTTCAAGTGCTGCCACGTTGATGGTGCCATAAACGGACTGCATCTCCATTAGCATGCATGCATGAATGGCTACTTCTCCTTTTAAATGTTATTGTATTAATATATTTAATTAGAGTTACAAATGGTACAAGTGTGTGTCTAACTACGTATTAGAGCGAGTAAGATCTTTGTTGGACTTCAATGTTGACGTTACAATAAAGGGTGTCTTTATAATTAATGGAACTTTGTTAGATCCATCCTCTGAATAACCCAAACAAAAACTAGAAAAACTAAGAAAGAACATAAAAAAGCAAAGTGAGAATAAGTTGAGAAACGTCACTGGTGTTTATGTGTGGAAGCACATTCACTTAAACATTACGTTTCCTTTTCTCTTCCAATTAATGACAAGGTGTTATGTATCATAGTTGCATCGATCATTCTTTGCTTGATCTTAAACATAGTTAAGACTATATATATATATATTAAAACTAATTCATCGTACCATCTTTAAATCCACATGTTACAGTTTTTATGACATTTTATGTAACACTCTTGAGTTAGACTATATAAGGTGAGTGATTTATAAAGATACTCATGAATGTTAAGTTTAGTATCGCTTACTTAATAAGTGAAACTAGACTTTGTAATTGATTCTTGGGAAGCTTTACGCTATCACCTCAAAATAACTAGTCAATTTAAAATTTCACTATAATTAATTAGTCACTTATAACAACTTTTCTAAATCTTATTATCTTCCCTAAATGCAGGGAAAACTCCTAAAAAAATATGCATGGAACAGATTTTGTTAGTGTTCCATAAATTTAGTATAACACTTTTACTTTTCTTAACATTATTTAAAAAGAAAAAATGATTTCTCTTTTTTTTTTCCGCTCTTTTTCCTCTAGTATTTATTTGAAAGAATATTTAAATATATAAAAAAGTGATAAGAAAAATTATTGGGAAGTTTATTTGAATGGAGAAATAAAAAATAATTTAATTTTCTAAAAAAATTCTAAGAAAAGCTTGTGCTAATTCTCTAATCTCTCAAGCCTTATAAAATTGTGAGATTTTTCTTTATTTGAAGCTAAGAATCTTCCACGTTAGGCCCTTTTCAGTCATGAAGCTGTTTATGAAGCTCATAATTGTCCAACACCAATGTGAAATGGCTATTGAAATACTCAAGAGACAAGACATGCACTTATGAAACGAAGTGAAGGTGGACAAAATATGTACCATGCATGTGGCACCCACCCTTCACCAACAATTACCATTCACCAACAATTGACTATAAATCGCTCAGGGCTTGGATTTCTCAATAATTTCTCTCCCCTTTTTACTTTCCAAAACGTCTCCCTCTCTCTCTCTCTCATTAGCTCCAATGAATTATCTCTCATGTTTTTATGCCATCTCTTGAATTATGTGCACAAACATTGCCTTCCACTTAGGGTGCAGCAAACCTTTTAATTTGGATTTTATTTAGAATTTTCCGTAAATGAAATGATCATGCACAGTACAGCACGTGAGTTAAAATTTGTAAGAACAATCATTCACGGGCCAAAGCATTTAGCCTTGCTTTTTGCTCACTCCACCAGAGAGTAATTATAATACGACAGAAAAAAATAATAATAATAAAATAAAAATCGCTCAAGCATATCCAATTACGCGGCAGGAGCATATTCCGGGTACACACCACTCCGAACAAAAAGGCATCGTGTACCGTGCCCGGAAAAATTAAAGAAGATGTGTGCCATTGTTGAAACGACGTGTGTCATTGCCTTATCGGCTTTGAAAACAGCATCAGAAGTAGGTTCAGGTCCACGTGCCATAAAGAAACGACAAATGAACCATGACTTGTTTGTCCATTTCCTCACAGACAAAGAAAGATGCCTTTGTTAACGCTTTTTCTTTTTTCTTTTTTTAATTTTTGAAACAAATAAGTAAAAATATAAATTTATTTGTAACTTTATGTTATATCATAATACTTATATATATATATATATATATATTTTACGTTGGCATTGGTTCGGAGGAATGAAAATAGATAGGATGAAGAAAATGAGAGGTTAACTGCAAAAAGGCAAAAAGAATCCCACGCTTATCACTAACGTAGTGTACAATGCATTATACAATAAACTTTACCGTACGCACTGCAGAGAAAAACAACCCTTGTACGGTGGACAGTGGGCTTGAATGAATTGTTTTCAATCCGATCACTTAAACAAAGAATATATAATCACAATTGATATTTGATAATATACGTCAAACAATCCTGGTCCACGTATTTCTTATCTTTAAAGATTACTTTTGATACTATAAATGGACCCTGCCAAATGCTTTCCAGCAAGAAAAGAAAAAAAAAAAAAAAAAAACAAAATATTTGGTATAAAGATTGATTTGTGGGGACAGGCTCGCGTGCAGCTTGCCATTGTTGTCACTTCAGGGAACAGCTGTAGGCTGTAGATGTCATTTACGATTAACTTTCTACCAACTTATCATGTACATCCTCTATGTTTCACGTGATAGTACAATAATGGGGTAGTTGAATAGTTGTACGTCGACATTCTACATCTAATTATCCAAACAAAACTTAGAAAACGTAGAAAGAGCGATTAGGGATGATGAAAAAGTGAAAATCCTCATTTTTCCCACGTCATCCCTTATCTTAATCTGACACTGGAAGGAACTATGTCATATGAATTAATTATGACGAAAGTCACGTTTCTGCTAAAGTAAGTGTGCTATACTTGAATAAAGCTGATTATTGTTGTTATAATAATTAAGTCCACTGCAAAAGTGAAGGGGTAGCCATGGACCATATCCTCATTATTTTACTACCAACTTTAGCTACAATTCTGAACCTCAATTTAATGATTACACAAGGCATAAGAACGTGCCACATGCGCACAAATCTACCAGACAATGAAAAAAAAAAAGGGGGGGAACGTGTAACATGTGTTTACTCCATATGCTTTTTCTTATCTTTTGAGAGAGTGGGTTTTTCTTTAATCTTTCTCAGCAAAGGGATTTTTTTTTTTTTTTTTTTAACGAAATCTTTATATTATTCATCTAATAAAATTAGAGCAATTTGTTCTAACAAAATAATATTTAAAATACAAAAAAATAAAAAATAAAAAATGCCTTCCATCAAAACCTGATTTATGACTTTTTTTAACTGCTATTTTGGCTAAATCATGAGTACGTAATAGAATTTACCTCCTGTTTAACATGAACTATATGCCAAAGATGCAACATTTTAAGCACCACTAAGGTGTCTTCCACTAGTTGCTTATATCTGCTCCAATTTCTCCTTGTTTGACTTGACAACATTAATCATTTAGAGCGCATTTGTAATACTTCAATCTCATATTGAGAAAGATGAAAGGTAGTTTATATAAAGTGAGTGATTTATAAATATAATTATGAGTGTTAAGTTTCACATTTTTTAGTTACTAGGTGAAACTAGACTTTATATTGAATTTTGGAGAAGCTTCAAATTGACTAATTCTTTTAAGTTAATAGCTTAGATGTGACAACCACTTTTTCCTAAGTCGTTACAAATGATATCTGAACCACCTAGTAATGCCAGGTCATGTAGTACTAGATCATTGCATGACGTAGCCCTAACGAGGTTGTCAGGAATTTAAGATGGAGAGTTTGTAACATCTCAATCTCATATTGGGAAAGATGATGAGTAACCTATATATAGTGAGTGGTTTATAAATATAGTTATAAGTGCAAACTCCCACATTACTTGGACGCTTGTAATTGTAGATAAAGGAAATACAGCTTTTTTTTTTAAAAAAAAAAAAAATTAAAAAGGACCGGTAGAGGCAAGAAAGTGTGGCTACTATAGTTAGACGTAACTAGAGTAACTAGCACATAATCCATGCTATGCGCGCGATTTTTCATTATAATTTAATTTCAAAATTTAAATGCAACCCATCTTACTTTTCATTATAAGTTAAAATAGGTGTGTGCAAAAATTTTTCACACCTCTTTTAATGAAAATACATATTAAATGTTATACACCGTTACATTACTGAACATATACTTTTTTTTTTTTAAAGTGTACCAAACATGTACTTAAAAAAAATAAATAAATAAAAAAAAAAAATAGTAAGAAGAAAACTTGAATTCTGATTATCAAAATATTAATAGAAAATTAGTAGGAAACTTTGATATTGTTGATGTGATACTTATTATATTTCAATATAAATTAAACCCATAAATTTCTAATCATTTCAAAAAAAGACAGAGTAAAATAAATAAAATCTTACAAAGAATATATATATCATTCATTCTTTTTTGAAATAGTAGTCATTGCTTTTTCATTAACAAATCAACCGATGGAACGGCATGCTCCGTCGTTACAATGTCTGAGATACAATCAAAATAAAATCTTCACTCAATAAACAAAATCTTCTCTCTTCTTTTTAATACAAAATAAAATGCATATTTCATTCAATATTTAATGCAATCAAATTAATCTCTTCAACATTTTAAAAAAATGCTAAGAAATCCAAGTAAATCATAAAAACCGAAGAAAAAAATCCAATAAAATATTCAAATGAATTAAAACATAAAATCTTATTGGTGTGATACCTATTATATTTCAATATAAAGAAACTTTCTAGAGAAACAAACATAAAAATAATCAATTTACTGTCGTGAAAAATTTATACATAGATATACAAAGATAAATCCAAATAACAAAATTTTCAATTAAATAGAAACCCTAGACGGAATCAAATACAGTGCAAAAATAAACAAAGTCTTTTTATTTTATAAGTACCTAATAAAACAAAATATTGCAATCAACATTTAATGCGATCAGATAAATCATCTTAGGTTCAATGTTTAATTATTTATTTAGTGTTTCGAAAGAGTTTCTATTCATTTTTTGCTCAAAAATCAAATAAACACACTATAATCTTCCATCAGCCCACTAAAAATCCAAACAATTTACTATCTTAATTCAGAAGTTGCAATTTTCATCAAAGAACAAACTGAAAATAAATAAATAAATAAATAAACAACCTACAAATACTGTCAATACTCAATTATAATTGTTTGGAGATGGTTGTGTTATTTTAGCTTATTAAGGGTTCGTTTGAGATTTCAGTTTTAATAAGTACGATTTAAGAATTGATTTTTTTTTTTTTTTAAAAAAAAAATTTGCGTTTTTGAAAGGTTAAGAATAAGAATTACTTCGGAATTGAGTTTTTAGGTTATTATTGAAAAAAGAAAGAAAAAAAAAAAGTTAATTCTTAAAGTTGTAGTTTTTCTCAAATAAAAAACATACACATAGAAGATTAAGAAGAAGAATTACTTCAGGTTGATTTTTTAGGCTGTTATATTTAAAGAGTTGAGAGAGAGACTTGGGAAGAGAGAGAGAGAAAAAAGAAGATTTAAATCGGGGAGAGAGAAAAAAAAATCCAAAATAATTGGGAGATCTTTATTTTGTGGGCCTTATTATTTTGTAGATAATTTATTATTAATCAAATTATTTTTCAATGGCTTATTATTTAGAAAAAAATAATTCGTGTTTTATAAATGATCTATTATTACATGCACAAAGTATATGTAGAAAAAAAAAATCGTCTTCTCCAACATTTTCAAAATTTGAATTAAAAATATTAAAGTGACTAAAAGTATTAATACATAATAATTTGATTTGTATTATTTGTTTCATTATTTGATTTGGACATTAATAATACTTAATATTGTGTATTAAATGTTTGAATTTAATGAAATTACGTATAAGGAAAATTATTGAAATATAATTAAATGCTTTTAATTAAGCTAATTTAATGACTGGTTCACTATTGAAAAACTGGTTCACTCTTAAAAAACCGGTTAAAAAATTATGCTTTAAAAAACTAGTTTATTATTTTAAAAAAATGGTTCACGCCACATGTCACAATATTAAGACACTTCTAAGAGTGATTCGGCTTTTATATATATATCTATATATATATATATATATATATATATATAGATTTAATGTCTCGGTTATACAAAATCAGCTGACATTTTATAAATCATTGAATTTAAAATAAAAGGTCATGATTTTGTAACATGAAATTCTTTAAATTTGAGTAATTGAAGAGGATCTCAGCCCTATTTCTACCTACCCCTTTTCCAGCAATAAATAAACAAAACAAACACAAATTAAGTGCCAGCATTATTGGCTTTCATCTTCAACCTAAGATTTCATTACTCCTTCCTTCTCCCTCCGAGACTAATCTTACACGGTTCAAGCCTGACCTTTCCTTTCTTATCTTCAATGGCTTTTTCTCGTCCATGGTTTGTAGTTTATAGCAAGGTGGCGTTCACCGTTCACATCCTGCTATGTGACATTTGGGAGCAGCTTCCCACGTCATATCTTATGATAATCCGACACTGGAAAGGATTATGTCACACTAATCATGACCAAAGATGGATAATGCTGTCATGTTTTGCTTAAATAATCCTAATGATTATTGTTAATATAATCATTAAGTCCACACCGGTTAGAAAAAAGAAATCATTAACAGGTCCACAGCTGGGGTTTATATTATAATATCCACTTTATATATATAATCCTACCCATCTTCAAACGTTCTTGGATTTTAGATCGTAGACAAAAGATGAATTGACATGTGATCAATAATGATGGTGGAATTTGCTTATCCAGAGAAAAAGTTAACGGTGAAATTTAATGGTTTCACAATCATGGCATAAGAACGTGACACATGTACACAAATCTGTGATATTTTAGAAAACGTGAAACATGTGATCAACTAACCCAACCAAACCCACATCTACTTTACTCAAAACTTTTCTTAAAGTTTCTTTCCATTCCCTCACCATGTGGCAATGGCATGTGCCATCTTCTTTACATACTTTATTCACATTGTTTGATAATTTTTTGTTTTGTTTTTGTTTTTGTTTTTGTTTTTTTTTTTTTTTTTTCTAAATAATTCAACTTTTAAAAAAGTGATATATACCCCTTTAACACGCTATGAATATATGTTTTTTTAATAATAAAATATATATTTTACCTTGAAGCTGCACCACATTTTTTTTTTCAATATTTAAAAATTGTTAATATATATCCTGTAATTATTTTTTTGAAATTGAAAATCAATAGATGATTGAAGTACATTGTCAATTTTTAATAATTTAAAAAATTTTATTAAATGAACCGTATTAATGAAATAGTTAGGATTTTTAAATTAAATAGTTAGGATTTCATTATACTTTTCAACTAAAAAATAGAACTTGTATTTTTAAATTAAATAGTTGGGATTTCATTATAGAATAAATTAATAAAATACTAATAAATATTTTAAAGATTACAAATCTTGAAATAATAACATTTAAATCATTCCAACCATCACTAATAAATATTATTTCTAACTACTCCTTTTCCAGCAAAAAAGAAAAAAAAATAATAATACAACTTCCTAGTATTAATGGCTTTCGTCTTCACTACTCCATTCTTCCAAGATGCCATATCTTACACGGTTCAAGCTTGACCTCTGCTTTCTTATCTTCAATGGCTTTTTCTCCTCCATTGTTCAACTGTTCTGTTCACATCCTGCTACGTGACAATATTTGTCAACAGCTTTCTAGTGCCTACCGGTCAACTGACAAAAAAAAGAGAAGAAAACAAAAATCCCCCATTAAGAACTAAGCCATTGAATAAAAACCAATGGTCATCGTGCCATGGCCTTCATTTACACGCCCAAAAGAGAAATAAAATGAAATATGGGAAAGGGTTAGTTTTATAACACGTGCTTAAACTAGATATCCAACCTTATCCATGAAGATATCTTGTGAGATGAGGTGGACCACACTAATAAAATATATATAACTTTTGTTTTTTGTTGGGTTGTTTTTATTGGTACAAACCACGCGTATAATGTACATTGCTTTCTACGCATACATACAAAGATGATTAATAATATGGACAAGAAATAATACTTTACTGAGTCTTGGCTTCTCGTTCTTTGTACCAAATTACCAATCCACCATTTACTGCTCTCATGGCTATATAAAGCGGAGGAGGCCAGCAGGTTACAGCAACATTAACCATCTTTGCCTCTTCCCCCTCTACAGCCTTTAACCCAGAGAGCTTCAAAACCCATCTGTTTTTTTGTTTTGGTTTGTGTAACACAACATGGCCAACAATGTGGTATTGGCTTCTTCACAGCAACCCAAGAAGGGTGACCTGAGCTTGTTCGCCTTCACCGACCACGAGATCATGAATCAAATTTATGCCACCCATGTCCACGATGATGAAAAGTTTGACGTTGAATCTCTTTTCATTGTCGTCGAGAACATCCTTAAGCGTGCCACCCAGGTCGCTGACAATGTTGTGCTGGTATGCTAGCTACCACATTTCTTCTTCTATTCATGATAATTATATTTTTGGTCGCTAAAATGAAAGCAGAATTTGATTAATTACTCGTTAATCACTGCAGGGAACCCAAGGATCCGTGGAACACTTGGAGGAGAAGACCCCCAAACCAACTTTTAGTCCACCCTTGTGCACCCTGAAGAACATATCCTGTGAGGTAATTAATAATAATAAGCATGATTTTTTTTTTTTTTTTTAACTTTCCCCAAAAGGCAACTTTTGGTTTCTATTTAATTAATGGCACTGACATTTTAATCATATTAAAAAAACATGTGATTTCAGATGCAATGCAAGGCTCCGGGAGAGGAAACTGCATACAAAACAACACTCTCGATCCTTAACAAGTTATCAAACTATTCATGGGATACAAAAGCAGTGCTGACTCTTGCTGCTTTTGCTTTGGACTATGGCGATTTCTGGCTACTTGCTCAGAGCCAGTCGACAGACCAGCTCGCCAAATCTGTGGGAACCCTGAGGCGGGTGTCTGTGCTCCTGAAGCGCCCAACCCTGCAGAAACACAGGCAGTCACTCATTGAGCTCAACACTGTCATCAGATCCACACTGGAGGTGATTGAATGCATCTTTGAGCTGGAGAAGCTGTCCAATTATGACACAAAGGATGTTCCTGCATTGTCAACAGGCATGGACCATATCCCAGTTGATGTTTTCTGGGCTATTGTCACTGTTGTTGCCAGCACCACTCAGCTTTGTTGCCTCACAAGCGATGAGTAAGTTTTTCTGTGTTATTTTTTTTTGGGGGGGGGGGGGGGCGAGGGATGAATTCTTTCATTATTTTTATTGTTAATGAGGTATAAAAATAATGAAAGAATTCATTTACCATCTCACTAGAGTTAAAATTGACCGTGGTTGGCCACTGGTCTGGCTTGGTCCGATTTACAGAGACAAGAAGCAGGAACTTTCCCAGTTCTCTCAGAAGATCAACGTCATCCTCACCAAACTCAGGAGGCAGATTACACTTTGCAGGCAACAAATAGGTCAGCTTTCTTGGCTCTGTTCATTTGCAAGGATGCAACTTAATTTTCTAATTAATTAGATAATTTTTTCATGGACCACTCTAATCATGGTTAGAGATATTAATGGTTGGTTTATTTTTTTTATTTTTATTTATTTTTAATGGTTGGTTTAATGCAGAGGAGGTAGAAGCTTATTGGAAGCTCTCAAAACTTTTTCGAACCCCTACGGAGATCATGGAGGTATTTAAGGGACTGATTTACAACAAGGACAACGTGCAGCCCCTGATTGATGGTTCTACCAAAAAACCGGTATATTTTATTATTGGGTATACTTTTTTAGATGTTATGGTTTATAGAATATCCTAATATTAATAGACCACTTTAGGAAAAACTTTCAAGGAAAAATTGTGAAAATCATTGGAAAACTTTTATTAAAGTTTCTGAAAAAGTTCTAGAAATTATGGGAGCTAGGCCCAGGTCTACACCGGGCTAAGATGTGACAACCCAACGGCACATAGCAAGAAAGAAAATAATAAATGTTGGCTGATAATGATACACGACTTTGTAATAATGCATTGTAGGGAAACATTAAAAAAATTTAATAAAAAAAATAAAGAAAAATTAAAAAAATTTAATCTTCTTCGTTAATTAAATTATAACATATATATATATATATATGCTGTTCTTGAAAAATAAGCGGGATCCCACATTTTACTGGTCCTACTAAGATGGATTTGACATTTTTTAAATGAATATGGTATATTTTTCAATCCATCAATTACTTAAATACATATATACATCTTCAGTTTTTTTTTTTTTTTTTTTTTGGGGGGGAGCTAAATCTGCACTTGTTGTAATAATGGGAACAGTTTTGATACAGTACTTCGACGTGTACCCACCATTTCCATTAATTGCTTTTGGTTAATAAGTCTCGTCACACGTAAGACTGTCTCGGGCAACACGTGAAATAATTGAGTGGGGTTCACACGGATTCTGCCGTACGGGTTGTCTGAAATTGATTTGGTTTGGTTTTGCCATATTATTGGTTTTGGTTCGGATCCCTCTGGCCTAAACCCTACGGTTTGTTCGGCCATTATATCTGACCCGACGGTTTGTTCGCCCAAACCCTACGGTTTTTTAACCATCGAGGGATCTGGCCTTTGGCCCCTTGAAGCAGTGAAAGGAGGAATATTTTCTGCAATGAAAAAGGAAATGCATGCATAATTGAGAATCACTTTTTGGAAAGTTACAAAGCGACTTATGTGTCCTCAAGTTCAAAAAATCTACAAGCTATAGAACTACTTCCACATATTATTTAAGCTTGATTTTGACTAAAAACGATGTATATATATATATATATATATATATATATATATATATATATATTGACACGTGAAGATTTGTCTAACTTTTAACTTTTGAAATCGTTGCTAACACAAGTTTCTTCACTAATTGTATGGGAAAAACAGGTTAACATTGATGTGCTGAAGAAGAAGAATGTGTTGTTGTACATTTCGGGGCTAGACATAACAGAAGAAGACATTTCAATCCTAAGGCCAGTTCATGAGTCAATAAGGAAGGATGATCAGTACAAGATTGTATGGATCCCGATTGTGGACCAATGGACTGATGAGCTGCACAAGAAGTTTGACTTCCTGCGGTCAAAGATGCCGTGGTATGTGGTGCAGTACTCTTCACCAATAGCAGGCATCAGATTCGTCAAGGAGAAGTGGCACTTCAAGGGCAAGCCCTCGGTGGTGGTGTTGAACCCACAAGGAAAGGTAGAGCATGAGAATGCAATCCACATGATCAGAGTTTGGGGAATAAAGGCCTTCCCTTTCACCACCAGAGTGGAAGAAACTCTGTCCAATAATAGGGAGTGGATTGGCTCCATTGCCACCAACGTTCACCCTAACATTGATAACTGGGTAAATTTACTTTGCAATCTATTCGTTCGTACATGCAAAGAATTAAATTTAATCATTAATCATTATTGTAACGTTGTTGAATCAGATTAAAGATCAAAAGTATATCTTTTTCTACGGAGGCAAGGATAACGACTGGATCCAACAATTTACCAAGAAAGCGACCATCCTTGCCAATGATGCAACATTGAAGGAAGCAAGGATTTCCATAGAGTTGGCATGTGTCGGGAAGGGCAGCAAGGGAGAGGACAACCTCGGCGTCCTCGGGCGGTTCTGGACAGGCATTGAGAGCATTTTCATCTCCAAGACTCACCGGAAGACTGATGCCGACGCGGTGACACTAGAAATCCAGAAGCTGCTTTCCTACAAGAATGAGAGCGGGTGGGCGGTGCTGAGCAAAGGGTCGAATGTGGTGCTCAGCGGCCACGGGACGACCATCTTGAAGGTGGTGGAGGATTTTGAGAAATGGAAGGAGTTTGTGAAAGAAAAGGGGTTTGAGTTCATCTTCAAGGAGTATCACAACAAGGTTCTTCACACTGCCCACATCTGCTGCCGCATTGACATTCCAAACACCAGTGGAAAAATTCCAGAGAACATGAAGTGCCCCGACTGCCCCCGCATCATGGAGACGTATATCAGTTTCAAGTGCTGCCACATTGATGGTGCTGCCAATGGAGTGCACTAATTTGAAGTGGCTGCTTTTCTTCGAACTAGTATTACTAATTAAATAATGTGGAACTTGGTGATCACCGGATGCTACCATTAAGATGAGTTGTGATGTGACCCTATTTAATATCTATGTATTATTCCTATGATGTTTTCTGATGCCACTAGAAAATGGGAGATGTGTGGTTTCTTGGGTTGTGGTTTTCCTCTCTTTTGGTTATAATGAAAGTGGAGGTGTTTGTGTGTACTCGGTCTGTATTAATGTTGCATTACTAAGTGGTATCCTTTTGGTTTTCATGTTGATGGGCATTGTTGTTATTTACAATATTCTACCATCACCCTCCACCCCTGACCCCCAAAATTTGTTTTTGCATTTTTCATGGACTTGAAGCTTTGGCCTCGGTGTAAGAATTAAACCCAAATTGCAATAATCCTAGCTTTTCGCATTTAATTCAAATGGTATTTAAGCATCATAACCTCTAATGTACTAACAAGATGACTATATATATATAATCTTATGAAGTGAAATGGATGATGAACCTTATAATTCATAATAATTTTACAAAAAATGTATAACTTGTAAGCAGATATATGCATGATTCACTCCCTAATAAACCACAAAATTAGTAATGTTGACATATTTGAGGACAATAGAATCATTGAGTCCTCCATTACTGCTATTTTATTTAATTTTTTTTTAATTTTTTATCTAATGGATTCATAGTTCATTCGCCTACTATATATATGGCTACAAAACAAAGGTAGCATCGGGCTAGCCTTACAGAATGCCTGGCCCAATGTTAAGTTGTGGAACCCGATGGGTTACAACACTACTACGTTTTGTATGGGCTTCGCCCACTTCGGATCGAGCTTCTATGCTGCTGCGAAAAGTACAAGACATTTGGTGTAAAAAAAACAATTGACGGTCCAGATCTATCTATAATATATTTTAACTTAAGCGACATCGATTGTCGAAAAACTTGCATTGAAAAACACCTCAACAGTTGACGCCATTTCAAAGGGAAGGAAAAAACACATCCATGTTGCCCCTTTCACAACCCACACCACAAACGTAAGCAATTTCGTGGGTCGAGTTTGGATGTTATCAAGGTATGAGTATAAGTTATATAGGTCAATTTTAATTTTATAGGGTTAAGTTCTTTATCTTAACTCTGTAATTTTGTATTGAATTCGTATTAAGTTCACAAATTCAGTAAAAAATTGTCGGCTATTAGATCACATGTTAAGTTTGAGTTGTGTTGATGCAGGTGTATAAAATTATATAGGTTAATCTTAACTTGACCTAATTAATTAAATGGGTTAAATTTTTTAACCTTAACTGTTTAATTTTTATTGAGTTAAGTCTGGTAAAAATTACTCAGGTGATGGGAAAATTCTTTCTACTAAAATCAAGAAAAAGGCCACTAGCACAAACACTCCTAACATACAACCAACTACCTAATCTTCGTCGTTTTCTCTGTTTCGGTAAAAGAGTATCAAATAAGGGCAACAAAAGCAAATACATGCACCATGTGTGAGCAAAAGACCAAAAGCTTATAAAGAATGGGACGGCCATGAAAGCAACAGTAAATGTCATTTTGTGCTCCAAAGCATGTGCCCTTGAATTTTCCTTTCCATCACGCACCCATTTATCTGTGTCTTCTTGACACCCATTCTAGATATATTTACATTCAATACAGGACCAATCCCAACACCAATCCCATATGAATATACATGAACCTTCTTCAATGGAGACTTTGGATGCCGAAAAGTGTGATGCTTTTATTGATGCATCGTTCCTGAGAACTCTGCCAAGAATTTTTACCCATTGATCCATTTGCTTTGTGCTTGTAACATTTTTCTTGATTTTAGTGGTTAATCTTTAATAATTGCAGTTAACTCCAAGAACTACTCCATTAAAAGGTTAAAAACTGGATTTAGAGATGGACCCCAGTGGAAGCTACTGACCTTTCAAACTGGCTGAATAAGGACAAAGCATTGATGCGTGCAAGTTCTCGCCTGTCTTCCTCATCCCAGTTTCCGTGGTTACAATTACGCCACGCAAGTCCGCCACATAAAGCACGTCCGACAGCAATCTAACTCTTAACACTTTGATCTTCTGCAACATTAACAAACAAACACATTCAAGTTTCTGACCAGTTCTTGGTTTGTGCTTCAAACGCAAAACGGCGAGCAGCATGGAAGCGGCGACCAGGTACGACGACGAGGAGATCAGAAATCAAATTGATACGATCCCTGTCACTGGTGATGGATTGTTAGATGCCGAGCCTCTTTTCGTTCTAGTGGAAAACATCCTTAAGCACACCGCCCCTATTCTTGATACTTTTTTGCTGGTACGCTTAATTATATATACTCCCTAGTCTTTTGGATTTATATTCATATGTAATGTGTTTGATATATTTACATCTCTCTCTGTGATTTCTAGTAATTTTATCAGTAAGTCAGAGCTGGTGGTAGCTTCTTTTAGTTTATTCTTTGTTTTTCGAAAGTTTTTAGAAAAAGTAAAGATAAAATGGAAAACAAAAGGCTCCTACAGTGCCCATTACAATATCTTTTTCTTTAAGAAATTATATATATGTATATAATAATTTTTGAAAATTCTTTAACAATTTTTCTATTTGATAATTAGTGCCTTTACTGCAGGGTACCCAAGCACCTATGGGAAAAATTGAGGACATGAACACTAGTGGCTCTTTTAGTTCACCCCTCTGTACACTTAAGCAGATTTCCTGCATGGTTAGTATTGAATTTTCTTTTGTTATTGCTTTGATTAAAGTACCTTCTATCATTGTAGGAGAGCTACATAGATGGAACCCACCAGATACACATGATATTTTACCTTTCTCTTTTCCTCTTCTTCTTTTTTTTTTTTTTTTTTTTTTTCATTGTTTTCCCCTATTCTGGTGTAACGCCACTATGAATGTCATTTTAATATGTTCAATTACATTAACTTTTGATAATGAAAGGAGAATTGGTTAGATCGATTTATTCAAACGTTTTGATGAATTTTCATGCCTTGGTTGTGCAAAAATTTGTTCACATTCGTTAATGGCCTTTGGACTAATCAGGATGGGATTTGAGACCCGTTCAAAAGGATCTGTAATCAGACCCTTTACTTTATAATTCATCTATTTGACATCATATCTTACTGACTTTTAGTGCTGTCATAAAAATCTATAGAGGCCTACATCACAAATAAAGTACAAACTTTTCTTTAATATGTCTTGTACTTAAGATCGAGCTGATAAATATGTAATTTTAGATGGATTACAAGGCTCTGGGTGTGATAAATGCACACGAGACAACGCTGTCAATACTTCACATGCTATCACACTACTCATGGGGGGCAAGGGCAGTGATGACCCTCGCAGCTTTTGCTTTGGACTTTGGTGAATTCTGGATCCTCATGAGGATTCACTCATCTAATCAGCTCGCCAACTCATTGGCATTCCTGAAGGGACTACTTGTCTTGGCAGAGCCCCCAGGGCTGCAGAAACACAAGCAAGCACTTGCTGAACTTGTCAATCTGAACAAGGCCACATTGGAAGTGATAAGGTGCATTTTTGAGTTGCAGAAGCTTCCTAACTATGGCACAGAGAATGTGCCAGCATTGTCAAAAACCTTGGACCATGTCCCTGTGGATGTCTATTGGGTCGTTAGAACTGTTGTTGGCTGCTCTGCTCAGATGACTCGCGTCACTAATGATGAGTGAGTTGCTTATTTTGGGCAAGAATCTGGCTTTTGAATGAATAAAATTTTTGCACCATTCTCGATTTGTTCTTGTCATTACCCCAATTTCATTGGTTGCCCTGATTTCAGGGACCAATCAGTGGATCTATCCAGCTTGGCTCACAATCTTGACAGCATCCTCAACAATCTTAAGAAGCAACTAAATATTTGCAAACAACAAATAGGTTAGTTAGTTAGTTACTCACGAGTAACGAACTATACCTGCCTGTGTATTCTACATAGAACCCAATATGCTTCCTTTGCCTGGCAATGCCATGAAAAATGACTTGCTGATGATGAAAGATTGTGTTTAAATGCAGAGGAGACTGAGACGGAGGCTTATCAGACGCTCAGGAATCTATTTCAAATCCATCCCAAAATAGTGGAGGTTTTTAAGGCGCTGTGTTATGGCAAGAGTAATTTGCAGCCGCTCATTGATGTTTCTAATAAGTTTAATGAGGTTTGCTCTGTTTCATCTTATTGATAGAAAACGGTAAATTTAATCATTTAATTAATACTTTAACATTTTTTAAAATGAAATTTCTTCCAAAAAGAGCTCGATTGGTGTCTCATATCAACAAACAAACAATGATAACTACACAGCATACCCTGTTTTTCCTATTTGGTGCTAACACCATAATTATATGGCACACGCAGGTTAATTTTGATGTTGTGCTGAAGCATAAATATGTGTGGTTGCTCATTTCGGGCCCAGATATGTCGGATAATGATCTTAGGACTCTCAAGCAGCTTCATAGAGAGATAGGCAATCGTGGTAAGATTGTTTGGGTTCCATTAATTGTGGGGCAGACGAGAATCGACATGGAAAGGATGTTTAGAAACCGAAGCTCCGAGGTGCCAATGTACCTTGTGCAGCAATTTTTACACATACTACCAGGGATTAAGTTCATCAAGGAAGAGTGGCACTTCAGGAATGAGCCTATTGTTGTGGTTATTAACCCAAAGGTGAGGGTAGAACACTGGATTTCACTCCAGCAGATAAAGGGAATCGACTCCTTCCCCTGTTTCAGAAAGAAAAACATTGATGTGATTGTCGATGGCATTTGTAGGTGTGCATGTCAGTGTCTTTGTGTTCACCGTGAACGTACCAACGTATGAATATTGCCAACCCTACTACAACAAAGACGAAGGTAATTATCACTTGGGTGGAGATGCATACCTGCTCCCCATTTAAATTGAAAGAGGATTCAGCCCTGTAATACAACGGTACATATTATAATGAAATATTAGCAACTGATATATGGAGATGAATATTTAAGATTGTTATTTTCTGTAGAAAATAGAAACTTTATTTGAAAAAGATTAAATGTTTTTGTTGATATCATCACCTTGTCAAAATCCCAACATTCTTTAAAACCGAAGATCTAATTGACTTTGTATTTACAAATTGGCCTCCAACAAAATACTACGAGATCGATGTGCTGGTATCTGGAAGTTTGTAATAATGTTTTCGCTTGAATACCAAAACAGGAAGGTATGTTCAATTATATTGAATGCTGTACAATTACAGTAAACCTATTTTGATGAATCTAATCTAAGCTTACAATTCAAAATTGAAATAAGATAGATACAATTTATGTAGTTACACTTCAAACGTAAGATAAGATGATAACAACAATAGAAATAACATTATCATATATTTGAATTTGAATTATTTTGTTGAGTTTAAATTCAAACATAAGATGATGATAATAATAGGGATATGCTAGGTGTTCATCTAGTATTCTCCTGGTGTTCTTTCAAATGTGATATGGCTTTTAAAATTATCGTTGAATTTGCGATCATCATTATTGACTTTTAATCTATTAGTGATTTTAAAAATCACATCACAGTTAGGAGGATACCAGGAGAACATTAGAAGAACACCTAACATTTCCCTTAATAGTATAGAGATAACATTACCATATATTTGAATTTGAATTCTTCTATTGAGTGAATAATTCAAACTCTTGATCTTGAGTATTTGAATTTGAACTGGGGACATTATTTCTAACAGCTTCCCGCAAGTTAATGGGAGGTGCAGTCACATTGAGCTTGGTACGTTGGATGCAAAAACATTTGGAAGTGAGGCTCTTGGTAAAAACATCTGCCAGCTGATCATGTGTAGAAATAAATTTGATGATGATGTCTTTGTTAATTACCTTGTCACGAGTGAAGTGATAATCCAACTCTATATGTTTAGTACGAGCATGGTAAACCGGAATTGAAGCAAGGGCAAGGGCTCCAATATTATCATACCATAGGGTGGGAGGAACGAGGAGAGGAATTAGGAGATCCTTGAGTGACATACGTAACCAATAGATTTCAGCTGTGGCAATGGCCATAGCACGATACTCAGCTTCCATGCTTGAATGGGTAACTACAGATTGTTTCTTAGCACACCACCAAACATGCCATGGACCAAGAAAAATACCAAAACTTGCGGTAGACCTACGTGTATCAGGATCACCAGCCCAATCAGAATCACAAAAGGCTCTCTTAGTTAAGGAAGCCTTTGCGGAAAGATAACCCATGACCAATACTACCCTTGAGATATCGTAGCACCCTCTTGATCATAGCAACCCAATGAACGGAGGTGGGAGAGTGCATGAACTGTCATAGTTGGTTGACAGAGTAAGATATGTCGGGTCTGGTAATAGTGCAGTATTGTAGTGCATCGACAACTTGACGATAAGTAGATGTCTCAGATTCAGAGAGAGGTTGAACAGCCCTAGCCGAAAGTTTGGATCCTGAAACCGTAGGTGCTGAATATGGCTTGGCGCCAACCATGGAAGACGTGGACAATAAGTCAAGAATATATTTTGATTGTCGAATGTGAAGGCTAGTTGAATCACGGTGGGCCTGCATGCCTAGAAAAAATCCCAAATCACCAAGGTCTTTCATAGCAAAGACCGACTGCAGCTGTTTTATAGTAGTGAAAATGACCCCTGAATTGGTTCTTGTAATCAAAATATCATCCACATAAACTAACACATGTAAGATAGCATTAGAGTGGTGATAAATAAATAAAGAGGTATCCACGACAGATGAGTAAAAACTAATATCAAGCAAAGCCTGTGACAAACGATGAAACCAAGCCCAAGGTGCTTGCTTAAGCTTGTAAAGTGACTTATGCAAACGACACACGTAATCAAGATGCGACTCACCAATAAAACCCTGTGGTTGTTCCATGTAAACCTCCTCATTTAGGTACTCATGTGATGCAGCGTGACTTAGTAGGCTGCATTGAAGAACAACAATAAAGCAGCGGATAACTAATTCTAGATCTTGAGTCTATCAATGATCTAAGTGTAAGAAATTCTATTTAAAGTATGTCCCTTATGTCACATATATTATTGTAATTATAAAATATATATAATTACGGTGTTCAGTAATTTATTCCAATTAAAGCTTATTGTGTGAAGTCAAATATTTTGAATTAAATTGCTGATTTAATTCTTGTGGAACAAGTATTTGATTTCATTACTGATTTTATTTTGTAGAATCAATTAGCTGTATTGATTATTTATTTGATTTTTTATTCCTTGATGGGAGGAATAATTAAGGTAACAACTCTAATTGAGGGTCTCTAACCTACCTATAAATAAGGCCTGTGTATTCTATCAATTAGCACTCACTGGTAGGCATAGGTCAGAATAACCTCTCAATAATTTTAGAGTTTTTTTTTTTTAAATTTTTTTTTATTGGTTTGGTTGCTGTGGAGTTGTTCTTCAAGCTGCTTAAGCAAAACAATGACCGGAGGTATATATATATATATTAAATTATTTCCGCTGCTAGTTTTATTGTTAATTAGCATTTAATATATATTGAATTCTTACATGTGGTATCAGAGATATTTGCTCAGCATTAAGTTGTGTTGTTTATTATGCTCGATTTGTGAATATTGTTTAGTTTTATATATTTCTATTGTTGATAATCTGATTGGAACAAGGCATGCAACTTTAACACTCTTGAGTGTTTTATTTCTGACTTGGTATTGCACGTATTGTTCTACTTTGGATTAAAACTAACAATTTTTGGGTGTCTTTGGAGAGGCTTTGACCATATTGACCTTTTGTCTCTGTACAAGAACCATTTGTTCTTAACCAGCCGAAGACCAGCCGAAGACCCATGCCCATGAGTAACCCATTGTGACCTAGTGCCCAGCCGCCAACAAGCGGCTTTTTGCCACATAAGGAAGTAGCGGCATGCGGCCAAGGCCGCCTGTTCTAATCGGCAAACGATATTCCTATACGGGCTGCCTGTGCACTGGAAAGAACATCGATTTTGGTCAAGTGGGTGACAACGAAAGGATCCTGGAGTTGTGGGTTAGACGGAGCTACGACACTCTACCGGTCGGCGTCGTCTATGGCTGCTGTACGGTGGCCCATCACGTCCGCCTGTGAGGGACAGCAGCGGTAGCCCTACACGGGCTACCTGTGGGCTAGAAGGAACACCTGCAGTGCCGATTTTTTCCCCACCTGCAGCGCTGGTCTTTCCCCTACCTGCAGCGCCGGTCTCCCCCCCACCCCACCTGTAGCGGCTTTGGCCGCATAAAGTGTGCAGCGGCCCCTTGCCGGTGATAGTGGCCGGCGCATTAAGGAAGTGGCGCCGGTGTCGACACATGAGGAAAGGGCGACGACGGGGGCATATGGGGAAGAGGAAGGGCGGTGGCTAGGGTTTGGGATTTTTCTGGGTTGGGACTTAAGGTTTTCGGGTAGGGTTTTTTAACCCATAAGGAAACCGGGTCAGTATGCGGGCCACTGACCCAGTCCAAAAAAAAAAAAAAAAGAGGCCTGGGTAATTAAGTGGGCTGACTCGTAACCCAATAAAGTGGCCCAACCCGATAAAGAAAGACCCAATACAATAGCCCATTCGGATTTAAAAAAAAAAAAACAAAAGAACAAAAAAACTAAAAGGAAGGAAGATGATTTGGGCTCAGGAGGTTTAGAACTTGGGTTCTTAAGGGATAAAGGGCCTAAGGTCACTTCAAGACCATTAGGCTATTCAGTTTATTATGCTTTAATGTTACATTTATATTTATCTTGTGATTTAAATTGTTCAGTATTAAATTATTGTTTCTTTAATGCATGAACTTAAGGATATATTTGTTCTTTTAATTGTTTAAATATAAATTGTTTGATGCTTGGACCTGAGAATAGTTAACTAAGCCTCATGTGTTGGTGAATGTTTATGGTACTATCCAAAATTGCAATCAGAAAGTTCTGGCAAGGCAAGTCTTGGGACTTAAGTGTGCTGTTATGCGCCCCCTCACTTACCTGGGACACTATCCAGTTGTACTCTGGAAAAATATTGTTTACCCACTAACATGTTGGTTTTGTCTTTTATTTTTGGGAACTTTATTTTGGCATCTATACAGTTATTGATGTTAAGGAAGTCGTGATTATCATAATAATTTTGGGAGAGCCACAGCATCCTGATTTTATGATGATAATTGCATCAAGATCATATATGTGAACTTCATAAGGAAAATTAACATCATGTTGTAATTAATTCATAAATTTAATTTGCCAATCCCTACAGGGACGTTTTTATTTTTATGACTCAATTAGAATAAGATAGTAAATTTAACATTGAAAAATAAAATTTCTTTTAGGCCCACAGGTACGGAAAATTTTATTTATTAATGCTAAATTTATTAGTCTTATTAATAAAGAGTAAATTTCATGCGTTATGCAACCTTTGCCCATAGGTAGGTTGAAATTTACTATTAAGTTAACATTGGTTAATTTAAATAAAGTTATTTCATAGCATTAAAGTATTTTCTTTGGTTATTGCAGCTATTCCTACTGCTTTAATGGATAGAACTTTTCATGTTCCAATGCTTAATGGTAACAATTTTACTGAATGGAAAGAAAATTTATTTTTCACATTGGGGTGTTTGGAGCTTGACTTGGCGGTCCGTGTGGACGAACCACCCGCCCTCACGGAGTAAAGTACACCACAAGAGATTGCTAAACATGAACGGTGGGAGCGATCAAATCACTTAAGTCTAATGTTCATGAAATCTCATGTCTCTAAGGGCATTAGGAGTTCCATCCCTGAATGCACTAAGGCTAAGGCATTTATTAAGGCAGTTGAGGAACAATTTGTGAGCTCTGACAAGGCCTTAGCCAGCACCCTAATGAAGAAGCTATCAAGCAAGTCCTTTGATAATTCCAGAAGTGTGCGTGAGCACATAATGGAAATGAGGGACATGGCAGCTCAACTTAAGTCCCTAGAGATTGGCATATCTGAGTCATTCTTGGTGCATTTCATATTGAACTCTCTCCCCTTTGAGTATGTTCCTTTTAAAATATCCTATAACACACATAAGGATAAATGGTCAGTAAATGAACTTCTGACCATGTGTGTTCAAGAGGAAGAGAGGCTAAAACATGAGAAGCCAAAAGGTGTTCACATGGCTATTCATGCTAAGGGAAAGACCAAGAAAGGCAAGCATGCCCAAAACTTCAAAAGGGAAAACAAGGTGCCAATCAAGAAAATTGGCAAGAAGGATACTTGTTACTTTTGCAAGAAAGAAGGGCATATGAAGAAAGATTGCCAAAAGTATATAAAGTGGCTCGAAAGAAAAGGTAATCTTATATCTCTAGTGTGTCATGAATATTTTTTTGTTAAGGCTCCTAATAATACATGGTGGATTGATTCGGGTTCTACAATCCATATTGTCAACTCAATGCAGGGTTTTCTCACAACAAGGAAGCCAGTAAGCAATGAACAACGTGTCTATTCAGGAAATAAACTGTTTTCACAAGTAGAAGCTGTTGGGACTTTTAGAATAATTTTGAAATCTGGATATGTTTTAGATCTTGAAAATGTATTTTTTATTCTAGAATTTTCTAGAAATTTAATTTCTGTTTCCAGATTGGATGTTGTTGGTTTTGGATTTTGGTTTATCAATTCAACTTTCAGTATTTTTAAAGGTGAACAATTGATTGGTGGTGGAATAAAAATTGATGATTTATTCAAAATTGAGCTAGATCCCAGCTTTGAAAATAACTATTTATCATTGCATAATGATGTTGGCATAAAGATGAGTCAAATGGATCAAAACTCCGCTTTGTTATAGAATAGGAGATTAGGACATATCTCCATAGAGAGAATCAAAAGGTTAGTGAATGATGGAGTTTTAAAAACTCTTGACTTTACAAACCTTGGTACTTGTGTGGATTGCATAAAGGGAAAGCAAACCACCAAGACCACTAAAGGTGCCAAAAGGAGTTTTGAGATTCTTGAGATCATACACACTGATATCTGTGGGCCTTTTCCTACTCCTTGCCTAAATGGTCAAAGATATTTCATATCTTTCATTGATGACGATACAAGGTATATGTATCTCTATCTTCTAAATGATAAGGCTGAAGCATTAAATGCTTTCCAGACCTATAAGGTAAAAGTAGAGAAACAAAAGGAAAAGAAAATCAATCGTAAGATCTGACAGAGACGGAGAGTACTATGGTAGGTACACAGAAAAAGGGACAAATGATAGGTCCATTTGCGAAATTCCTTGAAGAGGAATGTATTATGGCTCAATACACGATGCTTGGCACACCACAACAAAATGGTGTAGCAGAAAAAAGGAATCGTACACTTATGGACATGGTTAGGAGCATGCTTAGTAATTCCCATCTCCCTTTATTTTTATGGAGTGAAGCCTTAAAAACTGTTGCGTATGTTTTAAACAGGGTTCAATCCAAGGCTGTCCCCAAGAAACCTTTTGAATTATGGAATGGGTGGAAACCAAGTTTAAATCATTTACACATATGGGGTTGTCCTGCTGAAGTGAGGATTTACAATCTAAATCTAAAGAAATTAGACCCAAGGACAACTAGCTGATTTTTTATGGGCTATGCAGTTAACTCCAAGGGATTTAAGTTTTATTGTCCTTCGCATAGTCCTAGAATTGTTGAGTTTATAAATGCAAAATTTATAGAGGATACCGAACCTTGTGGGAGTGCTCATCCTCAAATGGTTGAATTAGAGGAAGCACGAGAGTTGACTGAAACTCCTTCACATGAAGGACGTTTGATTGTGCTTAGGGAAAATCAAAATGATTGCCTTGAACCACAATCAATTTCAGAATAGCCAACTCCTGAGGAACAGGTTCTGAATGAGCATACTCAACCTCCTCCAAATGGGGAGGAAGTAGGATTAAGAAGATCCTCTAGAATATGTAGACCAGCAATCCCTAGTGATTATGTTGTATACCTCAAAGAGTCTGATTTTGACATTAGGCTTAAAGATGATCCAAAATCGTTTTCACAAGCCATGAGTGGAGATAACGCCACATTTTGGTTCAATGCCAAGAAGGAAGAGATGGAATCCATGGCTAAAAATCAAGTTTGGCATCTCGTTGACTTACCAAAAGGAGCTGTAGCCGTAGGCTACAAATGGGTTTACAAAACCAAAATGGATGCTTCTGGTAATGTTGAACGGAATAAGGCTAGACTTGTGGCCAAGGGATTTACTCAGAAGGAAGGCAATGATTACCATGAAACCTTCTCTCCAGTATCAAATAAGGATTCGTTTAGGATAATCATGGCATTAGTAGCTCATTTTGATTTAGAGCTACATCAAATGGATGTGAAAACAGCCTTTCTAAATGGGGATCTTGAAGAAGAGGTATACATGAAACAACCTGAAGGATTTGATGATAACATTCAAAAGGCTTGCAGATTAAGAAAATCTATTTATGGGCTAAAACAATCCTCCCGCCAATGGTATATCAAATTTCACACTGTTATTACCTCATATGGTTTTGTTGAGAACTTTGTTGATCAATGCATATACTTTAAGGTCTGTGGGAGTAAAATTATTTTCTTAGTCCTATATGTAGATGATATTTTGCTTGCAAGTAATGATTTAGGTTTGCTACAAGAAAGCAAACAGTTCCTCTCTCAAAACTTTGAAATGAAAGATTTGGGTGAAGCCTCCTATGTCATTGGCATAGAGATTCACAGAGATAGAAATCAAAGAATATTAAAATTGTCTCAGAATGCTTATATTGAAAAGGTCTTAGAGAGATTCGGACCGAAGAACTGTTCAACTTTTGTAGCACCTATCATTAAAGGGGATAAATTCAGTAAAAATCAGTGTCCCCAAAATGCATTGGAACAAGAGCAAATGAAAAGTATCCCATATGCATCTGCAGTTGGCAGCCTATTATGCACATGTCTGTACTAGACTTGACATTTAAATGGCAGTTGGAATGCTGGGTCGATATCAAAGCAACCCAAGATTGGAACATTGGAAAGTTGCAAAGAAAGTCATGCGGTATTTGCAAGGAACCAAGGACTACAGTCTGACATACAAACACACTGACCATTTGGAGGTGGTTGGATATTCAGATTCAAATTTTGCTGGATGTGTGGATAGCAGGAAGTCTACTTCAGGATATATCTTTCTTCTTGCTAGAGGGGCTATATCTTGGGGAAGCAACAAGCAGACTATAATTGCTACATCTACAATGGAGGCAGAATTTATTGCATGCTATGAAGCCACTACACATGCATTATGGTTGAGAAATTTTGTTAGTGGTCTCAAGATTGTCGATTCTATAGCGAGACCAATCAAGATCTTCTGCGATAACCGTGCTGCCATTTTCTTCTCTAAGAATAATAAAAGTGGAAGCAGAAGTAAGCATATCGACATCAAGTACCTTCGTGTGAGAGAGAACATCAAAAGGAATGAAGTATTCATTGAGCATATCAGTACTGAACTAATGATTGTGGATCCCATGACTAAAGGGTTACCGGTAAAGCAGTTTAAAAGTCATGTGGAGCATATGGGGCTCATTGATTCATTTTGTACTCAGTTCTTTCTAATCAGTCTATAGACATCATATTATTTTAATAAAATTTTGTGCACATTTATTACCTTATCCATTGGGATAAAAATTAAGTTTGGACCCGAATGACTTGTAGGGAGTTCATTCATAAAGTACATTATCCATAAAGTACTCATTTAGGGAGGTATTATACATCGTGATACATGGAAGGAACGGCTTATCATATAAAAGCTTTACCGCCATGTTTCCTGTGTAGTATTCCTTGAGTGAGTGGAAGGATTCCATGAATGGTTGGAATAAATAAAGTATTGGCCATATCATAGAACTGAACACCATAAGGAATTTATGTGTCATAAAGGCCAAGCGGGAGAATGTAAGAAATTCCATTTAAAGTATGTCCCTTATGTCACATGTATTATTGTAATTATAAAATATATATAATTATTGTGTTCAGTAATTTATTCCAATTAAAGCTTATTGTGTGAAATCAAATATTCTGAATTAAATTGTTGATTTAATTCTTGTGGAACAAGTATTTGATTTCAATCAAATATTCTGAATTAAAAGTGTTGATTTAATTTTTGTGGAACAAGTATTTGATTTCATTACTGATTTTATTTCGTGGAATCAATTAGCTGTATTGATTATTTATTTGATTTTTTATTCCTTGATGGGAGGAATAATTAAGGTAACAGCTCTAATTGAGGGTTCCTGACCTACCTATAATAAGGCTTGTGTATTCCATCAATTGGCACTCACTGGTAGGCATAAGTCAGAAGAACCTCTCAATAATTTTAGTCTTTTTTTTTTTTTTTTTGGTTTGGTTGCTGTGGAGTTGTTCTTCAAGCTGCTTAAGCAAAGCAATGGCCGGAGGTATATATATATTAAATTATTTCCGCTGCTAGTTTTATTGTTAATTAGCATTTAATATATATTGAATTCTTACACTAAAAATTCTTCTTGTAAAAACTAGATACTCTCTAGGTTTTGAAGGAAAAGAGGAATAAACTCAACTCTGAGTATTCTCATTAATTAAAATCAATAATAAACAACAACTGATTTTCTTGGAGGCTATAAGCATAAATTTATAGCCCAAAACCTTAAACCTAATAAAATATGACATAAATACCCCAAAAACCCTAAACCTAATAAAATAACGAAATAAAGACTCCTAAAACCGTAATTCTAGTAAAACAATGATATAAAGACGGCTTAAACTAATTAAAACGCGGAAACATAACATAATGACTCCGTGTGCGATCGATCGCAGGCATAAGGGCGATTGATCGCACAACTAGAGACTTGATGCGCATAAGTGTCCCCGTGTGCGCTCGATTGCAGGCATGCGGGCACTCGATCGCAGTTCTAGGGGCTCTGCGATCTGCATCACCATGTAAGAATGCATTCGAGACATCCAGCTATCGAATGCACCGATCAAAATGAACTGTAAGAGCCAGAACCACACGTTTTGTTGATGGTTTAATCATAGGACTAAATGTTTCCGTAAAGTCAATACCACATTTCTGATTGATACCCTTAGCGACCAAGCGAGCTTTAAACCATTCAATGGAGCCATCTTGCTTATGTTTTATTTTGTACACCCACTTGTTGCGAACAATATTATGGTGCATGGGGCGAGGACATAGAGACCACGTGCCAATGGTTATGTGAGCATGAAATTCAAGATCCATGGTAGCCCTCCACTTAAGTGACGTCATTGCCTGGGAGTAGTAACTCGGTTCAGTAGGTATACACACACTTGACAAGGCCTTAAAGGGGTGATGTGTTGAGTAAAATGTGTTGTAGTCACGGAATTGTTTAGGATAAAGGTGACCAGTGCGAGACCGTGTGACCATTTTGTGTGTAGGTGGGGGAAGTATGGGAGAGGGGACCTAGACACTTGCGATGTGGGCACACTACTTGGGGGGGGAGGGGTATGGGCAGGGGTGAACCTAGCAAGGCAAAGTTCTCTATAGGAGTTTCTAAAAGAGAAGATTGAGTTTGGGAGATGTTACCCAATTTTGGAGCATTGAGGGCAAGATTAACAGGAGGAATGGCTGAATGAGCAAAGGCACGGTCGGAGGAGAAGTTGGAGCAACAGGAGCTGGGGTGGCCTCCACCTTGGTTGGAAATTGCTGTTCATCAAACACAACATGTCAAGTTATAAAAATCTTGTTAGTGAGTGGATCCAAACAACGATACCCCTTATAGTTAGAACCATAGCCTAGAAAAATACATCGTTTACTACGATACATCAACTTATCAGAGACATATGGCCATAAGAGAGGAAAACACAAGCACCCAAAGGTCCTAAGAGACCTGTATTCTGGATCTTTCTTAAAGAGTAAAGCAAAAGGAGAACAATGTTTTAGTAAAGGAGTAGGGAGCCTACTAATTAGAAAAGTGGCGGTGAAAAATGACTCAACCCAAAAGGATTGGGGAAGACCGGATTGGGCAAGCATGGCAAGACCCATTTTCACAACGTGGCGATGTTGGCGCTCAACTAGGCCATTTTGTTGGGCCGTGTAAGGACAACTAACTCGGTGAACAATACCATGCGACTCGAGAAAAGAAGTAAATTGCTTTGAAAGAAATTCACCACCGCCATCGGATTGTAATTGTTTAATGTGACATGAAAATTGATTTTCAACCAAAGCTTTAAATTTTACAAATGAAACAAGAACATCTGATTTATTATGTAGGGGATACAACCAAGAAAATCTAGAATAATGTTGTGCCAAATACCACCTAAATTAATAGACAATATTCGGTACATTTTACTCGCAGGTGCATAAGATCAAAACGATAGTATAACAAGCAAATACGAGATCATTCCCACGATAATTGGTAAATTATGCTTAGAATGTAATTTCCTATTTAATTCACGGATTTAAAACAATTGTTACATATTGAATTAAAATAATAAAATAAACTAAAAGATTAATTAATCTAAAAAGGATTAGGGTTTTGAAATCCATTGCTAACCATACTCAAATAAGATTAACAATATGCTAATATTTTAATTATATCGAGATATCCAATGTTTGCCAACCTAAAGGCATGGTATCTACTCCTTAAGCTATTGATTTTCCTAAGCAACGAATTAGGCATGGTATATACTCTAATTCTTTTCTCTCCCAAAGAATTTAGCATGGTATCTACTAAGTTGTTCTTCTAGAGAGCATAAATTTATGGAAATCAACAAACACACAAGGCCTAGGGCATGGTATCTACTCCTAGTTCCCTATATTGATTAACCCAAGAACCTGTGATGGGGTTCTTTTGTCACTTTATTAAGTCCAGGACTCGGTCATCCAAATTGACTTAAATAACATAAATCTAAACACATGTATATGGTAATCAGGCACACACATATGAAGAATTCAAGTAAACATGAATTAATCAAATTAAATACCCAAAAGATAATTGTAGCAAAGGCGCCAATACTATAATCCTAAACAAACATGATTAGGGCTTCAAACTAGCCCTAATCAAAAGACTAACTACATAACAAAAATAAAGGTGGAAGAGAAGAAAAACCCAAACTCTTCTTCATCTAGCCTTCAGTTCTTTTCTAGAGCTTGTGTCTGCTTCTCCACACTTGATTCTGAAGAATAGAGGGTCTATTTATAGAGCTTAGGAGAGACCTAGAAGCCCTAGTAATCCTAGAAAATACGGAGGTTTATCTCCTAGTTCAATTAGGATAAATTCAAGTACAAATCGGAATAGAATTTGTCTAGATTTGTGTTCTTATATGATGGGACGATTTTGGCATATTATCCATCCAAATTAGGAAAATCCTATTTTATAATTATTTGTGTCATTTTGAGTTAGGTTTCCAATGCCGCTGGTTTCACCTCAATCTGATACTTGAACCGAAAGTTATGGTCAAAATACTGAGATGTATGCAGAATCCAAATTTGAATCTAATCCGATTTTGACTCAAATTAGAGAAATTCCGAATTAATCATTTCCTTGATTTAATTAAACTTAACCACATCATAAAAGTCCTCTATTATGTTTGGTTAGGGTTAACCACATCTTCGAGATCTTCTCAAAGTGTGCTTTAAGGCCAAAGCTTCCTGCCTTTTCCCAAATTGCCCTTTAAGCTTGTAGCTTTTCCAGAAATGTTTCATTTTCTTCAAAAACCTATAAAAAGACAAAAAACACAAAAAGGAAACAAAACTTCACAAAATAACAAGACTAAGAGATTAACAAATGTAAATTAAGTGGCTAAAATATATATTTTAGCACTTACCAAATAGTCATCAATGAAAATTACATAATAGCGAAAACCACTTAACGACATGATAGAAGAGCACCAAACATCAGTGTGAATCAACTGAAGTGGTGTAGTAAAGATTCTAGTAGATGAAGGAAATGGGAGTTGCTTGCTTTTGCCAAGTTGGCAAGGCTCGCAAAGCTCCTTATTTTGCAAATGACCAATGACAGGTAAACTATGACTATGAAGAACTTGATTAACAATAGAAGATGACGGATGCCCAAGTCTGGAATGCAACACACTAACAGGAGCCTTAACACCAAACAATGCCGTATGAATCCGAGCTTTGTTGAGATAAGCCAAATTGGTGTGAATGGGGTAGAGACCACCTTCACTCTTACCGTCCAGGAGGGTGAGACACGTTAAGTTGTCCTTAATAAAGAAATGAGAGTCAGTAAGAATAAAAAAACAATTATTATCCTTACAAAATTGTTTAATAGATAAAAGGTTAGCAAGAGATTGAGGACACCGAAAGATACGAGGCATATGTAGGGTGGCCGGTATGAGGTGTTTTAAGATATTTATGAATATAAGGTCACTCATTAGATGCATTCATGAAACACGTCACTGCAATGTGATATCTCCCATACTCAGAATCAAAGTGCGTCTAACAAAAAAAAGACCAGAGAGAAGGTCTCCTCTTTTCCTATTTTTGTGTAGGACAATAGGGATAAAGGGCCGACGCCGTCGCTTTGACGACCGCTAGGCCTCCGAGTTGCTTCTGGCAATCGCCAAAAATTTTTGGGGGTAGCCATATACCCTTCATCTTACTAGAACCTGTGGCATCTCACATGAAGCTAAGGAAACCAGATCATCCATGTGCCCGGGTTTCTTTGTATAGCCCTCTCTACACAACCGGTCTTCTTCCGGGCACCTCCTTGAAGCGTTCTCCTAAGTCGCATTTTCGCAATCAAAAAATATTAGATAAGCTTGCACTCCCCCATATGGCTTTCTTTCATTTATCTCCATTTTATTTTACAAAGATTACAAGTCGCACTCATTTTTTGCCATTTGCTTGGCAAAGTGCAATCTTAAGTGCATATAACAAAAAAGGAAAGAGCAATCTCCCTTCTTGTTTTCTTTTCCAGAGCAATGAAGAGGGCAAGCCCATTGTCCAAAAAAACTCCTAGGACAATGATTGCAAGCTCTCCAGAACAAGTGAGTCTCACAAGCAACGACCCCACTTCAGCAGAAAATTTCATCACAAATTCACCAGAAAAGATGGGTGAAAAGCATACTTCGAAGCAATGAGAAAACCATTCGGATGGTTAGAGAAGTTGGAGTATTAGCGTACAAGAAAAGAAAAAAATTGACTAATCTGTTTGGGCAAGTGTAGAACTTGTTGCTGAAGTTCTTATCCATTTGGAAAGACTGTGCAAGGCGATTTCCATAGCCACAATGACATTGAGTTTGGAAGTGGATCTAGTAGTAGCATTAGTGGCAGCGAAAGGTTGAGATTTATTATTGACAAGGGGGGCCTTGGAAGGGCAATCCCTAACCCAGCAGCCTGGCCAATGGCAGTGGAAGCAAGCGCCACCTCGCATTCTCGGCGTAAGAGATACATCTTCATTAGAAATGCGAAGCATGCTGGCGCTAGCAGCCCTTCCTATGAACCATCAACGTCCGTCGTAGAATGCCATTGAGTCGCCTTGCCGCGCGACACCCCAGTCGGCATGCCCGTCGTTCAGCCTGCAAACTCGCCTAGCGCGTTGGCCAACGAGTCCGCAGCCTCACCAACGAACGTGCTAGCCCGCCAATGAGTTCATGGCTACATCAGCGAACCGGCAAAACTAGGACCAATAGTTCGGTAGTCCTGCCATGACCCCACGACTCCTGCAAACCAGTGGTCACCGACTCTTGCAAACCAGTGGTCACCGACCTATCACATGTTCAACAGCTCATGCCTCCGGCCTTTGCGAGCTCCTTGCAGGGTCCCCACGAGATCCGATCTCCACCAGCCAACAACGCCGACCCTAGGCTGCACTCACGACAAAGCTAGAATACCATCAGTTCCATCCCCTTCAGGTAGAGTCTGGGATTTTGGAATTCTTGGACCGTCTTGGTTTTCAACTGAATCACTTCCAATTGAAGAACTCACCTCGCTTGGCGGGGCTGATAGAACCATTATAGTGGAGACCTCGTAGTTTGGAACATCTGTAGTGAGCATGTCATCGGTGAAAGGCTTGCCTTTTGATTCGATCTGTACGCAAGTATCGGAAACTCCCTGCTTAGGGAAAGGAACAATGTTTTGCTCAATTATCGGTCTCCTGTCGCTCATGTAAGACGCTCCCACGTACATTTATCTTTCCCTCGGGGGTGCAGGTTGAGGCTGCTCTAGCTCTTGGATTCAATGCCACCCATGACCATTCGCCAGCCACTTGTACAAAAGACTCATATACCAAGCACACCGGCAGCTGTCATCAGAAAGTGGCCTCTGGCAGCAGGTTTCGACCTCACAAGACATCGCGGACCCTATATATCTTCAGAGTTCAACGGCCAGTCTCACTGTGATCGCCAACTCTGCGAAACCTTCCGCAACTGTTTATGCTGGGTTGTTCCTGCAGCCGCTACAGACAATTTTATATGTGGCCTTGCCAACCAGTGGTGGAGCCACAACAATCTTTGGGGGTGCCTTTTTTTTCCTCCAATGGGACTAGCGGCACCCCAAAAATAAAAATAAAAAATAAAAAATAAAAAATAAAAATTATTTTCTCCTTTGGACACGGCACCCCCATAGCCCAGCCCCTCTCTCTTTTTTTTTTTTTTTGATAGCCCATAGCCTCTCTCTTTCTTTCTCTCTCATACTCTCCCTTCTACTTTCACTTTCTTCTCTTCTTCCCTGTCAACACAATTCTTACTTTAAGTGGTCTTCTAATTTAGATATTTTGGTTATTAAATATTGAAAATATTGGTTGCTAGAATTTAAACATTTAATTGAAGAATTTGACACAATTCTAAGCTCAATTCTAATAACGAAAAAAAAAAAAAAAAATTTCAGAATTTTTTTTGCTTTGTCCCCCTCCCATAAAACTTCATGGTTTCATCCCTGACCTACGTTGTAGAGGTTCCCCGATTAAAAAAAAAAAAAAAAAAAAAAAAAATCAGTGGCACCTATAATATGAAATGTGTGGCTCCACCAGTGTTGCCAACCTCCAAGCGATAGTAAGTCCACATAACCTCGGCCTCGTCTCAACAACGACAATATCGATCTCGCCTCGCCTCGTTGGCGACAACCACACGCCACCTCGCATTTTCGGCGCAAGAGTACTGACACTCCAGCCCAAAGGATACAACTTTGCCTTTTGAGACGGTAAGAAAGAAAAGGCCTCCTCGCCTCATGTTTTGACACTAGGAGTCTCCATTCACCCTCGACAACTGTTAGAGATAATGCAAAATGTGTTCCTATTACTTAGCTTGTTTGTTGAGTAGTGGGTTAGTGGTTCCTATTTAATAGCTTGTTATTTGTTTCAGCATTATCTTAATTGTATGCACGTTGAGTCCTTAAGTCTAGGAGTTTAGTTACTTAGTGCTCCATGTTATTCTAGTAGTAGTTAAAGTGGATCCTTGTTTTTAGGAGTAAGTGGTTTAATTGTAGTCTATTTAAATGTTTTACATTAATGAATTATTACATCAGTTTTATCCAGAATATATCTTTGTTTTACCTCTCTCATCCTAATAGTTGTAGAGAGAAGACTATTGCTTGTGCATCTATCTTTTTTTTTTATTTCCAACATCTGGTATCAGAGCTAGATTCATGGCAAGCAACAGTGTTAACCCTTCACAGCCATCACTCCCACTCTTTCAAGGAGCTGGGTATGACATTTGGAGTACAAAGATGAAGACTCTCTTTATTTCTCAAGACCTATGGGATTTAGTAGAGAAAGGTTATTCAGAAACTGGTATTTCCGTAGACACACTCAAAGAGCTTCGGAAGAAAGATGCCAAGGCGTTGTTTTTCATTCAACAAGCTGTGGTTGAATCCATCTTTCCCCGAATTGCTGCTGCGACAAAGTCCAAGGATGCTTGGGATGCATTACAGAATGGGTATCAAGGTAATGCCAAGGTATTGACCATCAAACTTCAAACTCTTCGCAGAAATTTTGAAAGTTCGATGATGAAAGAAGGTGAGTCTATGCATGATTATTTCTCTAATATGCTAGACGTTGTGAATCAAATCAGAAAATTTGGTGAAAATTTATCTGATCAGAAAGTTGTTGACAAAATCTTGAGAAGTATGCCTAAGAAGTATGATCATGTGGTGGCTGCTATAGAAGAATCTAAGGATTTAAGTGTGCTAACGGTTGATGAATTATTTGGTTCATTGCAATCTCATGAAGACAGGATGAAAAGATATGAAGAAAATTCCATAGAAAATGCATTTCATACAAAATTACAGTTTTCTAAAGGCAAAACAAGTGGTGGCAATAGTGAATTTGCAGGCAAGGGTTCAACCACAAGAGGGCGTGGAGGCCATTTCTTTCGTGGAAGAAGAGGTGGACGAGGTGGTGGACGTTCAAGTAACAACTACCACTATCACAATGGAAGAAAAACTGGCGATGAAGGTGAAAATTCTTACCGTAAGCCTCAATGTTATTATTGTAAGAATTATGGCCACATAGAGAGGTATTGTAGGCTCAAAGAAAAACAAGCAAACTTTGCTGAGGAAAAAGAGAAAGATGAAACAGAAAGTTTGTTTCTTGCTTGTTATTCTGCTAAAGAAGGTACACCAAATGTTTGGTATATGGATAGTGGGTGCAGTAATCACATGACAGCCAATTTAGAAGACTTCGCTAGCTTGGACAAATCTGTTACAAGCAAAGTGAAGATGGGTGATGGAACCATGGTTGAAGCACATGGCAAAGGTAATATAAAGCTGAACTCATGTGGAATGGACAGCATATACAATGTTTTATATGTTCCTGATTTGGATACAAATTTGTTAAGTGTGGGGCAATTTTTAGAAGAAGGTTATTGTCTTGTTTTTGAAGATTTATCATGCTATGTGTATAAAGACAAAACCAAGCAGCATTTGTTAGTCCATGTCCCTATGGCTAAGAACAAAATTTTTCCTCTTAATATTGCTGGGGAAAAACAAGCACTTAAGGCTTAATTTTTAGATGATAATTGGTTGTGGCATCATAGATATGGACATCTAAATTTTAGAAGCTTGAAGTTTTTGGGTGAAAATAATTTGGTGGATGGTTTGCCTTCAATTCAACATGTTGATGCTTTGTGTGAAAGTTGTGTATTTGGAAAGCATCATCGCAATGTTTTTCCTAAGGGGGAAGCAAGAAGGGCCTCAAAACAAATTGAATTGGTGCATGCAGACGTTTGTGGGCCTATGCGAACTCCCTCACTTAACAACAGAAAGTATTTTATTGTCTTTGTGGATGATTATAGCAGGATGACTTGGGTGTATTTTGCTAAAGAAAAATCTGAAGTTTTTTCAATTTTCAAGAAGTTCAAGAATCAAGTTGAGAAACAGAGTGGTAACTCTTTGAAGATTTTGCGAACTGATCGTGGTGGTGAGTTTCTCTCCAAGGAGTTTGGCAGTTTTTGTGAAGATTTTGGCATTTTCAGGCAATTGACAGCTAGTTACACCCCTCAACAAAATGGGGTTGCAGAGAGGAAAAATAGAAGCATTGTGGAAATGGCTAAAAGCATGCTTAAAGCCAAAGGAATTCCAAACAGTTTTTGGGCAGAAGCTGTTCATACAGCTGCCTATCTACTTAATCGAAGTCCTACATCGGCATTGCAACATCAAACTCCTTTTGAAGCATGGCATGGTTGGAGACCCAAGGTAACTCATTTTAAGATTTTTGGTTGCATTGCCTATGTTCATGTTCCTTCTCAAAAGAGGCATAAACTTGAAGATAATAGTGTGAAGTGCATATTTATGGGTTATAGTATGGAGACTAAAGGATATCGGTGTTATGATCCTCTCACAAAAAAACTAATTGTTAGTCGTGATGTTTTGTTTGATGAGAAAAATGCTTGGAATTGGAATAAGCAACAACATTTTCCTTTGACAATCCAAGAGGATGATAACTTGGTGGATGAGATAGTGGAGCATGAAGGGGAAAGCTGCCCATCTAATCCTTCAAGTCCTTTCACACCTAGAAACAGCCCATCTAGCTCGTCAGGTTCTTCATCTTTCTCTTCCCCTGAATCACCACCGAGAAAAGTGAAGGACTTGAGAGAGATATATGAGCAAGGTGAAAGATGTCATTTTACACAGGTTAATGAGCCAAGGAGCTTTCTAGAAGCTGTTCAAAACAAAGAATGGTGTGTTGCTATGGATGAAGAAATTAAAGCTTTAGAGAAAAACAAGACATGGGAGCTTGTGGATTTGCCAAATGGAAGAGAAGTTGTTGGGTTAAAGTGGATCTACAAGATTAAATACAAATCAGATGGCACAATTCAGAAGTACAAGGCTCGACTAGTTGCAAAAGGTTACATGCAGCATGAAGGTATTGATTTTGAAAAAACTTTTGCTCCGGTAGCTAGATTTGATACCATTCGAACTGTTATAGCTGTAGCTGCTAACCAAAAATGGAGTGTTTATCAATTTGATGTCAAATCAGCATTTTTAAATGGTGTTTTGGATGAAGAAGTGTTTGTGCAGCAACCACAAGGTTATGAGGTGGAAGGTAAGGAGATGAAAGTGTACCGGTTAACAAAGGCGCTTTATGGCCTCAAGCAAGCACCAAGGGCTTGGTATGATAGAATTAATGGTCATTTTGAGCAACATGGGTACCAAAGGAGTGAAAGTGAGCCAACCTTGTATGTCAAAACAAGAAGGGCTAGTGAGGTGCTTATTGTGTGTCTTTATGTAGATGATCTTATTTACACCGGTAACTGTGCTATTTTGTTGGAGGAATTCAAAAGAATTATGATAAGTGAGTTTGAAATGACAGATCTTGGCTTGATGAGTTATTTTCTTGGGTTGGAAGTGAAGCAATGTGATGAAGGAATTTATATGTCTCAAAAGAAGTATGCAAGTGATCTTCTTGTGAAGCTTGGAATGCATGATTGCAACCCAATGAAGACCCCTATGAATACCAATCAGAAATTCAGTTTGAATGATGGAGAAGAAAAGGTTGATGTTGGTGATTATCGAAGTTTGGTAGGAAGTTTGTTGTATTTAACAAATAGCAGGCCGGATATAATGTATGCTACAAGTTTTTTGTCAAGATTCCTGCAAAGTCCAAGCAAGCTTCATTATGGTGCTGCCAAAAGGGTGCTGAGATATGTAAAGGGGACATGCTCCTATGGTCTTTTGTATACTAATGCTAACAATTTGAAATTGTGTGGTTTTTCCGATAGTGATTGGGCAGGTTCATTGGATGACCGTAGAAGTACGACGGGTTACGTCTTCAATCTTGGTTCAGGAGCAATTGCATGGAGTTCAAAAAAGCAACCATCTACTGCATTGTCATCTTCTGAAGCTGAGTATATTGCTGTAACCTCGACAGCTTGTCAAGCTGTTTGGCTAAGGAGAATATTAGAAGACATGAAGCAACATCAACAGGAAGCTACAATTATTCATTGTGACAACCAGTCCACCATTGCAATGACAAAGAACCCGATGTATCACAACCGTACAAGACATATAGAGACAAGGCATCATTTTATCAGAGAATTGGTTAGCAAAGGAAGCATCAAGATTGTATACCGTGCTACAAATGAGCAACTTGCGGATATATTCACAAAGCCCGTTCCTTCAGATAAATTCTTTTATTTTAGAGAATTGTTAGGAGTTGTAAACATTATGCATTAAAGGGGAGTGTTAGAGATAATGCAAAATGTGTTCCTATTACTTAGCTTGTTTGTTGAGTAGTGGGTTAGTGGTTCCTATTTAATAGCTTGTTATTTGTTTCAGCATTATCTTAATTGTATGCACGTTGAGTCCTTAAGTCTAGGAGTTTAGTTACTTAGTGCTCCATGTTATTCTAGTAGTAGTTAAAGTGGATCCTTGTTTTTAGGAGTAAGTGGTTTAATTGTAGTCTATTTAAATGTTTTACATTAATGAATTATTACATCAGTTTTATCCAGAATATATCTTTGTTTTACCTCTCTCATCCTAATAGTTGTAGAGAGAAGACTATTGCTTGTGCATCTATCTTTTTTTTTTATTTCCAACATCAACAGCAAAGTGTCTGAACGCGTCAGAAGTCTTTTGGCAGATACACGAAATCAAACGTAGATACAATGTGTCCTTCAAGGCTACTGGTCTTCAGTTTTTGATTCTCCAACATGTAATGGTCGTCGAAGAACTCCACCGACATGTTATGGCCTAACGCGGTCACATGGTCTGCCAACTCTCCGACCTTCCATGGGGTGTCTACCACTAAGACAAGGAAGCTCTGCCAACGACAAGGATTCCAAGATAGTGACCCAAGAACTACAGGAATGAAGTAAATTGTCAGGCGGCAATGCGAAATAAATAACGACAAGTTTATAGCCACTAGGGGATTCTTCAGGATTAAAGGTCATGAGAGCCCCCAAACCTTTGCCCTGGACACGACGTGTGACAAGTCTCATCGCGTTTGGTTCAGGTATGTCCCTTTTTGATATTTACTTGACGCATGCATATTTGCTTTATTTAATCGTAACAATATTATTTTCCTATGACCTAACCCCATCTACGGTCTTATATATGAGATAGTAAGTAGCGAAGCTACTCTATGCATTTTTCTTGTCTGTCTTGAGCTTGTACAGGCGAGCACCAGATGCGCTGGAATTCTCACCTAGATCACCCGAAAAGGCGTGAAGGCCTTGTCCCAAGTTCGCTGGGCAAAGGATATCTATCCGGCAAGTTCATCAACAGTAAGTCGGCAAAGGCCAAGCCACCAACTCGAGGGGTAAGCCCTACACACATGATGGGCCCCGCGATGCCTAAGGTCGCATTCAAACGCCCTGTGATCGACACTCCACACTTGGTAAGAAGCAAAAAGGTAAATATATTTACAAATTCACCAAAGATTCCCGACGCCCACCTATCATCTAGGTCGGCCCTGGGGATCGGGGGGTAACTATTAGGGATAAAATATGCCCACCTATTTATACCTATTTACCATTTTGCTATTGCCATTCAAAAGGTGACATGTGTCCACCTTGGCTTATAAAAGGAGAAAGGTCCCTCTTTCTCCTTAACTTGGACTCTCTCTCCCACTCCCCTTTCTGTAGGGAGACTCTTATTTCTCCGTAGCCTTTTTCACTCTCCCTTATATATGTATATCTTACTTCACACACACAAATTATTGAGTATTTAGGGCATATCGTAACTATATATTTTTACCCATATATGAGACGCTAACTTGAGTGTTGGAGAGTCTTCGGCGCCCCAACTAGAGACCTCTGACCGTGCTTTCATTTTACAGAAATTCCATTGATGCACAGGAATTCAACTCACAGCCTGATCATGGAGAAATATCGCAGCCTAGCAACACTGTGGACCAAAAATTGCACCAACATTTCATATATTGTGTTTGCTACAAATTCTATAGTATAAACTGCACATTTAATGCCCCAATCAAATGATTAGCAATGCAAATATTTTCTTATTATTTTAAAGTATCATATCTTACAGGTTTATTTTTAGTCGTATCACCAAAATGAGATTTTGAGAAATCTTTTATCTCCTACGTATTCCAGGTTTGCCTATTACTATTTTTTTTTTTTTTTTTTTGAGGTTGTTAGATTCTTCCATGATATTCTTCTTGTACTAGTGTTGTGGAGTCTTCTTGTGGTAGGGTGATCGACAACTCCTAAAAATACCTCTCGTGAAGGGATTTTTATTGTTTTGTCTATTGATTAGGAGAAGTGTGACTGATCTTTATGAAAGTTTTAAAGAAGAGATGTTTGATCAACTTGATCAAACCGTATGTATTGTATTAATATAAATAGACTTTTACATTTAAGAGTTTGACTATATCTATATAACATTTGAAATCTAAATCTATTCAATTTCAAATGTCCAGAGAGCTAAGATAATAAGATAATAGAAAGTTGATGCTATCCTATCTTGTAGAGTTTGCTATGGAGATGTACTCTTGTATCTTTGAATTGTTGATAGAATAGGAGATATGTGTTGTGTCAATTTATATTAACTCGCAAGTGCATGAATCGATTGTAGTTAATGGATTGCAAGTGCGAGGTCGATCTCATAGAGAATTGTATTCTTGAAAGAGTAATTTATATCTAAACTGATTAAATCCTAACCTAGTTCCAAAAGGGTTTTGAATTTTGGTTTTAAACAATTAAAAGACGAAACTTAAACTAATTAAAATAAACTAAGAGATAAAATATTAAGGTTTGGGAATTCACACTCACCAAATCATAACAACATACTTTCATGTTTATCAATATTAATTTGAAGTTCTCACAATTAAAATCTTAGATATGTTTTACTATGCTTCAAACAATTAATCAAAACCATCTCATGTATCTATTCATTGTACAAATCACAAAAGGAATCAAATATCAATTAAATCATCAGATGTATCCGTAAATCACAAAAGATATCCAATCTTAATTGAAATACCAAATGTATCCGTAGAACAAATCACAAAGGATATCTAATTATGTAGGCAAATAAAATCAAGGAATCAATTATGTTAATTATCTTAAATCATCAAGTGTATCCTTAAATCACAAAAGATATCCAAGAATTACTCCACACATTGAAAAGAAGTAAAATAATTGGAATATTAAACCCAATAAAATCAGATAAATAAAGACTTACATGAAAGTATTGATGTTCTTCATTGGTGAGGCTTTATCCTCAACCTTAGTTGGGAATTAGCTCCACATAAAAATAAAACCTAAACTAAAGAAAAACTAAACTACAGAGAAAAACTGTTGATTACAAACCATGAGTTCTAGTCTCTGGTATTCTATATATTTTCTTGAATGCAAAGAGGTCTATTTATAGGCTTAGAAAAGTCCTAGAAGCCCTAGTAAACCTAGATAATTTGGAGGTCTGTCTCCCAGTCCAAATACAAGTCTGAAATCGGAATAGGATTCGTCCAAATTTGTATCCTTTTATTGCGAGGCGATTTTGGCATAGTAAACGTTTGAATTAGGAAGATTCTATTTCACAGTAAACTGTAGTAGTTTGAGTTAGATTTTCAATGCTGCTTGAATCACCTCAATCCGATACTTGAGTGGAAAGTTATGGTCAAAATACTGAGACGTTTGTAGAATCTAAATTTGAATCCAATCCGAAATTTTATCCAATCTGAAATTTAATCAAATCTGAACTTTAATCCGATTTATTTTTTTCTTGGATTTGGTTAAACTTAACCACATCATCTAGGTCTTCTCAAAGTGTGCTTTCTTGCAAACTTTGTATTTTTATCTTTAAAGCAACAATTTTTCTTCAACAACCTATAAAACACTAAAAACACAAAACTAAAACAAAACATTAGATAACGACACAGCTAAAGGATTAACTAATGTAAATTAAGGAGTCCAAATATGCAATATTTGGCACTCATCAATATGCTTGAGTTTGAATCTGCCGTAAAGATAGTGTCATGATAATTGGTAGAGTGGTTAACATCCCCCTCAAGCTAATGGGAGGGAGACAAACCATGAGCATGTCATGTAAGAACAAAAATCATTTAGACGGCAGGCCCTTTGTAAAGATATCTGTAGGTTGATCACATGTGGAAATAACACTGAGACTGATATCTTTATTTAGCACTTTTTCTCTGATGAAGTGGTTGTCCACCTCAATGTGCTTCGTTCATGCATGATATACAGGATTGGATGCAAGAGCCATAGCACCAAGATTGTTGCATCGAATAAGAGGAGTTGTGCTGATAGAAATATTGAGATCTTTGAGCAACATACGTAGCCAATAAAGTTTTGCAGTAACCATAGCCATAGCTCGATTTTCTGCTTCAGTACTAGATTTGGAAACCACAGATTGCTTCTTTGCACACCAAGATATAAGACAAGGGCCAAGAAAAACACCAAATCCAATGGTGGACCTACAATCATCCAGATTTCCCGCCCAGTCAGAATCACAATAAGCTTATAACGATAGTGAACCTCAGGAATAAAACAAACCATTATCTACGAACCCCTTCAAATATCGAAAGACACGTTTAAGCGTAGTCCAGTGAGATGTAGTTGGTGAGTGTAGATGTTGACATAATTGGTTGACAGAATAAGCAATCTCAAGGCGAGTTAAAGTGCAATATTGAAGGCACCCAACAAGTTGCCTATATTCAGAAGAGTTCACTAGAGGAGTACCATCCAAGGTTGACAATTTGAACCTGACACACACGGGGAACAATAGTCCTTGGCTCCCAACATTTTTGCTTTATGCAGCAAGTCCAATATGTACTTGGACTACCGCATATGAATTCCTGAGGCATCACAATGCACTTGAATTCCTAAAAAATAATTCAACTCACCCAGCTCCTTAAGTGCAAAATAAGCCCGAAGCTTGGCAAGGAGAGATGTAATAATAGACCCATGAGTGCCTGTGACTAGAATGTCATCAACATAAACCAATATGAACAAGTGTATCCAAGGTGGACAATTTTGAACCTAACATAAACGGGGAACGATAGTCCTTGGCTCCCAACATTTTTGCTTTATGCAACAAGTCCAATATGTACTTGGACTGCCACATATGAATTCCTGAGGCATCACAGTGCACTTGAATTCCTAAAAAATAATTCAACTCACCCAGCTCAAGTGCAAAATCAGCCTAAAGCTTGGCAAGAAGAGATGTAATAATAGACCCATGAGTGCCTGTGACTAGAATGTCATCAACATAAACCAATATGAACAAGTGTGTAGCACCTTGATGATACAGAATGAACTATCAACCAACGATTGAACAAAACCAAATTCAATAAGAGAATCATATAGCCTAGTGAACCATGTACGAGGTGCTTGTTTTAAACCGCAGATTGCCTTGTTTAACTTGCAAACAGAATCAGGAAAATCAGGATGTGCAAATCTTTGAGGTTGCATCATGTAAACTTCTTCTTGTAAATTTCCACGGAGGAAAGCATTGGAAATATCGAGTTGATGATCAGACCAATTAAAATGGATAGTAATAGCAAGAGCAACATGTACCATGGCTGGTTTAATAACTAGGCTGAATGTTTCAGTGTAATCAACTCCACAACGTTTATCAAATCCCTTAGCCACCAAACGCGCTTTGTAGCGATCAATAGTCCCATCCGACTTCTATTTAAGCTTGTATACCCATTTACTTCTCACAGCACGATGACCAAGTGGTAAGAGGCATAACGACCAAGTCTTGTTGGCTAAGAGAGCATCAAACTCTTGGTTCATAGCTTCACGCCAATCTTTGGATTTAAAGGCCTCAACAAAACATGAAAGTGTAGGCACTGAGAGTGTAGTATGGAGAGCCCTTAGAGGATGCTTGGTGGAATAAAATAGGTGATATTCACCAAAGTCCTTTGGGTGAAGGGATCCGGTTTGAGACCTTGTCACCATATAATGAGGCTTTTGCAAAGGGGCACCACCTGCATGGAAGAGTCTGAACGAGTTGACAGTGGATTAATTAAGTCCACAGAAATAGATTCATAACTAGGTAGGGCTAAGGGTGATGTAGGCGTGGGAGAAGGTATGGGAAAAGGGACAAAATTAGGTGGTGGGGGTGGGGGGGACTGCAAGGGAGAGACGACAAGGGAAGGTGATGTCACGTGAGTTGGAGATGTTTGTGGGGCTACCATAGGAATTGGTGTTGTGACAAATGCAAATTCCAAGATCACTAAAGAAGCAGAAAAATGCAGAATAGAAAATAACACAACCACACAAGACACCAAGATTTAAGTGGTTCGACTTAACAAGCCTACATCCACTGGCAGAGACGATCCAAGAGAAATTCACTAACGAAAGAGTGGAGTACAAAGAGTAGTACAAACAAAACCACTAAAACCCAAAAGCCCCAATATACCCCAATCTCACTCAAAAGAGAAAATATTCTCTAAAATTCTCTAAGCTTTTTAGCACTCCAAACGTGAGATCAAACTGAAGAAAAATGGTGTATCTCTTCTTCTCTCTGCAGCACAACTCTCTCTCTCTCTCTCTCTCTCGGCAACTTCAGCTTTTCTTCTTTTTCCTTTATTTCAACTAAAGTTGCTGCTTCTCATACTTAAGACCGAATAGCTTCAACTTTTTAACAACCAAGCCATTTTGTCAAAGCTTCTAGAAGAAGCTTAATGAAGAAGAGACAAAATGGATGTGTGGGTGTTGTGCTAAATACTACCTAAATCAATAGATAATATTTAGTACGTTTTAACTCGCAAGTGCACAAGATCAAAACAATAGTATAGTGCAGCAAGTACGAGGTTGAACCCATGGAGATTGTGATTTTATTTATAATTAATTAAAAATATCAATTTGTCACTGAATTGATATTGTGAAAAAGAAGTAAAAAGATATAAAGATAAAAGTAAAGGTAAAGGTAGGGCTTTGATATCCACCACTAATCATACTTAGATAATATAACAATATGCCAATGATTCAATCATATTGTGAATACTTAATGTTTGCCAACCTAAGGGCATGGATGTCTACTCCTTAAGCTATTGATTTCCCTAAGCAACGAATTAGGCATGGGTGTCCACTCTAATTCTTTTCTTTCTTAAAGGATTTAGCGTGGGTGTCTACTAAGTTGTTCTTTAAGAAAGCATAAATATGTGAAAATCGACAAACACATGAGGCTTAGGGCATGGGCGTCTACTCCCGGCTCCCCATGTTGATTAACCCAAGAATCGCGGTGTGGATTCTTTTATTACTTATGTTAAACCTAGGACTCGGTCATCCAGATTGATTTAACTAACTAGTCCATACCACATGCATATAATGGCCAGTCACATACATATGAGGAATTCATGAAAATAGGAATTAATCAAGTTAAGCAATACAATATGATTATCACAAAGGCGCCAATATTGAAATATTAAATAAGCATAATTAGGGCTTCAATCTAGCCCTCCTTAAGAGTTAGTTACACATAATTAAAAAAGAAAAAAAGAAAAGGTAAAGAAAGAACCGAAAACCGCTCATAGAAGTAGCCTCCAATTCCTATCCCCAAAGTTGTCTCCTTCTAATTCTCCTAAATTGTCCTCTTGAATTGTGAGGCTTAGAGGTCTATTTATAGGGCTTAGGAGAGTCCTAGAAGCCCTAGTAATCCTAGGAATTTTGGAGATTTAAGTCCAAGTCCAATTAGGATAGAGAAAACCCAAGTCCAAATCGGAATAAGATTCACCCAGAATTGCGATCCCATGGCGATTTTGTCATTGCGAATTGGGAAAATTATATTTCACAATGATTTGTATCATTTTGAGTTAGCTTTCCAATGCCGCTTGAATCACCTCAATCGGATATTTGAGCTGAAAGTTATGGTCAAAATACCGTGAGGTATGCAGAATCCAATTAAGCCTCCAATCCGATTTTGACTATTATTTGAGAAATTCCGATTTACTCATTTCCTTTATTTGATTAAACTTAACCATGATTGGCTAAGCTTAACCATATTTTCTAGGTCTTCCCAATTTGCCCTTTAAGCTTCGAACTTTCCGGAAACGCTTTCTTTTCTTCCAAAAATCTATAAAACAAAGAAAATACAAAAAGGAAGTAAAATGGCATGAATTAACTAAAACTAAAGGATTAAAACATGTAAGTTAAGGGCTAAAAATATGAATATTTTGGCACTTAACAGTGGGAGAGAAACTTAAGTCAAAAAGTGTGGGTGTAAAAGTAACCATAATGGTTTGGGGCCCACGGTAAGGTTGAAGAAGAAATGCAAGTCACCTCTTCTAATAGTTGGCACATGGCTAGGAACAAGAGAAAGCTGTGGGGCTGCCATAGGAATTGTTTTATGAGTTGGAGGGGCATATGGGGCTGCTGTAGGAGTTGTACTACAGCTAGGTGGAGCTGTCACGTGAGATATGGGGCTGCTATGGATAATATTAGGTGCTGGCTGGGTAATATCCAAGGGAGAATTTGATTCAGCCTGACTATGTGGAGGCGAGTAAAAACAATACAAGAAGAAGGATAAATAATTCTTAGATCTTGAGTCTATCAAGGATCTGAGAATTCTTCTCAAAACAACATAGTTTATCTAGAGTTTTAAGGAAAATATGAAGAAAACTCTTCTAAGTAATTCTTATTGAAAGAAAACGGATCAAATAACATAAACTATCTTTTCAAAAGGCTATGATGATGTATTTATAGCCCCAAAACCTCTATTACAAATAAAGAACGGAATTAGGGCTCCCACAACCCTAATCCTAGTAAAACAAGTAAACTAAGTTGGTTTAAAACAAATAACAGCAGAAAAATAACATAGAAGGCCCTGAGTGCGCTCGATCGAAGGTAGCGTGCGATCGATCGCACTACTAGGGACTTATGCGCTCAATCTTGCGATCGATCGCAGGTTCGGTCGTAGTTCCTGGGACTTCGGTGCTCAATCATGCGCTCGATCGCCAAAACAGGGGGTATTGGTCGTAGTTCCAGGAACTTCATTCTCCAAAACAGGGGAATTGCGCTCGATCGCAGTTCGAGGGGCTACTTTTTTATTTCGCGAGTCTGGGATCATGTCACCATCTTCCGGGGCATCTTCACACATTTATCCATTCGGGTCTTCCTCATATATTCCCAGGCATTGTAGTCTACATCATCCTCCCCAGGTTGATCAAAATTCGCCTCGAATTCGCATCTTCCTCCGACGAATCTTCCATAAGGGCACAAGATGCTTGACATTGAAGACATCGGATGTCTTGATATGACTGGGCAACTTCAACTTATAAGCATTGGGGTTGATCTTCACAATCTCCACAGGACCAATCTTGCGAGCTGCTAATTTATTGTACTCGCCAATAGGAAATCTATCTTTGGTGAGCACCGCCCATACAAAATCACCTTTTTCAAATTCCACAGCACGCCGCTTCTTGTCCACATCTGCCTTGTACTTGGACGTAGAGACTTCGAGGTTCTTGATGGTTAACTTGTGGCCCTCTTGTATATGTGCAATAAGGTCCTCCGCCTTGGTGTGTATTTTCTTTAAATCAAGGAGAGGTGATAAATCCAGTGGTGCTCGTGGATTACTCCCATAGATAATTGTGAACAAACTATGGCCGGTGCTTCGGTTGACGGATCGGTTGTAGGCAAACTTAGCTTGGTACAACTACTGGTCCCATGACCGATTAACAACCTCCATTTGCCCGTCCATTTGTGGATGGTAAGCACTACTGAAATCAAGTCTCATGTGAGATAACTGCCACAAGCACTGCCAAAAGTGGCTAAGGAATCGCGTGTCGCGGTCGAAAACTAAGGACAATGAAAGGCCATGGAGGCGGTATACTTTCTGGGTCCGTGGTAAACCCAACACAAAGTCCATGCTTACGTTAGTCCATGGACCCTCCGGAACAGGTAGTGGCATATATAAACCGGCATTTGTAGCCGCACCTTTTGATACTTGGCACACCCTACAGTAGTGCACCAACTTCTCCACCTCCTTTCTCATGCTTGACCAATAAAACTTCTCTGCCACCAGCTAGAACGTTTTGTCCCGCCCCATGTGCCCTTCACTATGGCGCTCTTGAATAATCCGCAACCGGAGGCTACCCTCGGGGATGCATAGTTGTACCCTTGAAGAAGAACCCTTATGTAGAGCAAAATCACTCAGATTCCCCAACAACACATCATCAACAATTGGGCCAAAAAGAGGGCCAGTTGTCAAAGAATCCTTTAAAAGGTCAAAACCAATTACCTCATTTGTCATGGTAGTCAAGAGTGTCGACTTTCGGCTAAGGGCGTCGACCACTTTGTTCAAAGCTCCCAACTTGTATTTGATGGTGAAGGAGAATTGTTGCACATATGCAGCCCACTTTGCATGCCGGGAGGAAAGCTTATCTTAACTATTGAGGTGCTTCAACGCCTCATGATCCGAGTACAAAATGAAATCATTGTAGGCGAGGTAGGAACTCCAATGCCTCAATGATTGTACTAATGCGTAAAACTCCACATCATAGGTGCTATAGTTGAGCCTTGAACCACTCAACTTTTCACTAAAAAATGCCACCGGTCTTCCTCCTTGACTTAGAACGCTCCAATGCCGACCTTGGAAGCGTCACAATGCAACTCAAATGGCAATTCAAAATCCGGAAGGACAAGTAGTGGAGCCATTGTCAACTTGACTTTAATTAACTCAAATGCTTCGGTAGCCGCCTCACTCCAAGAGAATTTTCCTGCCTTCATGCACTCCGTATAGGTGCCATGATGGTGCTAAAATTATGAATAAAACACCTATAAAAGGACACCAATCCATGAAAACTTCGTACCTCATGTAATGTGGTAGGAGTGGGTCAATCCCGAACAGCCGCCACTTTTGCTTCGTCCACCGCCAATCCGTCTTTAGACACCACATAGCCAAGGAAAAGCACCAAATCTGTCATGAAGGAGCACTTGGCTTGTGATGCGTAGAACTTCTCTTTCCGGAGCAGAGCACTCAGTGGCGGATCCACTGGGTTCCTTGGGGGTGCCGTGGATTTTAAAAAAAAAAATTTCTTTTTTTTTTTTTTATTTTTTTTTTATAACCCACGGCACCCTCAAAAAAAAAAAAAAAAAAAATATTATCAAGTTATCAACCCCTGCAGCACTCAGCAGTCTCCACTCTCCCGCAGGCCGCACCGGATTTCTAATTTTTTTTTTTTTACACACGGCACCCTAAAAAAAAAAAAAAAAAAAAAAAAAAATTTACCAACCCTTCAGGCTTCAGAAGTCTCCCGCACGCGCATGACACACCAAGGATTTGTAAAATTTTTTCTTTTTTTTAACCCACGGGCCACGGCACCCTTAAAAAAAAAAAAAAAAAATTTTTTACAATTTTACTTTGGCATCTCCCGCGCCCCAGCTGCCCATTGCCCAGCACCCCCAGGCCCCATCCCTTCTCCAGTTCGGCTGTTCTCCAGTTCTCCCGCAAGACCAAGTGACCCACACCGCACGGCTGTATACCCCCATCCCCATTCAACCCAATTTGTTGACGGCAAATAAACCAGTCCCACCAAGAAAAAAACCTTTCCCTCTCTCAGTTTCTCACAGCTTCGGTGCTTCGTTAGGCCTCAATATTGAGCGAATCGACGGCCAAACAAGCCGGCTGCAAATCTCAGTCAAATTTTTAGCTACAGCCTACAGGTAACCATGAAAGCAAAATGGATAAACTTGGTGCTTAACATTTTTATTTTCTTTCACTTTCTTCAAGTTTCTCTGCAACCGAACATGATTCCCATGATTTATTCTTGTCTCATTTCTTGTTAATTGTTAATTGTTATGCTTGATTCTGGTTGTGGTTGTGTTATACACATTGTTTGTGATGTATTTAGGTATGATTTTCCATTATTCGTGAGTTTTTTGCACATGACTAAATATTTGTGCACACCACATGTTTGACAAAATGCCTAAGTGACATTCTTGAGCCACTTACCTTGATTCATGACTTCAATTGCTCTTGTTTATTGTCATTATGGTCTAAGCTTTTGATTGTGAGGGATATAAGACTTTGTTTCCTTTTTTGGCCTTGCTCAAACTTAACATACATCACATGTTTGATGTAATATCTCAATGATGTGTTATGTGTAGTTGGTCAAATTTCCCTTGTTTTTCTTGGAGTGATTATGGCTAGTGGCGGAGCACCCCCCTAAAAAAAAAAAAATCTCTAAGACGCTCTCTCTCAGTCTCTCAGATTCTCTCTAGTCTCTTCGTTCTCTGTTCCTTCTATCAAAGATTGTCAGATTCACAGGTAACTCCTTGTCTCCTCCTCCCTGGCTTCTCAATTGCTTTTGTAGTTTTATGTTCTAGTTTTAAATTTATATTTTGCTCCTTTTACAGGAAGAGGGTTTGGGAGAAAAGTTCAAATACTTTGGTGTTTTCTACAATTCAGTTAATTTGGCCCTTTTGGCTTCGGCGGGTTCTTAGGAAATCGAAATCAAAGACACTCTCTTTATCTTCTCAGGTGAGTCACAACACTAATAATTTCCTAAACCCTAAACTTTTGTGCTACATTTTTTATTCATCCTCTGTTTAATTTGTGGGTTTAAAACTTTAATGTTTATTTTGTTGCTTATATCCATATAAACTTTCATTAAACATTAATTTAATTTCACTATTAATTCGACTGATTGAATAAACTTTAATATCTGTATGATTGCTTATTTTGTTGTTTAATGTTTATAAACTTTGATTGTCTCTTACGGGGTCGTGATTTAACTTGAAAATTTTAGGTTCATGAATCATGTCAAAATTTAAAACTATCGATTCATTCTTCAAAAGGAAAGAAGCTGACATTTCGAAAAGTAATACATTGTTGGAATCTAATGCCGAAACTTCAAATCCCAATGAGCGTCATCTTAAATCTCCAAGGGTTGAAGATGAAGAACATCCTTTTGAATCTCCAATTGCGGAAACACAAGAGATTTATTTTAAATCATCCACACTCAATGTTAATGAAGTTGATGTTTCTTCTATTTCTATAGAGCGAGATCCAGGATTACGTCCTCCGATGTGGGACTATCCAGTCAATCGACGTGATGAAATAAGACGGGCTTATTTGAAACATGGTCCAAATCGATTTATTCTTGCAAATTATCCACTTTCTGGACCAGAAAATCACCCTCGTCGCTTTCAAGCCTCTTGGTTCACACAATTTCCTTGGCTTGAGTATTCTCGTTCCAAGGATGCTGCATATTGTCTACCATGTTACCTTTTTACTATGAAAAGAGATGGACATCCTGGATGGGATGTATTTACTATCAAGGGATTTAGAAATTGGAGAAAAGTTCATAAGGGAAAAAATTGTGCCTTTTTGACTCATATTGGGGAGGATCCTTGTTCACCTCATAATAATGCTATGAAATCTTATGAGGATTTACGAAATCAATCACGGCATATTGATAAAGTATTGAATGCACAAAGTATGGAACAAATTCAAAATAATCGACTACGTGTGAAAACTTCTATTGATGCTACTCGGTGGCTTGCATTTCAAGGATATGCGTCTAGAGGTCATGATGAGACTGTTGATTCAAAAAATCGAGGTAATTTTCTTGAGCTGATTAAACTTTTGGCATCATATAATGATAAAGTTGCAAGTGTTGTTTTGGAAAATGCTCCAAAACTGCGAAGTATACTTCACATACAATTCAAAAGGAGATTTTGCAAGTCATTGCAAGTAAAGTGCGAGAGAAAATTCGTGAAGATATTGGAGACTCTAAATTTTGCATCATTGTTGATGAGGCACATGATGAGTCTAAGAGAGAACAAATGGCAATTTTTTTGAGATTTGTTGACAAAGATGGTTTTATACAAGAACGTTTCTTTGATATAGTTCATGTTAAAGATACATCGGCATTGACTCTAAAGAATGGAATATCTGATGTTCTCTCTCGTTATTGCCTTGATATTCAAAATATCAGTGGACAAGCATATGATGGTGCTAGTAACATACGTGGTGAATGGAAGGGATTGCAAGCATTATTTCTTAAAGATTGTTCTTGTGCATACTATATTCATTGTTTTGCTCATCGATTACAATTAGCATTAGTTGCTGCATCTAGAGAGGTGTCTCTTGTTCATGTGTTCTTCACAAATTTGAACTTTGTTATCAATGTGGCCAGTGCTTCATGTAAACGTCATGATCAACTACAAGCTGTTCATGCAACACAAATTGCACATATGGAAGCTATTGGTGAGCTTGAAACTGGAAAGGGGGCTAATCAAATTGGCACTTTGAAACGAGCTGGTGATTCTCGTTGGGGTTCGCATTTTAATTCTATTTGTAGCCTAATAAGGATGTTTGATGCTACTTGTACAATGCTTGAAGATGTTGAAAGAGAAGGAGGTACTTACTCTCAACGAGGAGATGCTAAGGTTGCTTATAAAATGCTTACATCCTTCGAGTTCATATTTATTTTACATCTAATGAAGGAAATTATGGGCATTACTGATGTTCTTTGTCAAGTTTTGCAGCAAAAATCTCAAGACATTTTGAATGCTATTAATTCAGTTTCTATTGCAAAAAAACTTATCCAAAAGTTGAGAGATGATGGTTGGGATAATTTGCTTGAGAACATTGTCTCTTTCTCCAAGAAAGCTGAAATTGGCATTCCGGATTTGAGTGCTCCTTATATTGAAGGTCGAGGTCGTAGTCAAAAGAATCACATTACATTGGAGCATCATTATCATTTTGACATATTCAATACTACTATCGACTTTCAATTGCAAGAGCTTGATAGTAGGTTTGGTGAAAAGGCGATGGAACTTTTGACACTTAGCTCTGCTTTGAATCCAAAAGATGCTTATGAATCCTTTAAAATTGACGATATATGTATCCTTGCAGAGAAGTATTATCCTCTTGATTTTTCTGAGCAGGAGAAAATTAATTTGAGATATCAGTTGAGGTATTTTGAAGTTGATAAGCTTACTGATCCGACATTACAAAATTTGTCTTCCATTGCAGAATTATGCCAAGGATTGGCAAAGGCGAAAAAATCAAAGACATATGATCTTATTGATAGATTGATTCATCTTGTTTTGACTCTTCCAGTGTCTACAGCAACTACCGAACGAGCATTTTCAACAATGAAAATTGTTAAAACACGACTTCGCAACAAAATGGAGGATGATTTTCTTGCAAATAGTTTAGTTCTCTATATTGAAAGGGAAATTGCTGAGAGTTTCGATTTAGATTCGATACTTGATGATTTTGTACTTCTAAAAGACCGTAAAGTGCAGTTCTAGACACTTTTTTGTATTTCTATCTTTTTGATGTAGTGTCGACATGTTACATTTATAATATATCAATTTCAGCACATATTTATAAACTTTTATAGATATTTTTTGTGATGCAAATATTGTGTGAATTACCAAATTTTTAGGGTGAAAAAAAAATTTAGGACGCCAAAAAAATTTTAGCGGCACCCCCAATGTTAAATAGCTGGATCCGCCACTGGGAGCAGTTGAAGTACTTCCCTCACATGTAGGAGGTGTGTCTCTCTATTGGGGCTGTAAATTAGTATATCATCGAAGTACACTATGACAAACCTCCCTATAAAAGGCCTAAAAGCTTGGTTCATCACCCTCATGAATGTGCTAGATGCATTAGATAATCCGAACGGCATTACCAACCATTCAAAGAGTCCCTCCCGCATTTTGAATGCTGTTTTCCACTCATCACTTGGTCGCACCCGAATTCGATGGTACCCACTCCTTAGATCCAGCTTGGTGAATATCATTACCCCACTCAATTGATCTAACAAATCATCCAATCAGGAAATAGGGAACCGATACCTCACTGTGATCTTGTTTATGGCCCTACTATCCACGTACATCCTCCATGAACCATCCTTTTAAGGAGTGAGTAAAGCCAGTACTGCACAAGGACTCAAGCTCTCTCTAATGTGTCCTTTGGCTAATAACCCCTCCACTTGTCGCCTCAACTCTTCATGCTCTTTGGGGCTCATGCGATAGTGTGGTCGGTTGGGTAGACTCGATCCCGGCACCAAATCAATTTGGTGTTGTATGTCACGAAGAGGAGGTAGCTCATCGGGTAATTCAACCGGGAATACATTTGCAAATTCTCAACTAACCCCTTGGCTTCTTCTGGCACCTCTTCTATCTTCTTTCCTTCCTTACCCACTAGTAAGTACCCACAACCCTCTTCTAATGTTTCCTTAACGAACTCATGTCTAGCCAACAATGTTTGACCCATTCCGGTTGACGGTTTGGAATTTTCACCCGGATTGGGTAGGAGAGTGAGCTTCACATTGTCAACCAAGAAACTGTATGTGTTCTTCCTTCCGTCATGATGCGCATTCCTATCATATTGCCATGGCCTCCCGAGTAGTATATGGCATGCATCCATTGCCACCATGTCACACCACACCTTATCCTTATACCTCTTTCCAATCGAAAAACTCACAAGGCAACGTTTAGACACAATTACCTCGTCCTCTTTTTTAAGCCATTCCGAGCGATATGGTGCAGGGTGTTTTTTCGTTGCAAGCCCCAACTTCAGAACCACTTCTTCAGCCATGACGTTCTCGCAGCTGCCCCCATCAATAACAAGTTTGCACCCCTTGCCTCCAACCGTGCAAATTGTGTGGAAAAGATTATGGCGCTGTCCGTCGTCTCCTTCCACCTTCCACGTTGTGTAAAATATCCTTCGCACCATCAATAAAGGAGTGTCATCCCTAGTGGCAAATTCTTCTTCGGCCCCATTGAAGTCGTCAAAATTTGCTGCTTGCTCGTCTCCATCGCCTTGCTCATCGAAGGTTTCTCCTGAATCGACGAGTAGGGCCTTTCCATACTTGTCACCCTTGCGACAATCCTCCATCCGGTGGCCCACCTCTCCACAACGAAAACACTTGGACCCGGTTGCAGCCCTGGGTCCGCTTGGCTGGCCCATGGATGTGGGGTTTTTACTTGGGCCGGTCACTTAGGAAGGGGTCTCCCGAGTTGTGAACGAAACCCTTGACCAGTTGTAGCTTCCACCGCCGCTACTTCCAAATGAGTTGATTGACCCACGTGCCGACGCCTTCTCAATTAACAACGCCCTTTGGTGAGACTCCGACACCTTGGCGGGGTCAAATAGGTTCAATGTGTCTTGAATTTGTGGCCGCAAACCCCCAATATACCGGGACACTAATTGTTCTTCCGTCTCAGACAAATCAACTCGTGTCAATAATTTGAAGAACTCCTTCATGTATTCATCTACGGATTCCAAACCTTGGCTCCAATTTTGCAACCATTGATACATGGTTCGTAGGTAATTGTAGGGCAAAAAGGCGGGTCACATCTTTCCCAACAATTGCTCCCAATTGTCAAGCTTCCTCTTGCCCTTGCATGCCCTAGCTTGCTTCCATTGCTGCCACCATGCCACAGCCCGTCCCCAAAATTTGGTTGCGACCAAAGAAACTCACCGATCTTCCGGTACCTCTTTGAAGTCTTGAATCTCTTCAACTGCTGCCACCCAATCTAGTAATTCTTCGGGTTCAAGACCCCCGTGGAATTCTGGAATCTCAAGTTTGAACCCGCTCTCCCACCGATTAGCATGAGCTTGCGCAGGGGGTCAACGGCCCTACGTTCGGCGCTCCACAAAAGGGATTGTAGATCCATACTCGTCGTCGTTTTCGTCTTCCTCCTTCGGCATGTGTGGTGGGGGTCGACGTAGACGCCAATCATGGAGGCGTGCGTCGGCCAGTTGGGTGGTGAGGGCTTCAATTTGATCCCTCATAGCCGCAATCTGCCCTTCCTCGCGCCTTCTCGGTGTCACCTCATGTTCTTCATGAACTGAATTATCATGTTCATACAAGTCGTGCAAGGTTGCAAAGCGGTTGCCCTTCCTACCTCTTGTGTTTGGAGCCATGGAAAGTGACTAAACTCTAATACCAACTGATGCAGCTTGACTATGTGGAAGTGAGTAAAAACAATACAAGAAGAAGGATAAATAATTCTTAGATCTTGAGTCTATCAAGGATCTGAGAACTCTTCTCAAAACAACAGAGTCTATCTAGAGTTTTAAGGAAAATTTGAAGAAAACTCCTCTGAGTAATTCTTATTGAAAGAAAATTGATAAAATAACAGAAACTGTCTTTTTAAAAGGCTATAATTATGTATTTATTGCCCCAAAACCTCTAGTATTAATAAAGAACGGAATTAGGGCTCCCACAACCCTAATCCTAGTAGAACAAGTAAACTAAGTCGGTTTAAAACAAATAACAGCGGAAAAATAACATAGAAGGCCCCGAGTTCGCTCGATCGCAGGTAGAGTGCGATCGATCGCACTACCAGGGACTTATGCGCTCAATCTTGCGATCAATCGCAAGTTCGGTTGCAGTTTCAGGGACTTCTACGCTCAATCATGCACTCGATCGCCGAAACAGGGGGTATTGGTCGCAGTTCTAGGAACTTCATTCTCCAAAACAGGGGAACTGCGCTTGATCGCAATCAAGGTGCGATCGATCGCAGTTCTAGGGGCTACTTCTTTTGCTGCGCGAGTCTGGGATCGTGTCACCATCTTCCGGTGTATCTTCACACATTTATCCGTTTGGGTCTTCCTCATATATTCCCTGGCATTGTAGTCTACATCAGAATTTGAACGCCTACAAAAATGCATTGTTTGCTTTTGAAAGTAAGTTTATGAGGAGCATATGGACGAATGAGTGGATAACATGCACATCCAAATACCCGAAGTAACTTGTAATCTGTTTGATATTTGAATAATTTTGAGAAAAGAGATTCATTGGATAATACCGGAGTGGGTAAACAATTTATAATGTATGTAGATAACAAAAATGCATCAACCCAGAATTGATTTGGTAAATGAGATTGAGCAAGGAGAAAGAGACCCATTTCCATTAAATGACGATGTTTACATTCTGCCAACCCCTTTTGTTGGGCAGTGTGGGGACAAGAACGACGATGAATAATACCTTGCAAATCAAGAAAATCTGAGAATGATTTAGAAATAAACTCCTCTCCATTATCAGATTGGAATTGTTTTATACGAGTACAAAGCTGTTTCTCAACAAGTGATTTGAATTTTACAAAAGAAATAAGAACATCAGATTTTTGGACTTGAGGATATACCTATAGAAGATTTTGGTTTTGAGTTTTTTGCACGTTCAATCGTATGACAGTGTTTCTTATTTATAATAATAAAGAGATTGTTTTGTTTACAAGATCAATAACTGATAGAAACCTAATTCTACACAAATTGTCTTTGAGAAGTAATTCACTTCAGTTCTTGTTCCTGCAAGAGTTTCTATTTGAGCAAAGATCCTTTATCATTATCTTTATCACAATCGGTTGTTTGTGATTTATCTGTTCCAATACGCCCCCTCAAACTCGACTTGGGCATGCTAACATTGAGGTTGGATTTTAGCATCAAGAACTTCTGTGAAACTAGAGGTTTTGTAAGGATGTCAGCTATTTGATCTTTCCTTGAGATAAAATGAATGTCAAGTTTCGTGGCAGCCACTAAGTCACGAACAAAATGATAGTCGATGGCAATATGTTTTGTTCGTGCATGAAACTTGGGATTGGAGGAGAGATATGTGGCTCCGATATTGTCGCAGTGTAAGATTAGAGGATGCTGGAAATGCTGACCAAGTTCACGGAGAAGAGCTTGAATCCATACCAATTCGGATGAGGCATTTGCTAAGGCTTTATATTCAGATTCAATGCTAGATCTTGACACCGTGGGCTGCTTTTTGGAACTCCATAAGAGTAGATTTCTACCAAGAAAAGTACAATATCTAAAAGTTAATCGACGATCATCGGGGCATCCCGCCCAGTCAGAGTCTGAATATGCTGTGAGAGAATGTGAAGATGAGCGATATATTGAGAATGTATGATCACTTGTGAACTTTAAGTAGCGCAGGATGCGCTTGACTGCTGTCCAATGGGTGTCTCGGGGTTCCTCAATGAATTGTGATACCTTGTTTACGTCAAATGACAAATCTGGTCGTGTGGGAGATAGATACTGAAGAGAGCCCACTGTGCTGCGATATAATGAGGGATTAGTGATTGTGGGGCCATCAAACTTGCTTAAAGGGGAAGAAGCTGACATTGGAGAGGATATAGGCTTGGCAAACATCATGTTTGTTTTTGTAAGTAGATCATGTATGTACTATTATTGAGAGAGATGAAGAGCATCTTTTGTCCAAATTGCTTCAACGCCTAAGAAGAAGTGCAATGGTCCAAGGTCTTTGATGGCAAAGGATAGTTGCAGGTCAACAATAAGTCTTAAAATGGCTGCTTGGTGGGAGCTTGTAATGATGATATCATCGACATATATTAAAGCAAAGATAGTAACACCATTGCATTTATAAATAAAGAGAGAGGAGTCAGATTTTGAACCTTTGAACTTTAGTTCATGAAGTTGTGAACTCAATCGATCAAACCAGGCCCTTGGTGCCTGTTTTAAGCCATATAACGCTTTGTGCAGTTTGCAAGATGCATTAGGGAAGTTGGGATGTGCTAATCCTGGATGTTGGAGCATATAGACATTCTCCTTGATGACACCATGTAGGAATGCATTGCTAACATCGATTTGATGAATAGCCCAATTTTGAGTGAAGACAATAGTAAGGACAGTGCGTATAGTGATAGGTTTCACTATGGGACTATAAGTTTCATCAAAGTCGACCCCTGGTTGTTGGTGGAATCCCTTGGCTACTAGCCGAGCCTTATATCTTTCAATGCTACCATCAGCTCTTTGTTTGATTCGAAATACCCACTTTGAGCCAATGACATTCATTGAGGGAGAGAATGGTACCAAGGACCACGTACCATTTTTGAGGAGAGCATCAAACTCCTCATTCATTGCTTGACGCCAATTTGCATCCTTGGCTACTGCAGTGTAGCAGCTTGGTTCAATGGCAGCTGGACTTAAGGTGGTGGTGAATGCACTTGGTGGGTACTTGATCATCCTTGTAGGGAGAGGCTTCGGCTTGAATATCTGATTTTGAGATCGAGTTGTCATCTCATGAGTGCGTGTGAGAGGAGCTGGCACTTTTTCATCTTCTGAGGTCGTGGATAAGGTATGAGAATCACTTGTGGCAACAGGTGTGATGGTGGGAGCTGGGACAATAGGTAATTGAGGTGAGGTGTAAGGATTGCTGATTGGAAACCTTTGGTTATGAGGAGTTTCTGTAGGTGGGGAACTAATGGCAGTAGCGGTAGGGGTTGGATGGAGGGAAATAGGGGATGTGAATGGAGACTGAATCACAACACTTGGTGGTGAAGGTGGGTGATTTGTTTGGCTGTGTTTGAAGGGAAAGGATGTTTCATTGAATACAACATGACGTGTGAGAAATATTTTCCCAGAGGAAATGTGAAGACATTTGTATCCATGATGATCTTTACAGTATCGAAGGAAGATACATGATTTGGATCTATAGTCAAGTTTATGTTCGTTGTATAGACAAATGAAAGGCCAACATTCACAGCTAAAAACTTTGAGGAATTTGTAGTCAGGAGTGACTTTGAAGAGAAGCTCGTAGGGAGATTTGTTTTTGGTAATTTTGGAAGGAAGTCTATTGATGAGATATGTAGCTGAGTTAAAGGCTTCATCCCATAGGTAGAGAGGAACATTTGTAGTAGCAAGAACACCACATAATAGTGACAGCCACCAAGAGACACAGATGGAGACGACCAAACATCGGAGTGCACCAGCTCTAAAGGAGATGACGTAACCCGAGATGAATGAGCAAAAGGCAGCTGCTTGGCTTTACCATACTGACAGAACTCACAGACAACATTTTTATTTGGAGGTCCTGACACTGGAAGTTTATTGGAATGGAGAACACGAGACACGATAGGAGAAGCAGCGTGACCTAGCTGAGCGTGCCATGTATCAAAGGGCGCAGACACACCGAGCAAGGCAACACATGAACGAACTTTGTTGAGCGAGCAACTTTGCAAATTTATTGGATAGAGACCATTGAGACTGGGACCTTCAAGGATTGTTTTGCCCGTCAGATTTTCCTTAATAAGAAAATGAGAACTGGATAAAATAAAGAAGCAATCGTTGTCAAGACAAAAACGATTAATGGAAAGCAGATTTGCAGCAACATTTGGGCGATGAAGAGCACGAGTTAAAAGAAATTTGGATTGAGGGGTGCGAAGAAAGGTAGAACTTGTGTTCTAAATCTGAAGACCCATTACCCACTGCAACCATATCAAGGCCATTAAATGGCTACTGAATTGACCATTTTTCCAAATCAGCCATAATATGAGCATTAGCCTCGTTGTCCGCAAACCATTGATCCTCCATAAGAGAATTGTTTTGAGCAACCATAGCAGCTAGTTGTGGTGGAGGATGTCACCCCTGGTACGTGTAATCCATCCGATGGAAGCAATCAAGCGTCTACTGACTTTGCTTGCCACAGATTTGGCAAGGAGGCCGAGTAGGACCAGCATTATATGAAGAACCACCACTTCTTCATATAATGCAGGTGAAAAAGATCCACGTGTAGATGATTGCCTCGGAGAAATTTTTTGCTTTTTATTAGAATACATAACAAATGATGTATTACCTGGAGGCACCGTACTGTGTTGATTGTCCAAGAATATTTCATGTGATAGCAATTCTTGTTGAAAGTCATCAAACATGATAGGTTTGTCACGAGTAACTATAGTGATGGATGTGACAAAAGGACTAAATGAAGCATTTAGCCCACTAATCACATAGGAGACGAGATCATCATCGTCCACAGGTTTGCCCACAGCAGCAAGTTCATCGGCCCATTGTTTGGCAAATTGAAGATAGTCCGAACAAGACTTTGAGCCTTGGTGAAGATGTTGTAGCTAACGCTTCCGATGAGTAACCCAAGAGCGAGATTGCGAAGCAAATTTGGTCGCAAGAAAGGTCCTCGCTTGGCGAGATGTAGTCATGCCAAGGATTGTAGCAAGGATCTTCTCAGGGAGAGTTGCATTAATCAAACTCAAGAGATATTGATCCTTCCTTGTCCAAAGGACAAAAGTAGGATTAATTGCAGAGGTTTCCTTTTGTTCAGCATCTAAAAGGAATTGGCAAGGGCATGGTTTAGAACCATCCACGAAACCCATAAGCTCATTGCTCCGCAAAACAGAATTAAACTGGTGACGCCACATGAGGTAGTTAGGCCCATTATCTTGCATTCCCCTCTCTTTAATTACTATAATCCCTTTTTTAGAGTATTGGTAAATATTATTGGCCTAACGTATGGTAATCGATCTCTCTCCTCCATCACCATGGCTTAAATTCATTATCTAGTGTTGTTATCGTAATTAGCGTATTGGAGAAAAAGTTGCTTTTAAGTGGCAAAATAATACACTCATTGTCCGTCCAATACTTGTTGAGAAAGCAGAGGAGCAAATCAACTATCATTTTCTCTACTTGCATCAAATTTTTCTTAGTTACCTCACTTCAGCCATTAAAGTACTAACTTAGTATATTTTTGGTATTTTTTACTTGTACTGGTTGTATCCTATTGTTCCATTACTTTGTTACTCTGTTTTGGCTCTTTCAACTAGTATTTGTCTTTTGGTCGAAAACATTGTTCTTATACTATTTTTGAAGATTTTTTAAACTTTAAGTTTGTCATAGTAAGGCAGTTTCCTACATGTTCAAGCAAGAGAAGCCATACATACTTCGCCAAAAACTACCAAAACTCAGGATATTTACTTGCGTTTTCTAACTTAAGTTTTTGGGAGAGAGAGATGAATTAAACAACAAGGATATTGTTTGTTTCCAAAGGTGTTTATATTGAATTTTCAAATGCATCAATATGGTCCATACATAATGTTGGTACGTTTTTCGGTTCGAGTATTTGCTAGCCAGTGAGTTAACTTCATGGTTGAGCCATAAGAGGATTTCCTGTACGGCAATGGTGTTCCTGCAAAACAATGGTAAGGTCAGAGGGTTTTCGGCTGGGACTGAAGACTCTCCGATGCTTAAGTTAGCATCTTTATTCATATATAAATCAATGTGTAAATTGTGAGTAATGTGTCTGAGATTTATGAAGAGAGAGAAGGGTTAGAGAGAGAGAGATAGAGAGAGATGTGTCTCCGAGAGAGAGAGAGAGAGAGACATGGGATGGATGGAGAGGTCTCTTGGAGCCCCTGGGGAAGGGCTCGTAGGAGAGGAGGAAGACCCAGCCTTGGAAAATGTCCCTCCTTTTATTCCTAGGTGCAAAAAATGGTGGGCATGTGTGACATGGTGAGTGGGTGATGGCATATTGTAAATAAGTGTAAGTAGGTAGGGCCAATAGTGAGATATTTCCTCCCCCAACAGTCCAACACATAAAGCAAAACCAGACCTTCGGCACACGATTGCAGCTGGAATTTGCACGTGTGCACACAAAATAGAGTTGATCAGTTCAGCGAACATGTACCTCTCACCCATCATCCTTGTAAATATTCGAAAGCAATATTAGCACAATCCACTGTTGAGAACTTTAATTAAGGTCTAAATTGATGGTATTTCTCTTTTGACACAATTGAATTGTTGGGATGTGAGTTGTGATAAGTTTTATGTTGAAGTGTTGATAGATACTGCAATTTACAAGTTCCTAATTAAGCACATTGTGGGGGGTTTTATGTGGCCATATAGGTGGTGAAGTGGATGTTGAGATTATGTTGGAACTATAGTTATTTCATTATTATTATTCTAATTGACTGATGTTGCTGCAATGAATAATTAATTCTAAAAAGAAAAGGAACAGATTATAAGATTGCTGGTTTTTTAGTTGGATTTGGCCTTCATACAAGCTGGACAGTTTTTCTAACTTAGTTTATATTGGTGTCTTGGTGACCTGCTGTCAGGACTCCACTTATTGGATAATGACATGTTTGAGAAGCTGGCTGTTCAACTGGATTTGTTTTACGTTATTTTGAAAAGTGTGGTGTGGTTTTGTTTGGGTGTGTAACTTGTCATAGCGTATGTTGTGATGGAAATTTTGGACAGAGGACTTGAGGTGAAAATGAATTATCAAACTCATCCAAACATGTCGAAGTCAAAGTTTCAAAGACCCATTTTGGCCAATCGTTGAAAATTCTTTTGGACCAAAGTTTTTTATTTTTATTTTATTTTATTTTTATTTTTTATTTTTAAGTTTGGTGAATTTAATTAAAACAAATTGGGCCCGTCTCACCTTATTTGGGCTTTTCTGAAAACCTAGCCCTCACTTTTGTATAAAGCCCACCTAATTTTATTTATTTATTTATTTTAAGAAATTAGTTAAGGTATTACATATGCAATGTCCCAATATTACATGATCTTCGTAGACTGGTAACATTTCACATGACATAAGAAAACACTAACCATATCTGCATTATTACCCTAAACATATTAGTCACGGTTATGATTATAGAGTATTTTGGAATCTAATTATTGTAGAAAAAAGTGTTTTGAAATCTAATTTAAATTATGGAATCAAAACATATTACCTCCAAAACTGACTAATTCAATCATGATCGGCTTCAAGGGACCGTAATGGACTACATTGTTAAATAATCAAGTTTATCTTTTTCTATTAGCTTAAGTTTTTGGGATAAATGATGATTTAATATGATATCTGTTACACATAAACCCATCACTTGAGCACTTGGGTCAAAGGCCCAACGTCCCAAGAAAGCCCGATACATCCGAATGGGCTCTATGAATGTGACCCAGCATAAGACAATAGAGGCGGCGTCCTTTCTTATGCTCTCGGTCTACCGAAGACCGACTACTCTACCACAACGAATCTCCTACACTTAACATCTAGATGCATCCATGACAGTCAGAATACGACTCGGCTATATGGACAGCTCATACATGGCAAGATCATCGGAACGATTATGATCTGCTTTTAAAAGACTCTTGACAGTTACGTGCCATCCTCGGAATCCTATTAATGTAGGTAATGGCCTCTTACTGATCATAATGACAGGAGACATGAATGATAACTCTGTCGGCCGTTACGCCCAAATCCCGGATCCTCTGCCTGGTCATCATAGCCACATCCGCATTATCAACTATAAAAGACCTCACCCCAGAGGTACGCAAAATATACAACTCTATATTGAGTTTGCACAAACATTAACTTAAGCATCGGAAGAGGAACCGCTGGCCACCACCCGGCGCATCTTCTTAACATGTATATTGGTTTTTGTAGGTCTGAAAGGAAGTGTGAAGAAGAAATGAGTGGCTTGGATTGCCCTTGAGTCCACCGTACCGGAAACTGTAACAACAATTTGGCGCCGTCTGTGGGAAATAATGGAGTAAACCATTAACAAAAAAAATCCCTTGTCTCGGAAACAAGGGAGTAAACCCTTAACAAAAAAATCTCTTGTCTTAGAAACAAGGGAGAAAACCCTTAACAAAATAAATCCCTCATCTCGGAAACAAGGGAGTAAACCCTTAACAAAAAGATTCCTCGTCTCGGAAACAAGGGAGTAAACCCTTAACAAAAAAAATCCCTCATCTTGGAAACAAGGGAGTAAGCCCTTAACAAAAAAAAATCCCTCGTCTCGGAAACAAGGGAGTAAGCCCTCAACAAAAAAAATCCCTCATCTCGGAAACAAGGGAGTAAACCTTTAACAAAAAAATCCCTTGTCCTCGGAAGAAAATGAGTAAGCAAAACTCCTCAAAGACCTAGGCACAACGAGGCAACCCGAGGAAACTCTACATCAAGCATAGCAAAACAAACAAACGAAGGAATCTAAGGTAAATGTTTCATTGAAAATTTTTTCATTACAATAAGATTCAATTACAACAATCACAAAAGATAAAGTCAAAGCCATTAGCTACAACCGACTTAGCCACAAACATTGCAAGGACATTCAGATGATATCACCATATACAAACCCAACTGCATCAAAATCATCAAATCCGGACTCGATCTGGTACTCTACGTCTGGAAAGACGCTGTACAAAGATTCACATTTGGGCAAACACCCAGGAATATGATGAACAAGAAATTTATGGCCCTTGATAGGCCATTGCCGTTTATATCGAAGGCTACTCTCGATGACCTTCACTTGGTGGACCATGTTTCTCAAGAGCCTTAGCCTTCCATAATCGGTATTTTCTACAAAGTCTTCGACACTTCTCCTCCTCCTTAAAAAACAACCGAGTGGCAGAGTAAATATCGGAGGCTTTCTTCCGTCTATTCTCATGAATACTGGCAAGATAAGCCTCAAGATCCGTGATTCACGGGTCTCGCGACTCCAACTGCTGACCTTTCCAAGCTATTTCATAGTCCTTCACCTTCATATCAACCACCAACTTCGCCAGCTGATTGGAGCGCGCCGCCAAGAACTATTCTCGTGCCTCCAACAACAAACGTAGTTCGGCAACTTCTGCCTCAGAACCACGAAGAACATAAGAATGAAGCCGCTCAGTTGGTGAATAGGATGAGAAAGTGTTGTGTAAATTTTAATATACTCGCAAGTGCACAAATTGTTTGCAATATAATGGATTGCAAGTACGATGTCGAACCCACAGAGAATTGTATTTTTGAAAAAGCAATTTAAATCTAAACTAATTAAATCCTAACCTAGTTCCAAAAGGGTTTTGAATTTTGGTTTTAAAAATTAAAAGACAAACATAAACTAATTAAAATAAACTAAGAGATAAAATACTAAGGTTTGAGAATTCACACTCACCGAATCATAACAACATACTTCCATGTTTATCAGTATTAATCTGAAGTCTCACAGTTAAAATCTTAGATATGTTTTACTATGCTTCAAACAATTAATCAAAACTATCTCATGTATCCATTCATTGCACAAATCACAAGAGGAATCCAATATCAATTAAATCATCAGATGTATCCGTAAATCACAAAAGATATCCAATCTTAATTGAAACACCAAATGTATCCGTAGAACAAATCACAAACGATATCCAATTATTTAGGCAAATAAAATCAAGCAATCAATTATGTGAAATTATCTTAAATTATCAAGTGTATCCTTGAATCACAAAATATATCCAGGAATCACTCCACACATTGAAAACAAGAAAAATAATTGAAATATTAAACCCAATAAAATCAGATAAATAAAGACTTACATGAAAGTATTGATGTTCTTCATCGGTGAGGCTTCATCCCTAACCTTAGTTGGAAATTTAGCTCCACATAAAAATAAAACCTAAATCTAAAGAAAACCTAAACTAAAAAGAGAAAAATTATAGAATTTTGCTCTCTGGAATTCTCTATCTTTTCTTGAATGCAAAGAAATCTATTTATGGGCTTAGGGAAGTCCTAGAAGCCCAATTAAACCTAGATAATTCAGAGGTTTGTCTCTCAGTCAAAATAGAAGTTTGAAATCGGAATAGGATTCGTTCAAATTTGTGTCCTTTTATTTCAGGGCGATTTTGGCATAGTAACCATCCGAATTAGGAAAGACCTATTTCATAATGAACTGTAGTATTTTGAGTTAGCTTTCCAATGCCACTTGAATCACTTCAATATGCTATTTGAACGGAAAGTTATGGTCAAAATACTGAGACATATGCAGAATTTAAATTTGAATCCAATCCGAAATTTTATCCAATCTGAACTTTAATCCAATCTGAACTTTAATTTAATCTGATCTTTAATCCGATTTAACCTTTTATTTTTATTTTTATTTTTTTATATTTAGTGAAACTTAACCACATCATCTAGGTCTTCTCAAAATATGCTTTCTTCCACACTTTGCATTTTTCCCTTTAAAGCTGTAATTTTTCTTCAATGACCTACAAAATACTAAAAACACAAAACTAACACAAAACATTAAATAACGACACAACTAAATGATTAACTAATGTAGATAAAGGGGTCTAAATATGGAATATTTGGCACTTATCAAAAAGCGACATCCCCAAGAGGAGAGAACAAGCGGCAGAAGCAGCCGACGACTCCATCTTCGCCAAACTCCCAGATGAAGAAGTAGAAGCCATAAAGAAATAAATCAAAGCAAGAGAAAAATAGAAGTTAGTTAAGTGGAAATACCTTACACCCAAAAGGATATTCATAGTACAAAAGCCTTTGGAAAATGAAAAGTCACCTTTAAATGCGAGAAGACACAGAGCCGCCTAGGAAACCTAAATGACGCAGCTTGAAGTTCGAACCACAACGCACCATGTGTCCCGCCATGGAAGGCCGTGAGAGATAATGATGATCTCCGAAATTTGAAATAACAGATACCAAAAAGGCTCATGGAGAATTTAATGACTGAGGTTTAAAATTACATTTTAATCATGGGGGTAGAACACCCGACCACAGAGTATAGAAATAAAGACATTCAAAAGCATCCGAAAATATCAAAAGGCATTGAAAGGTATCCAAAAATATGAAAGTTCAAAGGCAAATATACATAGAGTGAAAATCCTTATACAAGCAAAAAATAAAAAGAGATTTAAGTCTGGGGAGCTGCTCCCACATCATCAGCATCATTATCATCATCTATGATGATGTCGGGACCGAAAGGCAGGGGGGTAAGGTCACTTTCGGCCGGAACCTGTGCACGTTGATTTCCAGAGCATCAGGAATCAATTCTCTACCTGCATCAACCATCTCGTCAACAGCAGCAACAGGCACCTCCAAGAAATTTGACTTCACTGTGGCAGGGTCAATATCAAACTGATCCCTACGGACGGTTAGGTATCGATGATTCTCAAAACCCCAATGAAATCTGTGAGCCCAAAGTAAATCCCGAAGCCAGTGAACAAACAATAGCTCTGCAAGATAATGGACCGCTTTAGCTTTCCAGTAGCAATACTCTTGGCGAAATTGATTACACCTGGCCTGGGAAGTTTCTAAATCACCTACAAACTTCTAGCAAATGTCTTTTGACTGGGATAACTGAGCTTCAAGCATCTCAGAAAGTTTCTGGAAACCCTCTTCAGAAACCTGAATCTGATGAAGCTCCTCCGCGATTTTTTCATTTTCCACAGTCAACTGAGTAGCTGTGAACTCCGCCTCTTTGGCACATTCCGCCAACTCCTAGCTCTTCTGGTTGGTAACATCTAGGCATTTCTAAAGTTGAACATTGGCCGACTTTGATTCACTGAGCCTCAACTTGCTCTCAAAAAGCTCATTCTCCCTTTCGGCCAACAGACGACAAAGATTCTCCACTTCAGAGTTAGGATTCTGAGAACCGGAGGCCTCTAGCCGGTTGCTCAACTTCCAGACTAAGTGCTGAAGAGTGGGTCTCTCATCAACATACTCTCGCTGGCCTTCTTGGAATTCTTTGTACCAGCCCGCACTGAGAGTAGGGCACTACACAAAAGAAAATCATGTCAAAAACAACGAAGACTTCCGAAAAATAAAGTACAAATAACTCACCGAGTAATGACAATGAATCAGCTTGTCCACAAACCTCTCCGGAGTAAGCCGATCCTCTCTTTGAATATAATCTGCTAGAAGCAACCTAGTGACAGCAGACAGAGGGTTCCCGCCCAAACCCGAGGTGATAGACCTAATTATTGGCAAACTCTTTCCAGAATGCCCCCTAAGCGGTTGCCCTCGATACATGGGAGCCTGGTTGGATGGTTCAGTCGGGGGTCCATAGGCCTACCCTCAGGAGAAGACGGAGCATGGGCCTCATTTAGAGTGGCCACTGGATCTCCCGGCTCCCGAGGCCGTGCTTCCAAAGGAACTACGTGGAGAGGGGCAGCCTCCGCTAAGGAAGAAATGGGCTCCAAAGTCTCATCCGAGTTGCGAGGAGGACCAAAGGCTATCGTAACAGAATCAGATCAAACAGAAGACAACACGTCCAAAAGTTCCCTCGATTTGTCCACATGCTCTTTCTTCGAAAGCGGCTCTAGGGGCGCCTGAGCCTTGCCAGCTTTTCTCTTGGGCGCCGACGAGCCTATCTCGGTAACTGGGACTGACGAAACCGGACCCTGAACTTGGGGGCGTGAAGACTTAGGAGCCGAGTCCAAATCTCTCAGAGCAGGAACTGCAGCAGCGAGGAGACATTCTTTTGTGCTCGACTCTTTTTTCTTGAAGGTCGAGCAGGCGACTTCGGAACCATTTTGTCACTAGATGCATTTGGTCTCTTAGGATTCTCTTGACGATCCAAGACAACCTTGTCATTCGGAATCTGGTACCCCAGACGTTCACGTAGAGTGGAATCAGTAACAATGTTACCAAAAAGTATCCGGTCCGCATTCTCGGGAAGCTGAGAATACTTCAGGATGTAATCAACTTGGCCTTGCTACTCCGGGTTCAATATAGGGCACTCCTTCCCTACCAAGAAAAAGGAGATAAGAACATTTTAAGCTTGCCAAAGAATGAGAGAGGAAAAACCGAGAGCATTTACAACTCTTTCGGGAGATACCCCACTCTCGGGGAATGGAATGCTGCAAGGGCAGAGCCTCGGACATCGACGCCTCCCAAGCTCCAAATATATAAAAGAACTGCTCCGCCCAATGCTTATTGTTGGAGTATGTACTCTCGAGCTCGATAAATTGGTTCTTCACACGAACCATGAAAGTTACCGTCTCGGAAGTAAGGTAGAAATGGGGTCCATATATGTTTAGAAATTCTGGGATCGACAAGGTCGTCCTCGAAAATATGAAAGGCCACAACAAAAGCGTAGCCAGAAAATAACGCCAACCGTTTAGCATCAGTTGTATAGGGGCTACCCCTAAGAAAGATAACATCTCCCTCACTATGGGAGAAAAGGGTAGGCGAACCTCTGCCATAAACATACGCTCATGAACACATATGTCGCCAGGACCGCCAACCATCCCCGTGGAGCCATCTGAAAAATGTAGAAAAACCAATGAAGCAATGTTGTAATTATGGCGGAGCACCCTCTCGTCCTCCACCGAAAAATAGGATCTTTGCCAACGTGGAAAGTCTAGAAGCAAGGATGAAGAAGACGCCTCGCCAATCGGACGCACCCTAGCAGAAGAACTGCCCGAGCGGCGGATCAGAGGAATCTCCGGCGACTGTTCATCGGCAATCTCGCTAGAATTTCTTGGAAGCCTTTGAGAAGACATGTTCACAAGAAAAATCAAAATGCACTAAACTCCGATAGGATGAGTGTAGAGTTGGAAGATTTAAGCAATTGAGGTCGACGGTAAAATTTTTATAGAATGGGAAACCTAGGGCAAGGCGTAGGGCATTTAATACGGAGACATCATGAGCCTGTAGTCATGCCTGAGCTGAAGAGACTTAAGCCGTCTTTCCTTTCAGGAAACGCCACCAAAGGTGCCACTGACGGATCGACACCTGTTTTATCGATTCTTGTGTTCAGATGTGAACCACATCTGGAAGGACGCGTGGACAAACAACGATGCATTTACAAGGATAAAGACAAAAAAATTTGAAGAAACGAAAAATTGCAACTGATTGCTGAATATCCGGGGCGCATAAATGTCAAGCTCCATAAATGGTTAAGATGCCAAGAACAACGGCTAAGAGGAGCCAAGCAAAGTACAACACTCAAACGGTCTACCCTTGAGAAAGGAACACTATAAAAATATTGAAAGTTTGAATCTCTCCTCCCGAAGGCAGAAGGAATTCAGGGGGTAACTGTTACACATAAACCCATCACTTGAACCCATGGGTCAAAGGCCCAACATCCCAAGAAAGCCTGATACATCCGAATGGGCTCTATGAATGTGACCCAGCATAAGACAACAGAGGCGGCGTCGTTTCTTACGCTCTCAGTCAACCAAAGACCGACTACTCTATTACAACGAATCTCCTACATTTAACATCCGGATGCATCCATCACAGTCGGAATACGACTTAGCTATATGGACAGCTCACACATGGCAAGATCATTAGAACGGTTATGATCTGCTTTTAAAAGACTCTTGACAGTTACGCGCCATCCTCCGAATCCTATCAATGTAGGTAACGGCCTCTTACAAATCATAATGACAGGAGACATGAACGATAACTCTGCCGGCTGTTACGCCCAAATCCTGGATCCTCCGCCAGGTCATCATAGCCACATCTGCATGATCAACTATAAAAGACCTCTCCCTAGAGGTACGCAAAATATACAACTCTAAGCTCTATACTGAGTTTGCACAAACACTGACTTAAGCATCGGAGGAGGAACCGCCGGCCACCACCCGGCGCATCCTCTTAAAGTGTACATTCGTTTTTATAGGTCTGAAAGGAAGTGGAAAGAAGAAAGGAGTGGCTTGGATTCCCCTTGAGTCCACCGTACCGGAAACTGTAACAACAATATTAAAGCAAATGTTTTGAGTTCGCACTTTGTCGATTCATCCCTGTTGTGACAAATGCAAATTCCAAGATCACCAAAGAAGTAGAAAAGTGCAGAATAGAAAAATAACACAACCACACAAGACACCAAGATTTAAGTGGTTCGGCTTAACAAGCCTACATCCACTGGCGGAGACGATCCAGGAGAAATTCACTAACAAAAGAGTGGAGTACAAAGAGTAGTACAAATAAAACCACTCAAACCCAAAAGCCCCAATACACCCCAATCTCACTCAAAAGAGAATTAGATACAAAAGAGAAAAATATTCTCTAAAATTCTCTAAGCATTTCAGCACTCCAAAAGTGAGATCAAAATGAAGAAAAATGGTGCATCTTCTTCTCCCAACAGCACAAGCCTTTCTCTCTCTCTCGGCAATTTTTTTTTCTTTTCTTCTTTCTCTCTTTTTCTTGCTTAAGTTGCTGCTGCCCTCTCCTTGACCGAATGGCTTCCAATAAAACAACAAACAAAGCCTTTTTCTCAAAGCTTCTAGAAGAAGCTCAATAGATGGAGAAGCCAAATGCACGTGTGAGAGAGAAAGCACAAGTCAACAATATAGGATGCCATACTGCTGTGGGGCCCACGGTAAGGTTGATGAAAACAAGTCACCAATTCTGACAAATCTCCACCTTGACTTGAATTTCATCAAGTCTTCAACTCAAATCTCCTCAAGACATCTCCTCCAACACCCCTAAGGGTAATTACAAACGACAAACACCAATCAAGCCCAAGCAATGCTTGAACTTGAGGATCGGAAGTGGCTTAGTCAACATGTCTGCTGGATTTTCCGCCGAAGCAATTTTCTTCACTATGATATCACCTTGTGTCACGACCTCCCGAAGAAAATGATATCTGACATCAATGTGTTTGGTCCTCTCATGATACATTTGATTTTTGGTCAAATGTATTGCGCTCTGGCTATCACAAAATACAACAGTCTCATCCTGTTGCAAACCCAGATCACTAACCAAACCTCTGAGCCAAATAGCTTCTTTCACTGCCTCTGCTGCTGCCATATACTCTGCCTCCGTAGTGGATAAAGCAACCGTCGACTGTAAAATCGCTTTCCAACTAATGGCACACCCCGAGAGAGTGAAAACAAAACCTGTCAGAGATCTTCTTTTATCCAAATCACCAGCATAATCTGAATCAACATAACCAGTAACACTGGAACTGATACCACTGCCTCTATCATAGACTAAACCAACATCTGTAGTGCCCCGTAAATAACGGAGTATCCATTTCACTGCCTGCCAGTGAACCTTGCCCGGATTCGCCATGTAGCGACTAACAACACTGACTGCCTGTGAAATATCTGGACGAGTGTACGCCATAGCATACATGATGCTTCCAACTGCACTGGAGTAAGGAACATGTGACATGAACTGCTCCTCCTCCTCACTCTGTGGTGCTGACGCTGCTGAGAGTCTGAAATGAGCTGCAAGTGGAGTACTCACTGATTTAGAATTATGCATACCAAAGCGTTCAAGTACTTTCTCAATGTACTTTTTCTGTGACAAGTACAACTTTCCCGCTTTTCTATCCCTATGAATCTCCATACCAAGGATTTTCTTCGCAGCACCCAAATCCTTCATTTCAAACTCATCACTCAACATAGATTTCAATCTCTTAATCTCCAACATGCTTTTAGCAGCAATAAGCATGTCATCCACATAGAGTAACAAATAAGCAAAAGAACCATCAGACAATTGCCTGTAATACACACAACTATCATAGCTACTTCTTGTGTAACCATGTCCGATCATAAAGCTGTCAAAGCGCTTGTACCATTGTCTTGGAGATTGTTTTAAACCATACAACGACCTCCTCAACTGACAAACATGATCTTCTTTACCTTCAGCAATGAACCCTTCTGGCTGATGCATGTAAATGGTTTCCTCAAGCTCACCATGCAGAAATGCAGTTTTCACATCAAGTTGCTCAAGTTCCAAATCATTTAAAGCAACCATGGCAAGCAAAACACGAATAGAACTATGTCTCACAACAGGATAGAAAACTTCATTGAAGTCCATACCTTCTCTTTGACTATAGCCCTTTGCTACCAGACGTGTCTTGAACCTTGCATCTTCAACACCTGGGATTCCTTCCTTTTTCTTGAAGATCCATTTGCAACCAACAGTTTTAGCGCCTTTAGGCAATTTCACCAATTCCCATGTTTGGTTCTTATGAAGAGACTCAATCTCCTCATTCATGGCAACAACCCATTGAGCAGACTCACTACTTGTGACAGCTTCTGAGTAAGTGGAAGGCTCTTGGACTGCAGTGTCCTCTGCCACAGTAAGTGCATATGCTACCAAATCTGCATAGCCATATCTCTGAGGTGGCCTAATCTGCCTCCTCTGTCTACCAGCCGCAATACTGGTCTCTTGCTCTTCTTGTGGATCATCATCATCAGAACTGGAATCATGAACATCTGTAACAGGCTGATCTTGAGTGTTATCTCGCACCCTCTGTGAAGCCTCCACCTGAAGCTCCACCTCCTTGCTAGAACCCTGCTCCTTTCCTGCAGAAACAATAGACTCCTTTCTAGGGTGAAGCATGGCAGATTCATCAAATACAACATCTCTACTGACTATAAACTTAGGTGATTTAGGATCAGAACACCACAATCTATATCCCTTCACCCCATCCGCATAGCCTAGAAATATACATTTCTTTGACCTAGGCTCAAGCTTACCATCATTCACATGACAATAAGCAGGACAACCAAAAGTTTTTAAAAATGAATAATCAGCAGGAGTACCAGACCATACCTCATAAGGAGTTTTACAATCAATGGCTGTTGATAGAGAACGGTTGACCAAATAGCAAGCAGTATTGACCGCCTCAGCCCAAAAATCTCTAGACAACCCGGCATTTGAAAGTAAGCAACGCGCTCTCTCCAAGAGAGTCTTGTTCATCCGCTCAGCAACCCCATTTTGCTGTGGAGTATGACTAACTGTGCGATGTCTAGCGATGCCTTCATCCTTGCAGAATTTATTAAATTCACCACCACAAAATTCCATGCCATTGTCTGTTCTGAGTCGCTTGATTTTCTTCCCAGTCTGATTCTCAATTAATGTCTTCCATTGCTTGAAAGTGACAAACACATCACTTTTCTTCTTCAAAAAATACACCCAAACTTTTCTCGAATAATCATCAATAAATGTAACAAAATATCGAGCACCACCCTTTGATGGAACCTGAGAGGGACCCCATAGATCTGAATGGATATAATCCAATGTACCATTAGTTCTGTGGATGCCTGTACTGAACTTGACTCTGCACTGTTTCCCGAACACACAATGCTCACAAAAGTCAAGAGATCCTGTTTTCTGGTCACAAAGCAAACCCCGCTTGCTCAGGATTGTCATACCCCTCTCACTCATATGACCCAACCGCATATGCCATAACCGGGTAGTGTCTAAATCTGGATCATCTGAAGAAGACACAGCAGCTGAACCTGTTACCGTACTACCCTGAAGAAAGTAAAGGCCATCAACCTTGTTACCTTTCATTATAACCAATGAGCCTTTGCTAACCCGAATAACTCCACCTTCACCGGAATACTTGTATCCAAGGGAGTCCAAAGTGCCCAATGAAATAAGATTTTTCTTCAAATCTGGTATATGTCGAACATTCGTCAAAGTCCTCACAATCCCATCATGCATCCTAATTCTGATTGTACCAATACCAACAATCTTGCAGGCGACATTATTTCCCATCAAGACTGAACCACCATTGACTGAATCATAGGTAGTAAACCAATCCCTTTTAGGGGACATATGGAATGTACAAGTAGTATCAAGGACCCACTTGTCGTTAGAACGATCATTAGAAATGGTAACTGCAAGGACAAGGTCTGAACCTTTAGAATTTCCTTCGACAACACCAGCCACAGAAGAGGAACTTTGCCTGTCACCTTCCTCTTTATTTTTCAACTTCGGACACTCGGATTTATAATGCCCATACTTTTTACAATAGTAACACTTTACTTTCTTCTTTGACCTAGACTGTGATCGGCCTCTTGATTTACTTTTACCCGAATCCCTCTCACTGGATCGACCTCTAAAATTAGAAGAATTTTCTGAACGACCCTTAACAAATAAACCCTCTGCCTGATTATCACTACCTTTATTATTCAATCTTGTCCTCAACTCCATAGAATTTAAAGCAGATTTAACATCAACTAAGGATATAGTATCTCTACCATACAACATTGAATTAACAAAATTATCAAAGGCATCCGGTAGTGAACATAACAAAATCAGGGCTTGATCCTCATCATCTACTTTAATATCAATATTTTTCAGATCCAAAATAATTCTATTAAAATCATCAAGATGATTACAAAGAGGCATACGTTCTTTCATCTTGAGGGTATATAACCGTTGCTTCAAATACAATCGGTTAGTGAGGGATTTCTTCATGTACAAGCTCTCCAGCTTCTTCCAAAGTCCAGCGGCCGTTTCTTCATCGGCAACTTCTCTTAAAACTCCATCTGAAAGAGACAACAAAATTGCACTGTGGGCTTTTTCTTCAAGTTCCTTCGTTTCCTCCGTTGATGATGTTGATGGCACCTCGCCATCCAAAATCTTCGCCAAGCCTTGTTGTCGTAACAAAGCTCGCATCTTGATGCGCCAAAGACTGAAACTATTCTGACCATCAAACTTCTCTACTTCAAATTTTGCAGTAGCCATCCCGCAAAATAAATACCCGAGCTCTGATACCAGTTTGTTGTGACAAATGCAAATTCCAAGATCACCAAAGAAGTAGAAAAGTGCAGAATAGAAAAATAACACAACCACACAAGACACCAAGATTTAAGTGGTTCGGCTTAACAAGCCTACATCCACTGGCGGAGACGATCCAGGAGAAATTCACTAACAAAAGAGTGGAGTACAAAGAGTAGTACAAATAAAACCACTCAAACCCAAAAGCCCCAATACACCCCAATCTCACTCAAAAGAGAATTAGATACAAAAGAGAAAAATATTCTCTAAAATTCTCTAAGCATTTCAGCACTCCAAAAGTGAGATCAAAATGAAGAAAAATGGTGCATCTTCTTCTCCCAACAGCACAAGCCTTTCTCTCTCTCTCGGCAGTTTTTTTTTCTTTTCTTCTTTCTCTCTTTTTCTTGCTTAAGTTGCTGCTGCCCTCTCCTTGACCGAATGGCTTCCAATAAAACAACAAACAAAGCCTTTTTCTCAAAGCTTCTAGAAGAAGCTCAATAGATGGAGAAGCCAAATGCACGTGTGAGAGAGAAAGCACAAGTCAACAATATAGGATGCCATACTGCTGTCGGGCCCACGGTAAGGTTGATGAAAACAAGTCACCAATTCTGACAATCCCCAATTTCAATTAAAAGTTTAAGCTTTTAAGATAAATATCAATTTAACATACTTAAGGTCGTAGTAGATAAGCATCCTAACTGGAATAGAAGCAATGGCGCCAACCATTTTATGCTTTCTTTCATGTTACAATTGGGTACATTAATTAGATTGGTTTTAAAAATGAAGAGAGAGTAATAATGAATGGAACTATTTTAGTATATATAAATGTGAATGAAAATATTAAATTGAGAAAGTTTGAGAATCTATTGCAACAATAAAAGTTTAATGAATCAAGTTGCTTTGATTCATTACTTCGACGAAAATCAATTTTCTCTTCTCTTAGACAGATATTTCACCGAATCAATTTTTTCTTCTCTCTGATGGATGTTTCACCAAGCAAAAGGCCACCTTGTTGCAAAAGTAAAAGAAAGAAAAAGATGCTAGTCTTTTATGCATATATATATATACTCCACATGACGTGGCCCCAAATGCAAAGAATTTTAGCGGAATGCTATTCTTTTTTTTTAATTGGCATTTTCCTTTGTTCTCAAGAAATAACTTAATTAGTTAGAAATTACACCTTATGAAGTGGAGGTTACTAATTCAAATCCCCTTCCTCTTTGTATGGACATGTCAAAAATTAAAAAAAATTTGGCATCCTCCTCTCTCACAATGTGGGCTCACTTTAGTCTTATTTTGTGAGAGAATAAACAAAAACGAAAGTCGAAATATATTCTTTCAGATTTTGTGCTGGCTATACCAATATATCAAACATCTCTATTCACACACATACAGGGAGTAGGAGAGGAATCTTGTTATCAAATATATATTCGACTGATGTTGAAATCATAAATACCAAAAGCCCTCCAGTGAATACAAATACCAATTCACATAGATTGATTCGAAAAATCCCTTCTATAAGGAGTCTCTTCCTATATTGTCACATTCTTTTGCATTATAATTTTGTGATGAGGGTTGGATTTAGGAGAGAGCAAGGGACATTATAATAATCCACAACAAGAGAAGCACAGGAAAAATGGAGCAATGCTCAACCAAATTTTTATTATATCAAAAAAGAATAATGATTTTCAATGTTTTCTTATCTCTTCCTTCACACACACACACACACACACACACACACACACACATATATATATATATATATATATATATATATATATATATATAGCTTTAACATTAATTCTACTTTAACTTTCTACGCAGTCTAACTATAATTCCGATACATAAAGTTCCATATATATATATATAAGAGACACTAGAGACAATATTACAATGTATGTTCAACAAACATGAATTTAGAAGAAAACACTTGGGATTCTACTCTAAACCAAAGAAAGTTTTTTAGTCTTCAACTTTTGCATCGTTTAAGAGTACATTTTTTAAGAAGTTGCGATTTGCAAACGTAAAAAAATTGTGTTTTCAAATAGTATGAAAATTGGTGCATTTTTAAAAACATATGATGTTCCCAAGAGATAACTCAATCGGTTGGGACCACGCCTAATGAAGTGGAGATCACTAATTTGAATTCCCCTCCCCCTCTTGTGCGGACATGTCAAAAAATAAATAAAAAATACATGATCTTAATTGCGAAACTGAAATTTTACCAAACACTTAATTGTGTCTTTAAAACTTAGTTTTTCAGATCGCACGTTTTTAAATATTTCTATTTTTTTCTTTTTTTTTTTTTATAAAAAAAAAAAAATGTGCATGAAAAAGCGTTTTTCAAACCGTTTATTCAACTAAGTAGGGCAGAAAAAGCGAACGATTATTAACCCAACATCCATGACATGGTTGTCATGTCATATTGACACTAAATCTTTTTTTTTTTTTTTCTCAAGTATGACAAACACTTAATAAAATATACATGCTTTGGATCATCCAAATAGATCGTCTGGTATTATCATGTCATTTTGGAGTATGTGGCAATGTGCATGACATTGAATACTTGCATCAAGAAAAATTGGGAGTTAATAAGCAAATGAGATGCTGTTAAATAAGGTGAACGTAAACCCAGCTCTCATTCTGGTTTAAAGCCCACCTAATTTTATTTATTTATTTATTATTTATTTTTAGAAAATTAATTGAGGTATTACATATGCAATGTTCCAATATTACATGATCTTCGTAGGCGGGTAACATTTTTCATGACATAAGAAAACACTAACTATATCTACATTATTACCCTAAACATATTAGTCGCAGCTATAATTAGAAAGTTTTGGAATCTAATCACTCCAAAAAAAAATTTTTTTTGACATATCTACAGTAACCAATTTTTTGCCACGTTAATATTTCCTTACGTGTTAATTTGTGCCACATCAATAACGACTTTGTTGACATGTTGAATCTAACACGTCAAAAATTATTGCCGTGCTAAACTCCACACATCAATAAATAGCATCGTGCCAATTATTACCACGTTGCTAAATTTAAATTCATTATATATATCTTCCACGTCAAGAATTCCTGTCGTGTTGAAATAACATGTCAATAATTATTGAGGTGTCAAAATGACAAGTCAATAGTTATTGACGTGTCGAAATGCCACGTCAATACTTATTGATGTGTTAGAATGCCACGTCAATAATTCAGTAAATTGTAATTTAATTATAATATGATTAATTAATATTTATTATGTGTTTCCAAAAAAAAAATATTAGGTAATTAAGAATAATTGGTATACCCTCTCTCTCTCTCTCTCTCTCTCTATATATATATATATATATATTATTTCTTAGTAAGTTATATGCTTATAATTATTAATAACACACCTTATTATAATTATAATTATAATAAGGTGCGTAATTAATTAGGCAATGCTTTCACAATAAGAAAAGTTGATTGACATTGATAATTTTTATTAGGGTTAAATACTAAAAACCCCTATAGGGTTTGGACACTTTATTTTTTCTCCCCTAGGTTTTGATTTGTATCATAGGAGGTACCTGTGGTTTTCATAAAGACCAAATTGGTCATTCCATCTATTGACCATTAGTTGATTTAACAGAAGTCCACGCCACTAACACGTGGACCAATTAAAATTTGACACCTGACATAAGTGGCCACTAATTAAAATTTTTACTTAAAAAAATTAAAAAACAATATATTTTTTTTTTAAAAAAAAAAAAAAAAAAAAAATTGGGGGTGGCTCAACTACCCCCTTTGACCATGGGGTTGGCCTGGCCACCCCTATTTGGAAGAATGGGGATGGCCGAGCCACCCCCAGTGCCCACTGGGGGTAGCTGAGCCACCCCTTGTTGCCCAACGGGGTGGTTTCGCCAAGGGGGTGGTCGAAACCACCCCCTTGGCTCCATGGGAGTGGTCGAGCCACCCCCAGTACCCACTGGGGGTGGTTTCGGCCACCCCCAGTTGGCACGAGGGGTGGCTCGGCCACCCCCATCCGGCCAAATGGGGGTGGCCTACGACCACCCCCAATTTTTATTTTTTTTTTGAAAAAAGATATATTTTTTTGAAAATAAAAAATTTAATTAGGTGGCCACGTCATCATTGATGACGTGGCCACTTATGCTAGGTGTCGAATTTTAATTGGTCTACGTGTCAGTGACGTGGACTTCTGTTAAGTCAACTAACGATTGATGGATGGAAGGACCAATTTGGTCTTTATCAAAACCACAGATACCTCTTGTAATAGAAATCAAAACCTAGGGGAGAAAAAATAAAGTGCCCAAACTCTGAGGGGGTTTTTAGTATTTAACCAATTTTATTACTATATATACATATATCAACCAATGAATATGATTTTTGTTTATTTATTTGGATTACAACACGTGCTTTAATTAATTTTTCAAGGATTTAGACTTATAAGTCTATATCGTAATAAGGTGCGTAGTTAATACCAAGTTTCTTATGAAAAAAAAGATCGATAGCGAAATCAAATCTAGATCGTTGAGAAAACTACAGATGGACAACACTTATTAAACAAAAATCCTACTTATTAATTTAGACCGTTTCAAAATGAACTCTAGACAGTTGAGAAAAATACAGATCGACAACACTTAATGAACAAAAATCTGACTTATTAATTTAGACCTTTCATATAGCTAGCTTGGGTCATGGAATATATAACTACAACACATATATATGCATCCTCTAATTGCACATCTATATATTAATGTCTATCTTTTTGCAAATTCACCCACATGTATATCGAGAAAATGTGACTATCAGTTTCTTCCCAATATGTTATAATTATATAGTTTGATCAATCGGTTTCATATTTTTTGCTTTTCTTTTCATCTTATTCTTATAGCTAATTTCTGTAGCATTAATATATGTTATTGGATCAACCATTAATATTATGTATTAAAAAAATACGAAAATGCTAAGTGTTCTTCTAGTCTTAAGTAACTAAAATATATATTTTTAAAATCCAAGTGAGTAAAATAGAACCCATTTATTTGTTTTTAGTAATTAAATATTTAATATTTAATTAAAAATTCAACGTTATTGTGGCACGTCCTTTTCTGACGTGCTACATGTGACACGTCAATAATTTATTGACGTGTCACATGTGGCACGTCAATAATTTCTGACATGCCACATGTGGACACGTTAGAAATTTCCCGTGGGAACACGTGCCTGCTGCTAGCCCTTTTCTTCCTTCTCCCTCCCGCGCATAGACCTCCCTTCTTCCCTCCCATTTTTTGCTCCGGCCGCAGGCGACCGTTCTCTCTCTCAGCTCGCTCTCTCTCTCTCATAGCTCGCTCTCTCTAGCTAGCTCAAATTTGAACCCAAAAAAAGCCTGACAAGCTAGAAGGCCGCCACTCTCTCCCTCTGCCGGTACTTCGGCCTCTCTCTGTCTTGCTCCTCTCCTCTGGCCCCTCTCCGTATGTCCATCTGCAAGTATATATATATATATATATTAATTAATTAATGATGGGATATGAATTAATTTTTTTTTTTTTTCACCTATGGCCCCAAGGATGCCTTGGGCTTACCCCACCGAGATGAGGGCTTACCAAGTATAGAGGTACTGACAGGCTCCACTGACTAATCCCCGAATCTATGCACTGCACCCTCAAAAATCTTCTACACAAATCGAGTAACTCTTGACTATTCACTAGAAAGTGTGACCCCAAGAGAGAAATAGTACCCAGCATGAATCGAACTTAAGATCAAGAGGGAACACACCCCTAAATCCCCAGCTCTCCGCCAACGGAGCCAACTCCTTGAGGTTAGCATTCATTCTTTTTATTAGGGCTTCTAGTGAATTGATGATGCCGGAAAACCTTGGGACTCATATTAGAGACGAACTGAGAATTGTCATGTCAATTGAATTGAACCAAAAGATTATTAAAAAAATATATATATAAAACCATTTTTTAATCCAGTGGGAAAAGGCGCAAATTTTTTTTTTTTTTTTTTTTTTTTCCAAGGCGTATGTGGTAAGGATCATAAAGTAAAAAAGCACGACAAATTAATGGAGAATGTTAGAAAGCATAATTCAAATGGTGCTGAGTCTAAATGCTGGAGGTGCCCACCATGGACGTGTTTACAAGAAGATTTTCCAAGATATTTTTCGTTTAAAGTTGTAATTTATAGGAATTTAATTATTTATTACAAATTTATGCTATGTCTGACAAAGGGAGGACAATGAGCACTATTCCTTTTTTAAAGTTTTCTGAAATACTATTCTGTGTTGCACATAAACTCATGAAATGCATAATGAAGAGTATAAAGTGTTGAGTTGAATTATTTTGATTAATATGTGATATGCGTTATTCAAATGTTATTGAACTGACGTTAAAACAGTGAGGGGATGCAAATTATGCACGAGTTTGGCTTTGGTTTGTGAGTTTCTTTCGCTTAATTGGAGAGTGGTTGAATAAAAGACTATTTGTTCAATCTTTTCAAGCGCTAACATATTATGGGATCACAAACGAAACTTATTATTGTCCAAATAAAACCGATAGATATATGTTTTTTACTTTTGTAAATAATGAAACGAAAACCTCTAAAAAATTTGAAAGTAAAAAAGCGTGGGCATGTCAATATTTTCTTAGGCTTTGTTTCTTCAATTTAATTTCATTCGAAACGAAAATTGGGATAATTATTATATTGTTGGTAGTTGTCTATCAACATGTCCCCCCCAAAAAAAACAATTTCATATTCTTCAATTCAGATGAATGCCATTACTAATTTACTGTCTCCATCAAAACTAAGATTTGAACATTTACTCAAATAAATAAAAAATCGAAGCTTTGGCTACTTTCATAAGTTTTTTAATAATACTTCTCCTTTCTCTCAACCATGAAATCATAATTATTGGATTTAATTGTACATTCGTCGGCGGAGGCTAGATCCGCACAAGCCTCAAAGGAGAGCGAATCCACGCAACCATCCATGGGAATTGGATCCGCACGGACATTGTTGGAAGACTATCATGATCAATAGCAAAGTAATATTCATATTAATTAAAGTTGATGCCAGCAATATTAAGATGCTTCTCTTTATTCTTCTTTGCCTAATTATCGAGCCTTAATCTTCGAAGTTCAAAGCATTTGCCTATATATATATATATATATTTGGAACGTTGCCTCACTCTACATTCATTACCTTTCATCTTCATCTCCCCATTTTACTCTTCTCCCTTTCACATAGTTGCTCGATCAATCTGGACATATCGACCTGAAGTGACATTCGTGACGAAAGCCGCGACTTATAACACTGTCATCTCTGCCATTTTCACGGTGGATTCAACTCGGTAATTTCGTCATATCTCACTGTTTTTACTCAATTACTTAGGATGTTTGAGCTTTTTCTCTCATTTGGTTGTAAGGGTTTAGGTGTGAAAATTTCACAAATAATTATGGGAGTATGATGCCTGATTCAAATTGGAGGCAATGTTAGGCTTTCTATATTATCGTGTTCGTTTCCGTTATATTTTTCATTCAAGTATGTCAAAGACTTCCTAATATATATATATATATATATACTTTGTGTCATCACGAGTTGTCATGAGAGCAGACGAATGGTACTATTTGGAGTATGTGCTACGCCTGCGACATTTGGACCAAGAGGAATAGGAATTAGATGAACAAATTCGACGTTATTAAGTAATATGAACAAAACTTATGGTTTTCGTGCACTTCTCCTTTTTTAAATTCCTTGGATTACTAGTTGCGTTTCACGTGACCTCGTTACTTATTCCATGATATTTGTGAAATGCAGAACAAAGAGTATACGGCGAGGCATAGAAAGTACTATTAGTCCAAAGACCATCACTCGTGTGGAGAGATATTTATAAGACTCGGTAAAAAGAATGGATCCCTCCAATTCGTTGGAATCTCAAGCATTTGTTAATACTAATCAACCCGACCAAATAGAGACCATCAGTTGCATGAGTTGTGATTCCTACAATGCGGCAGCAAAAGGAAATATCGACTTCTTCAAAGCTATCACCGATCAGCCTCTTGACCTCCTACGAACTCCAAATAAAAATACAATCCTCCATATTTACATCACAACTCTCAATTCAAAATCGAAATCAACTCTCAATGCAGGATCAGAATCAACAACAACGCTCAATGCCGCCGGAGCAGAATCAACAACCCTCATTGCACAATCAGAATCAAGAACCAACTTTGTGAAAGAAATTCTTGACATGTGTCCTTCATTGTTGCAGCAAGCCAGTGCCAAAGGTGAAACTCCATTGCACATTGCAGCAAGGTACGGGCATAGTAACACTGTGAAAGTTCTAATCAAATATTGTGCCCAAACTCTCCGTCAAGACCTTGAAGATCCAATTGAACCAGTAAAGGAAATGCTCAGGATGACCAACAAAGAGAAAGACACGGCTTTGCACGAAGCTGTGCGTTATAATCACCTTAAGGTGGTAAAATTGTTGATTAGTAAAGACCCAAATTTTTCATATTCTGCTAATGATGCTGGTGAGACTCCACTTTACATAGCTGCCGAGAGAGGGTTCAAAGACGTGCTATTCGAAATTTTAGACAAATGCAAATCACTAATGCATGGGGGTCCCCTTGGTAGAACGGCTTTGCATGCTGCCATGGTACATCCTGATATAGGTACTACCTATTTATTTTCTCATTGTTCTAGTTGCATGGTTAATTTAAAAATGAGTAATGTAGCTTTAATTCTTTAAAGTTTATTATAATTTTGATAAAAATTTTGTGGTGGACCAAAAATAATAAATTCATGAAATATATATATATATAAGGACACTTGATATGTATGGTATGACAATTCAACAAACTTATAAGTTTTTAACTAAATTATTTTTTTAACAATGAGATTAGTGTACTTTATTATGGATTTTCGTGTCTCGTTAAGAGATGGTAATTGTAAAAACCAAATAAGGATTTCTTTTTCCTTATTATTTCACTCTTTTCGGCTCAATCTATAATATCGTCCTTTTGTTAAAAGAAGAAATTTCCTCTCTCCCCTTAATAAACATACATAGTTGCAACCAAAGCCACGTTAAATTAGTAGAGAACATAATTAATACTCTCTATCAATTAAATTAAGGCCTAAGTGAAACGTGTTCCATGTGTCTGCATTTGCTTGTTGCAGTTCAACTCATGAAAAAGATTTAATGGAAGGGAGTTGATACAATTTATTTGCATGCGTACTTTATAACAATGTGACTATATATGAGATTATTGTTAATTTGAATTTTATGAAGAAAGTAGAAACTAAACATTAATAAGAAATAAATTCACTTAAGACCCTTAAATTACCTTGTATTTTGAGAAGGAGATAAATTCAAAATCGGTCCATGTAGTTGACCTAAATTACAAATCACTCATTATGATATAAAAAAATAATTTATAGATCTCTGTAGTTGGCATAAATTACAAATTATTTCTTGTGGTATAAAAAATAATTTATAAGTCCTTATGGTAGGCCAAAATAACATTTTACTCACTGAAACAAATTTTCGTTAAGTAACTTAACAGAATCCATTACCTTGTCACATCATACTCAATAAAAATGTGACACATCTTATTATTAATTTCTGACTTTAAAAAATGACAACTAGGGTTTTTCACATCATTTTAGAACCCTATTTAAGATTACACATCAGCCCTCATTTCAAGTCATACTGTTTTAGTAAATTAACCTTATCTCTATTATCCCCAAAATTTTACTGTGTATAACCCTCTCTCATTTTCATTTTCCTTGCCACAATTTGGGAGCATTTTGCAAGAATTTGCCAATCACATCTTTTAACCATTGAAAAATAAATAAAAACAACAATTAAGTTGATAAATTGTGACAAAGTTTTCTTTAAAATTAAGTATGAAAAAATTTGGCTACTCTTTTTATTAAACTATCATTTGTCTTTAGAGCATATAAATTGATTTCAGGAAGTAAATTGTTAATTTGGCCTACCTTGAGGACCTATAAATTATTTTTTATAACGTAATGAGTGGTTTGTAATTTAGGTCAATTACATGGACTTATAAATTACTTTTTATACCACATAGAATGATTTATAATTTAGGCCAACTATAAGCACCAATTTTGCGTTTATCCCTTTGAGAAGACCCCTCAAATTTTAAAAATTCTCAACTTTACCCTTTGAATTTTCAATTTGATGCAATGTACCCCTTCCATCAGTTGTTGGACATTAAAATTAATACAATGACCTTTATACCCATGACCATGATGGGTCTCGGCCAGAGACCCGTCATGGGCCGACAGACCCACAATGGGTCACGGCCGCGACCCAATGAGGATCTAGCTGTGACCCAACCGTGGGTCAACAGAACTAAGCGGGTTTGGCCGTGTCCTAACCCATGGCTGGGTCTGGCCGCGACTTAGCCTTGTGTCTGCTTGCCCACGGGTAACACAGGTGACCCACGATTGGGTCACCTTGTGACCCATATTTTTCTTTTTCTTTTTTAAATAAAAAACCAAAAATTGAAGGCCAATTTGGTCTTTTTTGAGGTTTCCGTTAGGGTTTAACATCGAAAATTGATGGAAGTTAGTAGATTGAATCAAATTAAAAGTTCGAGTGGTGAAATTGAGAGTTTTTGAAATTTAGAAAGATCTTCTCAAATCACGTGGTAATTCATGGGTTATTTGTGAAGTTTCCCCATTAATAAATTACATCGAGATTCAATTATCTTCATAAAATACATTTTTTAATCTCCTGACAAGTCTTGCTTGTGTCATTTAGAAAATCATTAAATTAAACATATTTAAATTATTTTAGGTATGACCACAAGAATTCTGGAAAAAATTGATGGCATAAGTAAAAAAGTCGACAATAACCATTGGACTCCACTTCACTTGGCGGCACACTACAACATATATGACTTCGCTAAGGTGTTGTTGAAATATGATAGAGAAGTAGCATACATGAAAGACACAAAGGGTAGGACACCTCTTCATATTGCAGCTCAACGTGGTTGTGTTGATGCAATGAAAGTGATTGTAGAAAGGTGTCCAGATTGTTGTGAACTGGTTGATAACAGAGGTAGGAATGTACTCCATTTTGCTGTCGAAGGAGGGAGCAAGGGGGGCCGAGAGAAAGTCATGGAAATTATCATAAAAAACTGGTCTCTGAGCAACCTTTTGAATGAGAAGAATGCGGATGGGGATACACCTCTTCATTTATATTCCAATTCCACTTCTTTGATATCAACAAGCAATTTTCTGAGGCACCGTCGAGTCGACAAGATGGCCTTCAACAAACAAAACCACAACGCACGGGAGATTGCTTCAACTGTAAACCATTCAGATTTAGAGGTAACACATTATTTCATCTTGCGTTTGAAAATTACATATTGCTTTATTTTTTTCGTTTTTCAGTTTCCGGTCTCATAATTTAACAATTAAATTTGTAGACTTATGTGGACCCTACAAATCTAATGGTTGATCTATTAAATTTATAGGAAAATATAAGAGAAATATAGAGAAATTATTGACACCAATATTCATTTCTCTTTTTGAAAACCCCAATTTTTGTCACAACCCACCCCCATCCTAAGATGAGAATCCCTTCAAATTTTTTAAAATATGAGATTTTTAGATTTTTAAATATAAGTCATCAATTATTACATCTAACGATCTAAATAAATACATGGTTTGTGTGAGGCAAATGAGTTTGACATGTTGAAAACTAAAATTAATTACCTTAGTAACACAAACTTCTACATTGTTTAGACCATTAGATGTAATGGAGAGCTCAGATTTAAAAATATAAGAATCTCATCTTTTAAAAAAGAGAGTCCCTACTATCACGTCATGGTGTAAAGTAGGTATTTTGCGGCACCCAACAAAAAAAATGACAACTCAGCATTTCTCACAAATAATATAGAGGGTGTTCACATACAATCAAAGCACTCCTGTTCAAAGATAAACCCCTCTTTCTTGATGAATGAAGCAACCCAACCAAGAGGAACAACAGCCACCTTCAACCACTACTGCTGAATGCCATTCATCTCTCTCATTAAATGGGCATATCGTTGTTTAAGGCATAAACAATTTCTAGTCACATAAATCCAGATCTAGATCCAGGGAATTTCATGACATTCTTCTTTCTCTTTGCTCTTACTCCCCTGAAAGTATTTTAAGCCCAAGTAGCTGTCTTCCATGACGGATTCACCCTTGATATGGGCTGCCATCATTCAAAGGCAACCCTCCTTCACGTGAGAAAACAATTGGGTTAGATATAGAAGAGAGAAGTGTGAGGAAACTGTTGACAGAAAGGAATTCCTGCATCCCACGAAATCTCACATGCGACAATAGCAAGTTAATGCATTTGCAAGGAGCTTAGAAAGCTTTTTTCCCCTCTCTAAAACACATCTCGTGTTGGGGTTATCTCACATCGGTTGTGGAAGGGACTAGTGGTCACTTTATAAGTGTGAGGGAAAACCTCACCTCTTGAACTAGCTTTATTTTTTGAGCTAGCTTTTGGAGTTGAGATAGGCCCAAGACCACCCAACACTGGTATTAAAGCCTAGGTTTACCAACAAGTCTCGGCCCAACAGTCCACGGGAAAAACGGGTTGTCGCTGCTCTGACCCAAGGCCCGATGTGTGAGGGGGAGATTGTTGGAGTTATCCCACATCGGTTGTGGAATGGGCTGGTGGTCACTTTATAAGTGTGAGGGAAACCCTCACCTCTTGAGCTAGCTTTTGGGGTTGAAATAGGCTTACACCCAACATCTCGTAATGCGGAGGCCATCAACTTCCATGTATTTAGTAGTTAATTTGATAGCTGAAGGTGGCGGCCCCAGTGATGGTTGAAGGTGGCTGTTGTTCCTCTTGAACGGGCTACTTCATTCATCAAGAAAGAAAGGGCTATTTCGTTTTTTTTTTTTTTAAAAATCTTTTTTTAAACAAAATATATATATTTTTTTAATTAAAATTTTCGATTTGACAAAAACTAATTTTTTTTTTCCAAATTTATATGGGTATTTTTTGTCTTATTGAGAAATCTATAGAGGCATTTTTTTTTTCTTTTTACTAGTCTTGGGGGGACATTGACAATGTTTTAATAGTTTGAGAGGACATTATTACAATTAAAAATTTGATGGAACATTATCAATTAGGTGGTATTTTGAGAAGATATATGGACTTTTACCCTAACATATATCTACACATCAACAATTAACGTTTTAAAACTCCAAAAATTAAATTATGATAACTAATAGTTTCGAGAAATAAATTAAACTCTAAAACATAATTCAGCACAACATTCTTAGTTGGAATTGTCGAGGGCTTGGGAACCTCCGGACAGTTCGAAACCTTTGCCTCTTGGTAAAGGAAAAGAAACCCCAGTTGGTTTTCTTAATGGAAACCATGCTTCAAGCACACCGTATTGAAAAAATTAGACTCCGCATAGGTTTTGGAAGTGTGTTTGTCGTAACATAGTATTGGAAAAGGCAGAGATTTGGCACTTTTTTGGAGTTCGGAAGTAGTGGTTGATATTTAGAATTATAGCTATCACCACATCAATTCCATGGTGAGTGGGGAGGGAGAGGGCCAAAAGTGGAAATTTATAGGCTTTTACGGGCATTCGAAAGTGTCAAAGAGAAAAGAATCGTGGACTCTTTTACGTCATTTGAGTACGTACTTGCCATATGCATGGTTGACCATGGGGGACTACAATGAAATAACTCATGATGAGGAGAAATATGGCATTTGCAGGCAACCGAGGTGGCAAATGGAAGATTTCCGTGAAGCTATCGAAGGAAGTAGACTGTGCGATCTTGGCTTTGTAGGGCCAAAATTCACTTGGAATAATGGCAAAGAAGATGACCAATTCACGATGGAACGACTTGATTGAACGATGGCAAGTGAGGAATGGATGGCTATGTACCCAATTCACAGAGTGGAAATTTTGGCTACGTGTGCTTTTGATCATGCGCCAATGGCTGTAAGTTTTCAAAAAAAATATCCTACAGCAGCGTAGAAAGCGAAACGTATTCTGGTATGAGAAGGCTTGGTATAAGAGTAAGATCCATAATGAAGTTATGAGGAAGGTTTGGAGAGTAAAGCAAAATAACAGGGGAGGTTGGAAGTCGGTCTGGATTAAACTGGAGGAATGCAAAAATTCGCTTATTCAATGGAAAAAGGAGAATAGAAATCCATCAGAAGAGATTCTCACTCAAACTACTTCAAAACTCCTAGAACTTCAAGGAGACGAGGAATCGTGGGACCTTGATGAGAAAAAGGCTCTCTAATCTAAGGCAAATGACATAATGGAAGAAGAAGAGATGAAGTGGCAACAAAGAGCTAAAGTAGATTGGATCAAACCTGGGGATAAGAACTCAAAGTTCTTTCATGCCTGTGCCACAAAGAGGAGAAGGGCAAATAAATTGACTAGCATTATTGATGTGGAGGGGAAAACTTGTGATACACCTGAGACTATTGAAGCAACTTTGACCTCTTATTTCTTGGGAATTCTTGCCACGTCGAATCCGACAGGGGTGGAAGAAGCACTTGATGTTTTACCTAGAAGAATCACGGCTGAGATGAATGTAGATTTGGAGAAGGACTTAACAATTGAGGAGGTCAGTTTGGCTCTTAGCCAAATGGCGCCTCTAAAATCACCGAGTGCGGACGAATTTTTAGCCGGTTTTTTTCAAGATAATTGGGTTGTCGTGGGAAAGGAGGTATTTGTGGCTTTAAAGAATGTTTTCTCTTCTGGTGTTATTATTCCAACAGTGAACTCTACTTACATTGCACTTGTTTCAAAAAAATATAATTCCATCTTGGTCTCAAATTTTAGACCTATCTCGTTGTGCAACGTTTTGTATAAAATTCTCTCAAAGGTGTTGGTGAACAGGTTAAAAATAATTCTCCCTAATATTTTTTCGAGTAATCAGTCAGCTTTTATTCCAGGCAGGCTGATCTCGAATGATATTTTAGTGGCCTACGAAACTCTATATACTATGCATTCTAGGATGTTTGGTCGTGTGGGGTACATGGCTCTGAATCTTGATATGAGTAAAGCGTACGACTGGGTGGAGTGGATATTTTTGGAGAAGGTGATGAGAAAGATGAGTTTTTCTGATAAATGGGTCAACATGGTGATGCAATGTGTTATGACAGTGACCTATTCCATTTTGATCAATGGAGCTCCAATGGGTAATTTTCAACCTTCTAGAGGGATTCGTCAGGGCCAGGTGACCCTCTCACCATATTTGTTCATTCTTTGTGCGGAGGTCTTGAGTGCACACTTTTAGCGTGTAGAATGCACAGGCTTACTTGGGGGGGTCCCAACTTCACCACGAGGTATGAAGATAAATCATTCATTTTTTGCTGATGATAGTCTCATTTTCTGTAAGCCTACAACGTAGGACTGGGGGCAATTTGCGAAATTGTTCGATATCTATGACAAAGCCTCAGGGCAACGGTTGAATAAGGATAAAACTGCAATGTTTTTAGTAGAAATACACCTCAATCTGTACGTGGTTGCATCTTGTCTTTGGTAAGAGTTCCACCTTCACAACGCTATGATACTTACTTAGGACTTCCTGCTCTCATGGGAAAATCTCGAGTAAGGGAGTTTCAGTATTTGAAGGATAGGGTGAAGAGGAAAATGTCAGACTGGAAGATTAATCTCCTTTCACAAGCAGGGAAGGAGGTTTTATTAAAAGCAGTGGTGCAGGCAATTCCTACGTACAGTATGAGCATTTTTTTTGCTACCAAAACAACTTTGCAAGGATTTAAATAGGTTGATGCAACAATTTTGGTGAGGGCACACAAGAAAGAAAAGAAAATTCACTGGATGAGTTGAGAAAAAATGAGCTTTGCTAAAGCTAAAGGAGATTTGGGGTTCAGAGATATTGTTTGTTTTAATAAAGCCCTTTTGGCAAAACAAAGTTGGAAAATAATGCAGAATCCGCAGAGTCTGGCTGCAAAGATTATTTCGGAAAAGTATTTCCATCGGGGATCCTTTATGTCCACAAAGGTGGGGAATAAGCCTTCCTATGCTTGGCGTAGCATCTTAGCAGGCAGGGAGCTTTTCCAGGAAGGGATTTTTTGGAGGATTGGTGATGGGTGTTCAGTATCAATTTGGGGAGTCAAATGGATCCCAAGACCATCAACATTTCCCATTCAATCCCCTTGTACAATTTTGTCCGAGGAAGCAAAGGTAGCTGAACTCATAGAAGAAAACCCGGTCAAATGGAAGGAAACTCTGATTCGGACAATATTTGATCCTGAGGAGGCGGATTTAATTTGCTATATTCCTATTAGCAACTACCAGCAGATGAACAAAATGATTAGGCATCCTACAAGCTCTGGGGAATTTTCTATAAAAAATGCTTATCACCTTGAGAAGGAGCGTCAAGATAGGAAGCAAGGAGAGAGCTCCAACCAAGGTAGAGGGCAAGCGATTTGGACGACCATACGGGGCTTAAAAGTTCCAAACTCATCCAAAGTCTTTTTGTGGAGAGCCTGTAAGAACATCTTACCTACTAAGGATAATATAAGAAGAAGAGGTATTATTGATGAAGATCTATGCATTTTCTGTTGCAGTGAGAAGGAAACGGTTCATCACATCCTTTGGGACTGTCCATCGGCGCAAGATGTGTGGGGTACCAGCAGCCGCAAGCTTCAAAAGTGTGGAAGGAGATATAGTGATTTTATGGATTTTTTCGAGGAGATGTCGGTACGGTTAAATGGGGAGGACCTAAATCTCGTAGTTCTAACATTAAGGGGAATATGGCAGCGGTGGAACTTGGCTAGGGAGGGCCTGATGCGGTTCACACAGGCAAATGTTAAGACGCCGAACCATGTAGACGAAGGGAGTGAAGGAACGGGCATGAAATGGCAAGCACCTCAGTCTAGCTTCTATAAAGCCAATTGGGACATCGCTATCTCCTCGGAAAGAAAATGTATGGGAATAGGAGTGATTATTAGAGATGAAGGAGGATGTGTTCTTGCGGTCCAAAGCAAGACCATACTGGCTGTCCATGAACCAGCTAGAGGAGAAGCACTGGCAGCTTTGTATGTAGCGGAACTATGCCGTGATCTAGGCTTCTATGAGGTTATATTTGAAGGAGATTCACTGTCAGTGGTTAAGGCGATCGGGGAGAGAGAGCAAAATTGGACCCGGTATGGGTACATTGTGGAGGATACTAAGATAGTGCTAAGAACTCTCCGACAATGGAAGATTTGCCATGTCAAGCGAAATGCAAATGGAGCAGACCACGGGTTGGCGAAGGAGGCGTCAATGTTCGTCATGGATAATATTTGGATTGAGACTCCGACTTGTATTTTCAATATTGTTCTTTTAGAGCTTAATGCTCTTTCTTTATAGAGTCATGGCTCTTGTATTCTTTGTTTCACTCAATGAATGAAAAGTACCCAATTTTTCTCAAAAAAAATTCATATTTTGACAAAATAAAATAAAATAATTGAACATGAGGTATATAAAAATTCATAATAAATCATTAACAGAAAATTCAGCCTAATAAAAAAGCCATATTAAACCCCTTTTGAAATAAAAAATATTGTACGTGTTCTTTTTATTATAAGCTATATACAACTTCCTAATAATACCCTTATAAATATTACACAGATGTCAAAAATTTTCAAAGCATTGGGTCAACTACCTCAACGAGTAATAACTCACAAAGATGAGAAAAAGGACAAGCAAGACGAAGAAAGAAGATCAATGTTGCAGAAAGCATCCGAAGTCCATTTGGTAGTGGCTACACTCATTGCAACTGTGACCTTTGCAGCATGTATTAACATGCCTGGGGGATTCTTGGGTGAAAAAGGCAAACACCAAGGATCTGTGCTTCTTAGGAAAAATGCTGCTTTCAAAGCATTCGTTATTACAGATACTTTATCTATGGTGTTGTCGAGTTCTGCTGTCTTCTTGCACCTATTGCTGCCATTTATGTTCAACAACAATATTGATGGTACTCAAGAGCGTCGCACCAAACTTGTCATTTTGGCCTTCAAGTTCATTGTGTGGGCCATGATAGCAATGGGGCTGGCATTTGTCACGGGCACATATGCTGTGTTAGAGCCTTCCTTGGGTCTCGGCATCGCCAACTGTATCATTGGCTTAACCTTCTTCTCTATACTCCAATATGTGAATAAAAAAATTGTTGGCTTAAGCTTCTTCGAGATTTTTTCGGGTCTTTGTCCTTGGAAGTTGGAAATTTCATTAAAATAAAATGAGAATTCAGGGGACTAAAACAGGGACGTCAGATAAGTTAAGAGTCCAAGTGTATCTGTTCATCTATTTAAAATTCAAATGTATATGCATATATGTAAATGCTTATCTCTTGTAACCAATTCAATTAAAATACAAAGCCTATACCTGTGTTACGGGAAAACAGTATACTAATTCAAGTGTGTTGCAACTCTTAATCTTTTATGCACAACTTTGCATGCTTGACATAATGAAACACCTGGCAAAATTTGAGTTTTCGTTTCTGCTGTTAAAAACTGGACAAAAAATATAACTAAAGGACTTATTAGTTAAAATTAAGATCATGAGTCCCAAATCACATATATAATTTCCTTTTGAGGAAGTATATGGTTTGGTTTATGGTTCATTATCTGTCTTTCATTCGATTCATTTTCATGAAAATCATGGAAGATGGATTTCTTCTCAAGCTACAATATGACCGACAAGGAATACCTTCGTTTGTTTATTCCACCACCACATCTTCCCCATGCTCTTGCCGGGTTTCTCGAACATTAAAACCAGGTTCTTTTTCTTAAACCCTTCCTTTATTTTGTTTATTTCCTACCAAAATTTGCTCCACTGGGTTGCTTTTCTTTCCCAAAATGACGTTTCTTTTATGCACTAGATTGATTATTGGGTTTGAAATTTATTATAATGTAATTAGAGCGGCCCAAGGTCCTGCCTTAAATGGGTATAAATAAAAATTTATGCCCAGGGATATCAAAATTTAGGAAGTAAACAGAGCATGTCAAATCTCTGTTGAAGTTGTACTTTTCACGGTTGATAATTTGATTCCAGGGTGAAGTTTCTTAGCTTGTGTATTCTTTTTCTTTTTCCCTTGGCCAACTAGAACTAGTTTTTCTTTCATCGAATAGATTGGGTTGATAGGTGACTTTCTAATGCTACAAACTGCCTCCCTTTCTTTGGAGTCCTGCTTCATATCAATCTCTTTTACCACAGTTTGGATGTGCATGCAAACAAAATTATTCAGTTGTCTCCTACTTTCGTGTCGTTTGGTTCACAGAATTTAACTTTCTCCCGACATCCACATTAGAATGCTTTGATAACCATTTCTAATCAAATATAAAATATATGGTATTTGATATCTTTAATTTTCATTTAGAATGTGGTGCATGTTCACTTTGTATTATCATCAATTGGTGAAAGTTGGCTGGTTCCGTATTATCTTCAAACATATCTGGATTAAGAAAAGATATGTTTGAAGAAGTATGAAACTAAAATATGTGTAACTGGAGGAAATGGCAATTCATGCCATGCTACCTAGCTAGTCTACTCATTGGCTTCTTAGTCCTAGATTTTGAAAATTTTCCTTCCGCAAGCCTAATGATGGCAACAATCTAGCGAGCTAGATTTAATGGTCCAATTATATATGTGTCTAATATTAATGCGGGATAAAAATGACAAAAATCAATTCTCCTTTTCATGACACAGAATTGGACTGTAAAATTGAAACAAAAAGAACCTCTCAAATTAAAGTTTGAGGTCCATCCATACAAGCATCTAGATAACAAAAAGACAACTAAGATCGAGACGACATAATTAAATATCAAATTCTCAATGATAAGTACGATTCAAAGTTTGAGCGTTTTTATTTCTTAATGATTTCATTATTTTACCTTGCAAAACTTAACTACTTTTTCACTTTTGCATCCGATGTTTAAAAATTAAGAATCTATTTTCACTAAGTTTCAAAAATTGTAAGTGTTGCCCATCTGTTACTCAAATTCGTCTTCTCTAACAGAAAATGACCCACGTATGCCACACGTGGATCTTTAGGGGAGAATGTCCCCAAAATACCCTTGACAATCAATTTTAAAAAGCTTAGATTACTTTGTGAATGGTGATGTGGTATCAAACATTTCTCTTTTTCATTATAAGGAGCTCCTAGTGAATTGATGATGTGGCAAAACCTTGGACTTATTAATTAGAGACTAACAGCGCATGTTTTAAGAATTGCCATGTCAATTGAATTGAACCAAAAAAAAAAAAAAAAAAAACCAATTAATTAATTAAAAGAATAAAAAAGAAATTAATTATTATTATTATTATTTTGAGGCGGATGTGGTAAGAATAATACAGTAAAAAAGCGACAAATGGAATGTTAGAAAGCACAATCCAAATGGTGCTGAGTCTAGATGCTGGAGGTTGAGGTATTTACAAGAAGATTTCAAATATGATATTTTCGTTTGAAGTTGTAATTTATAGGAATTAACTATCTAGTACCAACTTCAAGAAAAAAGCCTTAATTGGAGCCAAATTTAGCAGCCTCTCACATCCACATTATTTAGAAGCAATTTTGTTTTGTTTTGTTTTGCTTTGTTTTTTAACAAATTCAAATGCAAATTTAGAATTTGATTACTTGAAAAAAAATCACAGTTTTATATTTTTCTATAAAATTCACGCTCGGTACAAACTCAAATGCTCAAAACATCCATAATTGCATGCATTTTTTAAATTTAAGACCCATATTTGAGTTGAGTCCACTTCTAATCCAAAAAAATAGATTGAAATTCCTGTAATATTTAGAGTATTTTAGAAGATACAAATCTTAAAATTCCAAATGTTCCTTATTAAGAAAAAAAAAAAAAAAAATCCCTAACTAAAACGGTACGTATCGAGTTGTGGAAAGAAAGTCTAAAACTATTCATTTCAAGGGGACAAAAGTGGTGTGTAGACCCCGCATTACCTAAGATCTGCAAGGAATTTAGATCCTGTCTGCTCTATACAATGTCCCAGATTTTAAGAATTAAAGCCCCTTGTACTGTAGGACCATAACGATGTCTTTCGCTGTACAACATGTTTTTCTCAGTTGCTTTGATTCGTTACTTGTACTACGCTTTCCTGTTGCCAGATTACGTTTTAACAAGCAAAGTAATTTGTGGTTGGTTTTGGTTGGTGCAAAAATGAAAAGAGCAGAAAGATGTGGACTTCACTCTTTTGAGAACACAACAATGTACTTTACTGTACTACATTTTCTTTCTCGAGTTGCTTTGATTTCTTACTTCTACTACCACAATCATTTTTCCCTTCTCTTATATAGATGTTTCACCAAGCAAAAATGAATGAAAGAAAAAAATATGCTAGTCTCGTATGCGTATTAATCCACATGGGCCCAAATAATAAATTATTAAATTTGTGATATATTATTATTAGATTTTGGTTCAATAATAATTTTAAATGTCACATTAATTTTAAAAGAACGTAAGATGAACATGAAAACAACATTTAGGATTACTCCACTTTAAATAAGATGAACAAAACTTATGGTGTCTTCGGGTCAATAAAAAGAAAAAATTCAATTTATGCTTTGTCTGACAGATGGAGGACAATGAGTCAATGAGCACTTTTCCTTTTTTAAAGTTTGTTGAAATACTATTTTGTTGCAAATGAACTCATGAAATACTTAATGAAGAGTATAAAGTAGTTGAATTATTTTGATCATATGTAATTCAATTGTTATTGCCTTTTGGCTTAAAACAAGGAGGGGATACATATATAGACACAATCCCAAACGCATCATGCACAATATATTATATATTTTCACACCTAGGGGTTTAGGTGTGAAAATTTCGCAAATAATTATGGGAGTATGATGCCTGATTCAGATTGGTGGCAGTGTTAGGCTTTCTATATTATCATGTTCTTTTCCGTTATATTTTTCATTCCTTTTTTTTTTTTTTTTTTTTTTTACATGTCCGCACAAGAGGAGGGAGGGGGATTCGAACTAGTGACCTCCACTTTATTAAGTGTGGTCTCAGCCGATTGAGCTACCTCTTTGAGACTTATATTTTTCATTCACGTATGTCAAAGACTCCCTAATATGCATTTATACTTTGTGTCATCACGAGTTGTCATGAGAGCAAACGAATGGTACTATATATTGGGAGTATGTGCTACACCTGCGACATTTGGACCAAGAGGAATAGGAATTAGATGAACAAAATCGACGTTATTAATTAATTAATTAATATGAACAAAACTTATGGTTTCCGTGCACTTCTCCTTTTTAAAATATATTGATTCCTTGGATTACTAGTTGCGTTCCACGTACATGAACATGACCTTGTTGCTTATTTCATGATATTTGTGAAATGCAGAACAAAGAGTTTTTTTTGAGGCATAGAAAGTATTATTAGTCCAAGGACCATCGCTTGTGTGGAGAGATATTTATAAGACTCGGTAAAAAGAATGGATCCCTCCAATTCCTTTGAATCTCAAGCATTTGTTAATGCTAATCAACTCGAGCAAGCAGAGACCATCAGTTGCATGGATCGTAATTCCTACTATGCTGCAGCAGAAGGCAAAATCGTGGTCTTCAAAGATATCACCGATCAGTCTTTTGACCTCCTACTAACCCCAAATAAAAAGAAAGTTCTCCATATTTACATCAAAACCCTTAATTCAGGATCTGAATCAACTAACCAACTCTCCAGTTCGTTTGAATCTCAAACAGAGGCCATCACTTGCATGAGTTGTGATTCCTACAATGCTGCAGCAAAAGGAAATATCGACTTCTTCAAAGCTATCACCAACCAGTCTCTTGACCTCCTGCGAACTCCAAATAAAAACACAATCCTCCACATCACAGCTCTCAATTCAGGATCGGAATCAACTCTCAATGCTGGATCAGAATCAACAACAACCCTCAATACAGAAGCGGAATCAACAACCCCCAATGCAGGATCGGAATCACCCACCCTCATTGTACAATCAAAATTAACAACAAACTTTGTGGAATAAATTCTTAATATGTCTCCCTCATTGTTGTGGCAAGCCAATGCCAAAGGTGAAACTCCATTGCACATTGCAGCAAGGTACGGGCATGATGGCATGGTGAAAGTTCTAATCAAATATTGTGCCCAACTCTCCGTCAAGACCTTGAAGAGGGGATTGAACCCGTAAAGGAAAAGCTTAGGATGACGAACAAAGAGAAAGACACGGCTTTGCATGAGGCTGTACGTTATAATCATCTTAAGGTGGTTGTTAGATAATATTATTTATTATTATTTACTTTCTTTGGTATTATAGGGTTACTAGGTTTACCTTTTCTTATTCTACTAGGTCTGTATTATTCGCCTATATATAGGCCTCTTCTGTACATTATATTGTGTGATTCAATATACAACCTTATTCTCAACATGGTATCAAAGCACAGGTTCTGAATCACCTCAAAATTTGTTCGCGTCTAAATATTTTTCCTCCGGCGCCGCCAGTGTTATCCGGCGAATCCTTCTCTCTGATCCTCACGGTTCTCTATCTTCTCCTCGAGGTTTTCAGCGTATCACTATACCGCTTGAAAGCCCGGAAGACAACCGTCCCAGAGCCGCCGCACACAGCCATATCGGAGCCCACACGCTCTGCCCAAAGGTTCGGCAATTCCGCCACTACCGTCCAGCCACCACGGTGGTCCGATTGCTTCCCTCAGGCCACCAATCGATAGATCTGCTCCCTAGGATTCCGGAACAGGCCTCAGATCCTCCATACGACCTTCCACGCGCCCCCAGAAGTTTCGCGCGTCAGATCCATGCGCCAGTACACGCCTCTTCCGTTCACGCGTGTACCACACGCGCCATCGCACCCACGTGCCACGTCATCATAGCCACGTCAGCCCTAATTGCCACGCCAGCATAGCCACGTCAGCCCTACGTGCCACGTCACCAGTGACATGTCACCACTTGTGACACGTCATCAGTGCAACGTCAGCATTACGTGCCATGTCAGCATAGCCACGTCATCAGTATCATGTCAGAACTTGCCACGTCATTAGTGCCACGTCAGCGTTGACTTTGGCCGTTGACCGTTGACTTTTTGTTGACTTCCAGAGTTGACCAGGTGCTTTCTTACCTATTTTTTTCGTCCTGATTTCATATTTGTAGTCTGTTTTTGCATTTGAGCCTTCCAGATGGCACAAAACGAGATTTTCATCATGTTCGGACTGTATTGGATGGAACAAACTATATGTTATGGTCTTAATCTATGCGCAGCTTTCTTAAAGGCCGCAAGCTTTGGCTTTATGTCACTGGGGAGATCCAAAAGCCAGTTAAAAAGGATTTTGAGGCAGATGAGGCTTTTACCACTCGTCTTATTGATTGGGATAGCAAACATCATCAGATTCTTACATGGTTCCGTAATACCACTATCTCATCTATTTCTGCACTCTTTGGTAGCTTTGATGAAGCAAAGGGTGCTTGGAATATGCTTGCTTCTCGTTATTCTTCTGTAGATGGTGCTCACGAGTATCAGCTTTTGTTTGAACTTTTCCATCTCAGGCAGGAATCTGGTCAGAGTATCAATGATTTTCTTGCCCGCATGCAATTCTTGTGGAACCAAATTCATGTTTCTGATCCTATTTGGAAGGATCCCACTGATGCTCAGATGTATGTTACCCGTAGAGATCAACATCGCCTTCACCAATTTTTGATGGCTTTGCGTGATGATTTTGAGCCTGTTCGTGTGCAACTATTACATCGTTCTCCTCTTCCCACTTTGGACACTGCTATCTTCGAACTTGTCCGTGCCGAGACTAGATCGCAGACTATGCGCTCTCAGCCTAGTCATACAGTGTTGGCTGCACCATCCTCTGGCTCCTCGTCATTCCAGCGAGAGTATTATGACAGGTCAGGTACTTCTCGACTCCCTCCTAAGTCTCGCGATAATAATTACTGTCGCTATTGTCGACGTCGAGGGCACACTATTGACAAGTGTTGGCGTAAGGGAAGATCTAATGCACCCACAGCAACAGTTGCTCATACTGAAAGTGGTTCATCTCCAGTTGCTTCATCTCCAGCTGCTCCCTTTTCAGTTGCCCCCTCTGGCCACGCATCAGGATCTAGTGTCACCTTATCTGCAGCTGACTTCGAGACAATAGTCAACCAGGTCGTCCTATCTCGTTCTGGTAATGCATCTTCCTTTGTCCTCTCAGTTTTGCCAGGTACCTCTTCCTCTTGGCTCTTTGACTCTGCTTGTTGCAATCACATGACACCTCACCCTACTTCCTCTACCACATCTGTACCTTCCCATCATTCTTCATTCATTCGCACAGCTGATGGCTCCATTATGACTGTTAAAAATATAGGCACTATCAATACACCTTCCCTTTCTGTTCCTGAAGTTTTTCATGTGCCTGGATTATCCTTCAATCTTCTTTCTGTTGGCCAACTGTGTGAACTTGGATATAGACTTGTTTTTTACTTTTCTGGTGTGCATGTACAGGATCCTCGTACGAGTCAGACCATTGGGACCGGGCGTAGAATTGGGCGTATGTTCGAACTATCATCCTTACATCTCCCCGCCACAGGCATCTCTGCTGCAGCCTCTTCATCATCACCATCTCTTGCACTTTGGCATTCGCTTCTTGGTCATGCATCTGCCTCTCGCGTTCAATTTTTAGCTTCAAAGGGTTTGTTAGGTTCAGTTTCCAATAATTCTTTTGATTGTAGTTCATGTCAACTTGGTAAACAACCGGCTTTGCCATTTAATAATAGTGACTCTCATGCTACTGCTTCTTTTAATTTAATTCATTCTGATGTTTGGGGACCTTCTCCCGTTGCTAGTATGAGTGGCTCACGTTATTTTGTTATTTTTGTTGATGATTTCTCTTGTTACAAGATATGGGTGTCTCTCTTTCTTCTGCTACTCCTGTATACTGTGATAATAAAAGTGCTATTCAGATTGCTCATAATGATGTTTTTCATGAACGGACAAAACATATTGAGATTGATTGTCATTTTGTTCATCATCATCTTCTTCAGGGCTCACTACAACTTCATTCTGTCACGTCCCGTGATCAGCTCGCAGACATCTTTACAAAGTCACATCCTCCAGGACGTTTTCGTGATCTTGTGTCCAACCTCAAGTTGGTCTCTCGCACTCCACCTTGAGCTTGTGGGGGGCTGTTAGATAATATTATGTTATTATTATTTACTTTCTTTGGTATTCTAGGGTTGTTAGGTTTACCTTTCCTTATTCTACTAGGTCTGTATTATTCGCCTATATATAGACTTCTTCTGTACATTATATTGTGTGATTCAATATACAACCTTATTCTCAACAGTGGTAGAATTGTTGATCAAAGAAGACCCTGATTTTTCATATTCTGCTAATGATGCTGGTGAGACTCCACTTTACATAGCTGCCGAGAGAGGGTTTCAAAGTGTGTTGTTCGAAATTTTAGACAAATGCAAATCACCAATGCATAGAGGCCCCCTTGGTAGAACGGCTTTGCATGCTGCTACGATACAACGTGATATATATAGGTACTATCTATTTATTTTCTCAATGTTCTACTTGCATGGTTAATTTAGTAATTAATGAGTAATGCAGCTTTAATTCTTTAAAGTTTGTTATAATTTTGATAAAAATTATGTGGTGGACCAAAAATAAAAAATTCATGACAATAAGGACGCTTGATATGTGTGGTATAACAATTCAACCCTCTTATAAGTTTTTAACTACTTATTTTTATCACAATTTTTTTATAAACAATGAAATTAGTGTACTTTATTATGGATTTTTGTGTCTGTTTAGCCTTTAGGATATGATAAACTGTCAAGACGAGGTCTGACGTATTGTGATAATTGCTCCAACTTCTTGACAGCCAAAGTTCATCAACTTGGAAGAACAACGTGTTATCCATGCATGTTTAATTAGAATCTAACACAAGAAGTATATTTCTTCAAATTTCAAATATTATTTTCAAATTAAAAGATTTAAATTTTATCATATGATCAGCTTGTCGATATTAATGTATGAATGAATATGATAGCTATTGTTGAGGGAATAAATGTTGAATTCTTAACATCCTAAGAATTTTAAAGAATCCTAATTTAATACGAAGAGTGATTTATAATTAGGCTCATGAATCACATAGATGTCTACCAGTTTTAGGCAAAGTTTGTTGCAAAAGTTAATGTGTCGAGAGGTATATATGTGTGCCAATCAATTTGCTACTTTTTTACTTTTTTCCCCTTTTCCCCTCTCCTGCTTTGATTAAAAAAAAAAAAATCAATTTCCTACGAGGAATATTGGCTTTGCATTTCTCGATCGTATTTATAAGAATTCCACATAACTATCACATTGTACCAAATTTTTACATGACATAATGATGTAAGACACTCCCAAGAAATTAGTCCGAGGAGGAATTTCCGAGAGATTATTCTAGGAAGAGTTTCCGAGAAATCATTCTTGAGACTTCATCCTTAGAGATTTTTTCGAGAGATTATTCCCGAGAATCCAAATCCGATGGATGATCGCCAAAAGGTAACCTGAGCCATTCCAATCCGAGAGTTCATACCAAGGTTAACATGCATATATACCCCAAGATGAAAAGGCACAACTGGCACGTTAATGACGAGAATCACCGCTAAGCTAAGATCTTATTTACTAAAGATTTTATTTTAATTAAGACTTTATTTCCTTTTTTTACTGGCCGTGTTTTGCTTTCTTCGAGGAAAATAGGATTGCATCGCTGACAATGGTAGTCTTCTGTCGAGAAAAGGCATGACCATCTATATATGTTGATGTTTATCAAATTTTCACATGACATAATAATGTTATTGAGGTTGGATGAGTCATGGAAATTTTTAAGGCCGTTTGCTAACCTCTTCCATGTTTTTTTCTTTTTTCTACCAAGAAAGTTTTTTTTTTTAAAAAAAAAATTAACAAAAATTTTAACCACAAAACATTTACTACAAACTCAAATGAATTTCACATTTATGTCATATCAAAATAAGTTTTCAATAAAAAAAAAAAAAAAAAATTACATTCTAAAAAAGAAGAGTTATCAAACACTTCAATACTTTATTTTGTATTCTCATATATGATTGTTTTGTATTATTTTTTTGGTCTATTACACCACACCGACAAAATATAAGAATTATTATATTAAGTTTAAAACAATATTGTTAATGACTCAGTCTTCGTTGGACGCTAGGGAAGTCCAGGAGCACTACGTCAGAAGTGAGTGTATGGAAATATTGGTGTTGAAATTAATAACGCTATCCAATCAAAGACCAACTAATTCGTGATTAATTTGGCAATAAAGACCTGTCGCATATATCTCGAGATCAAGAGTCTTCGTTTCACATTTGTGATTAATTCATCACGACTGGATTTGTAATTATATGCAGTAATGTTTGAAAATTCAGCTGCAATTAATCCTTGTTAACTTCTTTATGATTGTACTATATATAACCAGTCAAAATTTTCATTTACAAACATCAAATCAATAAAATAAAATAAAAACCAAGACCTTTTTTAGAAATCGATAGTTTATGGAGAGCCTTTTCACTTGAACACAACTTTTCCACCAAAATCTTTACAGGTGTGTAAGCTTTTGCTTCCCAAACTGATGTACCTCAGCAAATCTTAAGCTTGAGACCCACTTGCAACATTTCCACCAAATAAGATACGTGCCCAATTTTTCAGACCATGTGTGAGGGAGAGGAGAGATATGAACAACTAAGGAAAGAGACTCTTGTAGGTGACATGAAATTTAATTTCTCCCACTAGCTTGGAAGAAATTTGTGTCCAATAATAAGAACCCCTTCTTGTACACTGTACAGTTTGACAAAGTCGGTCTTATTGAGTGGTCCTCCTATGGCAGCAACCCTTTCTTGACTTGGTCGCGACAAGGACAAAAGACAAAGAATTAAAAGCAAGAGAGAGAGAGAGCAACGTCAAGTTAAACATAAATTCATATTACAGTAATAGAGAAAGATCTCTACAATTAAGTATTAGCAACTAAGTGACTGGAAAGGAATTTCAACTATCGACACCGGTCAATACGTAGCACTTATCGTCAAAAACAACACTCCAAAATTGTATTAAGATTAAACCACAAACGACCATTCAATCTTTAACAAATGTGAAAAAAGCGTCACAATTTTCTTCTTTTTCTTTTTTTTTTTTCTCTTCTTGCGCCGCACTCTTTCTTTTTTCTCCTTTTTCTCTTTTTTTCGTCTCTTAGTCTCCTAGACTCACGTGAATATATTGCATACAAAAAATTTCAACTCTTTGTGCTTATTCACGTGGGTGTTGGTCTCCACCTAAAGAGGGACACCCCAACAATTAGGACATGTTATATTTTAACATTTTCTACAATTATTATTTATTTTTCTTTAGCACAATGAATTCTTACTTGGTCCATGCTACAATAACAGCTCATTAAGTTGGGCTGAGGCAGTGGCGAAGCCAGACATTTCATAATGTAGGGGCCAAAAAAAATTTTTGCATCCTAAAAATTGTGTTGTCCTAAAATTTTTTTTTGAGGGGTAGTACCACTAACATGTATTATTCTCTTAATTTGATCAAAGCCTAAAAAGACTAAACAGTATCATAACGCATTAACACAACAACACAAATAGCAATAATGCAATATAACACTTCAAATTCGAAAATTAGTTTCCAGCTTACTTTGCAGAAATTCACACTCAGTTTCAAGCTTTCAGTTATCAGTTATGCTACAATTTTCGTCGTATTGTTTAATTGTTCTACATCAAATTGATGTCCATTTATAATGGGTACCACTAACATGTATTATTCAATTTATTCTCTTAATTTGATCAAAGCCTAAAGAGCCAAAGAGGCATAACACAGCAGTAATATAACACTTTCAGTTTCTGGAATCAGAATAAAAATAATTAAGTAGATTCTTGGAATACCTCAGTGTTTCCGGTAAAAGTCCAAGCTCCATTTAGGTAAATAAATCATAATAAAGGACGAGGTACCTCATGATCAACAACTCCGATTGACGATCGTTTGTGGTCCGATTGGGCAGAAAATTGGCAGGGATGTTAATGATACGTGATTCTTCATTGTGAACTGTGGAGATTAGATTTTGAGCCATTCTGTATCGGGGATGAGGAGAGGAAGAAAAGGAGATAAGAAAAGGAAGAAGAGAAACGAAGGAAAGATGAGAACATTGAGAAGAGAAGAAAAGAAAAGGGAGAAAGAAAAATGAGGAGAGAGAGGAGCTGATGAATTGTCAGGTACGAAATAATAATTGTGTATACCTTAAGACAAAAATAACCTTTGTCTTATATAACTATGATGAAGAAAGATAAGTGCAAAATAGTCTTATACAGGGAGAATGTAGGGGCCTCGCTGGAACTTGGGGAGAATAGAAGAAAGAAAAATTTTTAAATGTAGGGGCCCGAGCTGGAACTTGAGGAGAATAAAAGAAAGAAATTTTTAAAATGTAGGGGCCGTGCTGGAACCTGGGGAGAATAAAAGAACAATTTTTTTTTTTTTTGCAGGGGCCGTGGCCACTGCCCGCCCTAACGTGGCTCCGCCACTGGGCTGAGGCCTGAGGACAATAAAGTAGTGGATGACAGGAAAATGTGAAACAACTGGAATTGGAAAGAAAAAAAAAAAATTCTGAAACATGATAGGATCGGTGCAATATGTGGTGGTTAGGTTTCCAGCCGAAGGAGTTTGGGACAAAGTCCGAAAGAAAGTAGTGGATGACATCTTTTCGTACACCACTGTCTTTTGTCTCCTGTCTTACATCTTTTCCTTCCTTTTACTTTTCCAGTCTTCCCTATTCTTTGAGTTTGTTCATACCTGCTCAAATTATTTACAGAGCACACCAATAAAGTAGTGAATGACAGGAAAATGTACATGAAACACGTGGAAAGAAAAAGCAATATGTGGTTTTATACCTTTTCCTTTCTTTTACTCTTACCCTTTTCCTTCAATTTGTTCATACCTCATGCTCAAATTATTTACAGGGGTAAAACTCTCTGAAACTAGTGCGAAATTCAATTTTATCCTCAACTTGTTATAGACTTTGCCTATATATTTGGGAACAACGTTGCCTTACTCCACACTACTCATAAGTCATAACCATCTCACCTGCCTTTTTTTGTTTTTTTCTTTCTCCGGTGATCATTTCTTTGTTTTTCTTTAATCATCTTCGTCTCCCCATATCACTCTTCTCTGTCTCACATAGTTGCTCAATGTGGACATAACGACCTGAAGTCACTTTCATGCTGGAAGCCACCACTTACGATTGTCATCGCCACCACGGTAATTTCACCATATCTCACCTTTTTTACTCAATTACTTAAGATGTTTGAGCTTTTTCTCTCATTTGGTTGTTGCCGTTTAGCTATGAAATTTCGCATAAGAATTCGTAATGTAAGTTTTGTTGGCTTAATTCAGTTTCAAAATGTAAAGATTACTGTTTACGAGCTCAAACAGTAATATAGAATACGCAGGATCCAATCTCCACCGTTCATAATGTAGATTCATGTATTATGAACGTTCCTGCAAAATTTCAGCTCAATCGGACCACAAACGTCCAACGATCGGAGCTGTTGATTAAGACTGGACGGCATTTCCAGAATGCTGTTTCACCCATTGCATGTCCCGTCCGGACAGGCCTTCCCCGGATCTGGACCGCATTTCCAGAAACCTTATTTTTGCTCCACAAGGCCCTGTCCGGACACCCCGTAAGTTTTAGGCCCAAAAACATGATTTTAAGTGGGTTAAGTCTAGGGTTTTGTCGGGGGTATATATACATCATTATAGAAAAGAGGCACGAATTTTTTACCCCAGAGAGTTCATCGGAGGCTGTGCTAAGAGAGATCATATGTGGTGAGCGTTAAATTAAATCTCTTAGAATTTTAGTTATTCATTTGATAAATCTACGGTTGAAAATTGGAAGGGTCCGATAAAGGAGAATCACGTTGAAGAAGATTGTAAGTAAAGAGACGAGTTATAGGCTTGTCGATCTTACAAAGCCAGGGTCTTGCAAAGGGTTGTAAGTGTTCCTAGTGTCTGTAATCTCTGGATAATCTTTTGATAGTGATTTCCTAGGTTTAGCTGCCCCGGAGAGGTTTTACTTTTAGATCGGTTTCTAAAAGGTTTCCTCTTCGTAACCAAAATATATCTGTGTCTGTCTCTTTATTGCTTTATATATTTTGGGTGATTGAATTGTTTATTGTTTCATAGTATTAATTCCGCATAAATTGTGATAAGCAAGTTTTTGGAGTCGGCATAGCGTTTTTCAAGTTTGATGCTTGATTCAGATTGGTGGCGGTGTTAGGTGTAAAAAATCATTAATCACGTAGGACAGGACTGTTAATTATTGCTATTTGTACCCTTATTTATGTTATATATATTATAAATAAAAATCATATACAAAACGACTTCATTTTAGTGCGTTTGATGTAATGTTTCAGTTTTAAGTTTAATGATATTGATCTTTATTCAAAATAATAATAATAATAATATTCTTAAGCTTGATTATTTTGAAGCCGTCTAATTATTTAGAAAATGCCAAAAATCATCTAAAATAGGTCTTAAAATAAGGCTCAACTAAGGCTCGAAACACCAAAATAGGCTGAAAATACCCATTTTTTTAAAAAAGCGCTTATGCAGTGGTTATTTATAAATGCACCTAAGACAGAAAAGCGATTAAAGGTAATAATTGTTAACTGCAACCGCTCACCCCTACTAATACGCATATTTTATGCCATCATGAATTGTCATTAGAGTACGGCTGAAATAGCGGGTAGGCCAACCGCCCTAACGATTAACTGTCTAACCGCTTTTAAAGGGGGTTATAAAAAACTGTTAACCCCATATATATATGAAACACGTCATTTTGACTTTTTCTATTTTTTTTTTCTTTCTCTTTTTCATTTTAAAAAGCGGCTAACGGTACCGCACTGCTAACCGCTTAGCAGAAGCGATTATCCGATTTTACTAACCGCCTATACGGTTGTGATTAACCGTTTTAGCTAAAAACCATTAATTATAACCACATTTTCACCCTTAGAGTAAATGAACAATACTTTTTGGAGTATGTGCTACACCTGCAACATTTGGACGAAGGGGAATTGAATTGGATGAACAAATTAGACGTTATTAAGTCATATGAACAAAACTTCTGGTTTCTATAGCCTATCTATAGACGCCCAAAGAATTTTTTTTATTTTTATTTTTCATATGATCGATTTATGCAAGGTCTACAAGGGGATGACATGTTAATTTCCGTGCACTTTCTCCTTTTTAAAATTCCTTGAATTACTATTTGCTTTCCACATGACCTTGTGCTTACTTCATGCTATTTGTGAAGTGCAGAGCAGAGAGTATACGGGGAGGCAAAGAAGCTATTAGTAGAGGACCATCACTTGCTGGAGAGATATTTATAGTACTCTATTCAAAGAATGGATCCCTCCAATTCCTTTGAATCTCAAGCATCTGTTAATACTAATCAGCCAGAGCAAACAGAGACCATCACTTGCATGGATCATGGTTCCTACAATGCTGCAGCAGAAGGCAGAATCGAGTTCTTCAAAGATATCATCAATCATGAGTCTCTACTAACCCCAAATAAAAATACAATCCTCCATATTTACATCACAGCCCTCAATTCTGGATCCAATTCAACAACCCCCAATGCAGGATCGGAATCAACAAAAACCCTTAATGCAGGAACGGAATCAACAACCCTTTTTGGACGATTAGGATCAACAACTAACTTTGTGAAAAAAATTCTCAAAATCTGTCCCTCATTATTACGGCAAGCCAATGCCAAAAGTGAAACTCCATTGCACAGTGCGGCAGGATCAGAATCAACAACAACCCTCAATGCAGGAGCGGAATCAACAACCAACTTTGTGGAAGAAATTCTTAAAATGTGTCCCTCACTGTTATGGCAAGCGAATGCCAAATGTGAAACTCCATTGCACATTGCGGCAAGGTACGGGCATGATGGCATAGTGGAAGTTCTAATCAAATATTGTGCCCAAACTCTCGATGATCAAGACCTTGAAGAGGGGATTGAACCAGTAAAGGAACTGCTGAGGATGACGAACAAAGAGAAAGACACGGCTTTGCATGAGGCTGTACGTAATAATCACCTTGAGGTGGTAAAATTGTTGATTAGTAAAGACCCAGATTTTTCATATTCTGCTAATGATGCTGGTGAGACTCCACTTTACATAGCTGCCGAGAGAGGGTTTAACGATGTGTTGTTCAAAATTTTAGACAAATGCAAATCACCAATGCATGGGGGTCCCCTTGGTAGGACGGCTTTGCATGCTGCCGTAATGTCGCATTACAGACGGTCTGTGTATGACACAGGTACTACCTATTTATTTTCTCAATGTTGTATTTGCATTGTTAATTTAGTAATGAGTAATGCAGCTTTAATTCCTTAAAGTTTGTTATAATTTTGATAAAAATTATGTGGTGGACCAAAAATAATAAATTCAGGAAATATATATAAGGACGCTTGATGTCTGGTATAGAAATTCAACAATCATATAATTAAGTTTCTAAATTGAATTATTTTCATAACAATTTTTTTAATAAACAATATGATTATTGTACTTTACATAGATGCCGAGAGAGATATCGTCGTTTCCCTTATTAATTTCACTGTTAGAGGTTCAATCTAAAATATCGTCGTTTTAATTATAAGTTAAGATGTTGGTAATTTGAGTATATAAACCTATCTAACAAAAAGTCATTCTAAACAATGACGGAACAGCCTTATTAGCTTCAAATCATAAATCTTTGGTGATTGCTAATTGATTAATGAATCAACATGAAAAAAGAAAAACAGGTTATATATACTTTTTGTTAAAAGAAGAAATTACCTCTGCACTTAATAATAATTAATAATCATATATAGTACGTTGCAACGAAAGCCACGTTAGCTAGCTGTAGAGAACATAATTAATTTATACTATTTATGAATTAAAATTAACAAATTAAGGCCTAGGAGATTAAATAGAAACTTGATGTAATCCATGTTCTGCATTTGCCTGTTACAGTTCAACTCATGAAAGATATAATGGAAGGGAGTTGATACAAGAGATTATTAATGTTAATTTGAATTTTATGAAGAAAGTAGAAACTAAACTTTAATAAATTACATTGAGTACCTTTTTCAATTAATCTCCTGACAAGTCTTGCTTAATTGTGTCATTTAGAAAATCATTAAATTTAACATATTTAAATTATTTTAGATATGGTCAGAAGAATTCTTGAAAAAATTGAAGGTATAAGTAGAGAAGGGGACAATGACGGTTGGACTCCGCTTCACTTGGCTGCACATGTCCCCTTGTATTCAAGCAAAATGGTAGAGCTGTTGTTGGATAAAGATAGAGAAGTAGCATACATAAAAGACACAAAGGGTAGGACACCTCTTCATATTGCAGCTCAACAAGGTAATTATTTGGCAATGAAGGTGATTGTAGAAAGGTGTCCAGATTGTTGCGAACTGGTTGATAACAGAGGTTGGAATGTACTCCATTTTGCTATCAAAGGAGAGATCAGCAACTCGCGCCAAGAGTATGTCGTGGATATTATAATAAAAAATTCGTCTTTCAACAACCTTTTGAATGAGAAGAATGCCGATGGGGATACACCTCTTCATTTTTGTGCCACTACTTCTTCGGAATCATTATTAGCGTTAAAGAAGTTCGTTAGTCACCCTCGACTCGACAAGATAGCCTTCAACAAACAGCACCTCAACGCGCGGAATATCTATTTAACCGTAAAACGTTCATTTACAGAGGTAACACATAATTTCATCTTTCATCTTACATATTGCTTTATTTTCCTGTGTTTTTCGTTATTGAGGTGGGGCCCACTAACAATTTTTGAAAACCCCACCCCCACTATTTCAATTATTTGTCACAACGTACCCACCCCCATCCCAAGAGAGGGCAACACCACCATCACTATTCACTAACAAACGGTACCAAATCCTTTACCTAATTAATGTATTCTCCATTTATATTATTTAGTGTAAGCTATACACACTAAAAAACATACTTGAAAAAAAGGTTTCATGGAGATGGTGGTTGGTTCCTTTTTAAGACTCCATAAAAATTCTTCCATTTATAACCAAGCAAATCTCTTTAGTTTTTGTTTAATTACATCTAAAATTATAAATGAATATGAAATAACCTCTAAATTATGGATTAAAATCACTCATTTATATGCTCTCTCAGAAACATACTTCAAATTTATTTATTTATTAAGCATATATCTGCTTTTGGGGAAAAACTAAAAAAAAAAAAAAGTTACTTTTATTTTTTAAAAATAATTCTCAATTTTTAATTTTTACAAAACACTTTTCAAAACTTTATCAAACTAATTCTCAACTGTTCTCAGATTTAACACCCACCTAATTTATTATTTGTTTTCAAGTCAAAACACTTCTTAATAAAACTTTACCAAGTATTCCCTCATTTTTCACCTTTTTAATTTTTCGTTGTTTCTTAAACGCACTGCAAAACATGACATTTTCTACAATTTTATTTAGAAACGAGTGTTTAATTTATGAAATTACCGGATCAAATGCACTGTAAAACTTATATCAGTAAAAAATTTGTTGTCCAGCTTCCATGTGACCTGGGCTTTACCTCAAATAAAGTTGGGTTAGCTCGGCCCATGGGCTAATCACGATGATGGACTTCCGATTGAGTCATTGCTTAAAAGACTTTGAGTCGTGGGCCCCATTTCAAACCCTTTTCAACTTCAAATTGGCAATTCAATTCAGAACAAAAGTTAGCTACAAACTAATATAATAAAGTGATATGTGTCATTTAGCATGTGATAAGTACATATTACCAACAAAAATTTGCTACATACTGGTTTATAGCTATTTCATATAAATCAATATAATAAAGTGACATGTGTACTTTAGCCGCACATGTTTTTTAACAACATGTGCTTCTTACATTTTTTTTAATTGATATGGACACATGTCTTATTATATTAGTCTTAAGAAAATTAAAATTTATGACAAAAAATGAAAATGTACATTAGGGGCTATAGCCTATAATAGTGTCTACTTGTTTTACTATTTTTTTTTTTAATGTATTAAATAACATGTTTCTACATATTCTCATTTTCTATAATAACAGTAGCCTCATGTGCTGCATCAACATTATAAGAGATTCTATTATCTATATATAATATATCTACCACATCAGAAATTAATGTTTTAGTTTCTTATGAATTAATTAAGAAAAAACAAATCCATAATTAAGTCAATATAGAATTATTATACATGAAAATTTCAAATCAAAGTATTGTTAAACAAATTTAATGTGTTTTAAAATCTCTAAACATAATTTTTTTATTTAGCGATCTTATTTAAATAAACATTAGTAAATGTCGAACTATTTTTACAAATCTATCTAATTTAACTCTTAAGGCCTTGTTTGTTAAACAACACTAACATTCCCAAATACAATTCATTTCATTCTTCAAAAAAATCAACATAAAAATATTCTTACTTTTATATCACATCATTTACATTTATATTATATCATTTACTTTTTACTACTATTCAAATAAAAAAATTACTACAAAACAAAATTTTTTTATTTTTCAATACTACTTGTTTACTTTTTTATACTAATTATTATACTTATTTTTTTCCTCACCAAACAAATACGGTGCAATGTTGTTTGCCAAACATACTCTAAATAATCATTTTTCTTCCTTGAATGGGGTGTTTGTCTTTTTTTACTAAATTAAGTGCCAATTGAGTTTAGTGGTTTCAAAAATTGCCATTTAAAAAAATAATAATTTCAAAATACAGTTAATAAAAATACAGTTAAGCTTTTATTAAAATCATAGATCTAAATTTAAAATTGTGATTTGATTTTTTAAATCATGTGTATTCAAAAATGTATCCTTTTGTGTAAGGTGAGAAAATGTGAGGGCGTGTTTGGTGAACTTTTTACTTTTTAAATGCAAAAAACTCTTCTCAAATACGGTATAACAAATGGATTTTCAGATGTGGTCCCTACCATTAGCAAACTTTTTAAAACACTCTTCCCAACAAAAAAACACAATTTTCTCAAAAAAAATAAAAACTTAATACTGTATTTTTTAAGGGTTCAAATTGTCTATGTACAATTTTTTTTTTTTTTGTTTAAGGCATAGTGGCTGCTGATTATACCTATAAAAAATAAGTAGTTAAAATAATATTTTAAAAATTGAGGTGGTGTTGTGACTACATGATGGCGACGACCATTGTTTGGTGGCCATGCAGTGGCTACCAACGATTTTGGCAACCCCGCAATGGCCACACAGTTATTGCGGCTCCGTAGTGGCTGCCAAATTATCACCATTGTGATGACACTATTATCATGGTACAACACTTTTTTTTTTTTAATTATTATTTTACCTTTTATCCTTAAAAAATATTTCTCAATTTTTAATTTTTACAAAACACTTTTGAAACCTTTACCAAACCAATTCTCAACTTTTTTTTCTTCTCAAATATAACACCCACCAATTTAATTCTCAATTTTTACTTTTTTTTTTCAAAACCCAATACACTTGTTTTTAAGTCAAAACGCTTCTTAAAACTTTACCAAACATTCCTTTTTCACCTTTGTAATTTTTTGTTTTTTTTAACGCACTGCAAAACTTGACATCTACAAGACAACAATATTATTTAGAAACGAGTGAAATTATTGGATCAAATGCACCGTAAAATTTATATCAGTAAAACATTTGTTTTCCAGCTTCCATGTGACATGGCCTTTACCAATGAGCCCTAAAAGAAAGTTAAATTAGCTCGGCCCATGGGCTACTCACGATGATGGACGTCCGATTGGGCCATTGCTTGAGTCATGGGCCCCATTTCCAACCCTTTCTAACTCCAAATTGGCAGTCCAGTTCAGCCTGCCATTTATATACCGGATAAAGGGTGGAATTGTTAAGGGCTAATTTCATAATTTTAATTAGAAAGGGATGATTATATTGTGTCATTGAGAAGTATAATTGACTTTGTCATAAGGCGCATGTCATGGACCAACACAAGTCAAATGGCTTAAGCATTCTCACCTTTAAGAGTATAAAGGATATAGGGTGATGGTTCAATAGTTTAAGAAAATTTTAAAGTGATCAATGCATGTATTAGGGTGTAGGGTTGAATCTTCACAATGGAGAATCATTTCATATGCCTGATTAATATTAGCAGTTAGGCTATGACTGTATGTTAATTTGTTGGTCTTAAAAAAACAAAAATCTATAAAAACAATTGATAATGTACATTAGGGACTATAATAGTTTCTACTTGTTTTACTGTTTTTTTTTTATTGATTAAATAATTTGTTTCTACATATATATTATCATTTTCTATATTTAGAGTAGGGGATTTAATACTGTATAGCTTCATGTGCTGCATCAACATTATAAGAGAATCTTTATATATATAACATATATCTACCACATCATCGATTAATGTTTTAAAACTCCAAAAATTGAATTACGATAACTAATAGTTTCGAGAAATAAATTAAACTCTGACACATAATTCAGCAACAAATTTCATATTTTGACAAAAAAAACAAAAAAACAAAAAAAATTATTGATCATGAGGCATATAAAAATCCAAAATAAACCATCAAAAGAAAATTCACCCTAATAAAAAATTCATATTAAATCTCTTTATAAAATAAAAAAAATATTATACGTGTTATTTTTATTACAAGCTATATAAAAATTCCTAATAATACCAGTATAAATATTACACAGATGGTTGAAATTCGGGAGGCATTGGGTCCATCACGTCGACGGGTAATAACTTACGAAGACCAAGCCACGAGGGTGTCTTCGTGGAAACAGAAGTTAAAGGACATAAAAAAAGAAGATCGGAAATCAATGTTATCAATGTTGCAGAAAGCAACTGAAGTCCATTTGGTAGTGGTTGCACTGATTGCAACAGTAACCTTTGCAGCATGTATTACCATGCCTGGTGGATTCGTTGGAGGAGAAGGCTCACACTCAGGCTCTGCACTTTTAAGGAGAAGTGTTGCTTTCAAAGCGTTTGTTATTACGGATACCATATCCATGGTATTGTCGAGTTCTGCTGTCTTCATTCACCTGTTGATGCCATTTCTTTTCGACGAGGGTATTAATGATGAAAAGCGTCGCATGAAACTTGTCGTTTTGGCCTTCATCCTCATTTTGGGGGCAATGGTAGCAATGGGACTCGCATTTGTCACAGGCACATATGCTGTGTTAATGCCTTCCCATGATCTTGCCATTGCCAACTGTATCGTTGGCTTAACCTTCTTCGCCATCTTATTTACTGTGTTTGGAAGACGTTTTACCTCATCCTTCGAACGATTATCCGACTTTTTTGAATTGGAAGAAATTGATTAAAATAAGTTATATGTAAATAATCATTTTAATTTTTAAGGGACTAAGACAAGGGCGGTACTGGAAGTCTGTTTAGTTTCTGTTCATTTCTTTGTTATTACTATTTTAATCTCTTAGGCATAACTTTGCATATGTGGCATGATAAACCTATCAAATTCATACTGGACTTGCATGAAGAAATGTCAATTGGCATTTATGCTCTTAAAAATTGGACAAAAAAAAATATAAAATGCCTTATTAACACTTCGTTTGGTACGTGAAATGACTATTATATTAGAAAAAATAATAGCAATTATTGGGAATGAGAAAAGATAGAATGGAATATCTAATTCTATTCTTTAATTTAGTGACAATACGTTTTCTCTCATTAGAATTGTACCAAAATTACTAAAATACCCAAAATATATATAATAAAGTATTAATCATAATTTTTAAATAAAAAAAATTGGAAAAATTGCTTTCAACATGATTTTATATCTTTATTGTCGGTGTTCTTTCTTTGGGTTAATTAGCGGAGCCTTTGTAAATAGACATGAGGGATGATGTTCATCTATGTTAAAAAGCAATACGTTTTAGTGTAAATTAAGGCTCTTCTAGTTCCAGTTTTAGCCTATAAATTAAAATAGTTCTTGTTTAATGTTCTTTATGTAATTTGGCTAGTTAGCGGAGTCTTTGCAAATAGACGTAAGGAACGGTGTTCTTCTCTATTAAAAAGAAATATGTTTTATTGTAGTTTCGGGTTCTTCTAATTCCAATTTTAACTTAAAAATTAAAATGGTTCTTATTTGAATATATTAGTTCAACTGTGTCTTGAATGATTTGTTTTGTTTACCATGTATTAGAAATTAAAAATAAGCTCTTTGCCAGGTTTTTTGTTTTTTGTTTTTGTTTTTTTTTTTTTAGGTTTGCAAAAATAATAATAATAATAATGAGATTTTTTGGAAAACTTTTTCAGTTGCTCAAGAAATAGCTATTCCTCTCTTTTCTTTTCTTTTTTAGAGGAAAACTAGTCACTTGGTCAAATTTTAGATCCATTAAAAATTAAAAACTTGAGCCCTATTTATCTCAAAATTAAAATTCATGTACTTTTGAGACAGTTTCCTACTAATTGCCTTTAAATTTACACTACAAGTTGTGTTTCCAAAAAAAAAAAAAAAAAATTGTAACGAGTTGTATTTTGCAACATACTAGAATTAGCATTCAATATGTGATGATAGGATCTCGAAAATATTTCCAAATCTTCTTGTATCCTTTGGTCCTTATCTCATCTTCACACTTTTCAAAATCAGTACTATTAAATCTATACTATCCATAGGTGGGACGCATAGCATGTCTCTTCATTCAACGGACAATTGGTTGCTTGTTACCCTTATTTCCATATTAAACTTTATTTATTTCTATAAATAATGTAAATGTCGTATGGCTGAGAATTACTCAATCGAAAAAGAGAATGATTTTGTTTCCAAAGGTGTTCATATTGAGTTTTCAAATGCATAGTATGATCCAATACATAAAGCAATGACCAAACCTTTTGCACCCAAATGCAGCTGGAATTTGCATGTGCGCACACAGAAAAATAAATTATTAGTATTAATAATTTGTTGATTTTTTTTCATATTCTTTCACAAATTCAATAAATTAACTATTAGATTTGTGAGATCTACAATTGACTTTTATGATGTTTACATAAGTCCACAAATTCAATAAATCAATCATTAGATTTGTGGGGTTCACCATTGACTTATATAGAGTCCATAAATTTACAAATCTAATGGTTGATTTATAAAATAATATGAAAGAAATATGATCAAAATTTGACACCAATCATCATTTTTCACATAAAAATAAGTTGATACATGTACCTCACGCATCATCCTTTCTTTTCCTTTTTTTTTTTTTTTTTTTGTGAGTCGCATCATCCTTCTAAATGTAAGCACAATTAACTTTTTAATGATACCAAAAAGAAAAAAATGAAAAGAAAGAAAAGAAGAAGCCATTCTTAGTGGTGGTTTGCCATTGATAAATAAAGCTTTTGTTAAAAATAAAAAAATAAATTAAATTAAAGAAAAAATAAAAAAAAAAACCTAATTTTTAAATTTTTTTCGTCAACTTTTTAGAGCAAAGAATTGTTTTTTTAAGCACTAAGCATTATGATTTAAAAAGCAAGCTAGGAGTACTTATTTGAAAATGCGCGAATTTAAACCAAAATTACCATTTCTCATAATAAATATTTAATAAAAAAAGTATTTTTTTAACATGTTTTACAAAACGTCTTTGCGATTTTTTTAACATGTTTTATGGTGTTGGGTTCCTATCCTATGTTTTATTTTTATTAATGTTAATATTATCATTTATTTGCCCCAAAAAACGGAATTACGAATTTTGCAAGATAAGGTTATGATAACCGAGTTGCCAAACACAGGTTCGAGGCGCGCACTGTATCATTCCATAACGGAGAATATCCAGGCTGCGTAGGGTGTTGCGTTGTCTCACCCAGTTTCGTCACGGAAAGAGGACCCTCCTCAACCTTCCCCTTCGTTTCTTTATTCCACCCCCACATCTCCCCCAAGCTCTTTCAGGGTTTCTCCAAAATTAAAACCAGGTTCTTTTTCTTAAACCCTTCCCTCTTTTTTCTTTACTTCTAATCAAAATTTGCTCCAGTGGGTTGCTTTTCATTCCCAGAATGACATTTCTTTTATGCACTAGATTGATTATTGGGTTATCTTCTTCTTCTGGGTCCTTGTATCTTTGGTTTAAAGTTGGGTGGTTCCAAGAATTGTGAAGCTTTCTGTGTATTGGGTATTTTTATATTTTGAAATTGACTTTGAAACTTTGTTACTTCTCCAGATTTGAGTTGACAAGTTTTAATTGCTAATTCTAAGTGGCGGCGCAGTAACTGATAGGACATACAGTTCCATATGTATTTAATTACGTAAGTTGAAATCAGATAGGAACCGCAAAACGCGCAAATGTCAGTTGAAGCATAGAAATGAAAAAATTCAACATTTTGTCTGTGCCAACCAAGTGGTGCCTTTGTTCAAGGAAGCTTTACTGACTAGAATTTTTAGATTTGGTTGTCTGATAGAATCAGTTTCTTTGTCAAAAAACCATTTCGAAATGGGAGTTTGAAACTTTAAATCCATGTTCAAGTAAACAGAGCATGTCAAATCTCTGTTGAAGTTTTACTTTTCATGGTTAATAATTTGATTCCAGGGTGAAGTTTCTTAGCTTGGGTATTGCTTTTCATTCTTTCTTTTTCTTTTTTCCCTTACCCAAATAGAACTAGTTTTTCTTTCATCGAATTGATTGGGTTGATAGGTAGCTTTCTAAAATGCTACAAACTGCCTCCCTTTCTTTGGAGTCCTCCTTCATATCAATCTCTTTTACCTCATGTTTGGATGTGCAAACAAAACTACTTAGTTTTCTCTTACTTTCGTGATGTTTGGTTTGCAGAATTTAACTTTCTCCTGACATCCACATTAGAAATGCTTTGATAACCATTTCTAATCAAATATAAAATATATGGTATTTGATATCTTTCATTTTCATTTCGAATGTGATGCATGTTTACTTTGTATTATCATCAATTGGTGCAAGTTGGTTGGTTCCCTTGATTCCGTGAAGTCCCCTACTCTGGATTAGGAAAAGATATGTTTGAAGAAGTACGAAAATAAAATATGTGAAACTAGAGGAAATGGCGATATCAGGACAAGGCAATTCATGCCATGCTACCTAGTTTAGTCATTGACTTCTTAGTCCTAGATTTTGAAATTTTTCCTTCTGCAATTGGTGCAAGTTGGTTGGTTCCGTTGATTCCATGAAGTCCCCTACTCTGGATTAAGAAAAGATATGTTTGAAGAAGTATGAAAAAAAAAAATGTGAAACTAGAGGAAATGGCGACATCAGGACAAGGCAATTCATGCCATGCTACCTAGTTTAGTCATTGACTTCTTAGTCCTAGATTTTGAAATTTTTCCTTCTGCAAGTCTAATGATGGCAACAATCTAGCCAGCTAGATTTAATGTTCCAATTATGTATATGTCTAATATTAGTGTGGGAGAAAAATGGCAAAAATCATTTCTCATTTTCTTGACACGGAATTGCACTATAAAAACTGAAACAAAAAGAACCTCTCAGATTAAGGTTTGAGGTTAGTCCTTAAAAGCATCTAGATAACAAAAAGACAACTAGGGTCGAGATGACATAATTAAATATCAATTTCTCAATGATAAATACGATTCATAGTTTGTGCTTCTTTTTTTTCTTTTTTTTTTTTCTTATTTTATAATTCATTGAACCTGTTGGTAGTTGGTTTGGATAGTTCCAATAATGTGTAAATCTGTAATCTAAACTGGTGATAAGTTGGTACTGATTTTCTAACCATAAAGGAAACAAACAGATAAATTGGCTAGGCCAGGTTGGGTCCATTGATCCTGGTTGCACAAACCAACTTGCATACTCATGTAGATCTACCATATTACTGCATACCATGCAGGAAGTTTATGCCCTGCTTAGTTGTGTCACCCTCGAGTTTCCATTTTGGGATTTACACACAACAATTCTGAATCTGCTTACTTATAAAAAAAAAAAAATACCATTCTGAATCTGCTAATATTTTTATCATTAACTGGGTTGTAATGGGATATTCTTGAGTTTGTTTCCTCACAATAGTACTAAAACTATACTAAATATATGTACCTGTACAATCTCTACAACTCTGCTTAGTTTGCTTGGCCTAGTAAATTTTATGGTCTCAACTCTAGCATCTTTATAACTACAGATGATTGTGGCATCCCTTAACATCTGCATCTGAATGCTTTTTTTCATGTATAAACTTTGCCAATGCTTTTATTCGCATGTGAAAGAAGTAAGAAATTGATTGACTTATGAAAATATAGTATGGATAATGATTGAAAAACTCCTGTGCAGGAAGGATTTATTTATTTATTTTTAACTTTCATAGTTCCCATGAGCCTCACTTGGTGAAAACTTCTTTGTTGCGACTACATGACATTTAGTGTTACCTTTTGAGGCCAACATGGTGGGTCCACATCGGAAATTCTGATCATATTTATATGTTGTATGCATATTATTACTGTAGTTTCATACATAATGATACAAGTCATCTTGTAGTTCTATAGAAAAAGAAATAGGGGAAGGGAGGACGAGGGAAGGATGGGAGAGGTCATTATTGCACAGAGAGTTGAAGCATAATCCACGCTAAATTTCTTTATATATATATATTTTTAGTTGCAAATATCATGTTCGGTTGTCTCAGGTGTATCGTAATTGCTAATCATAAATATTAAATAAACAAAGCTTGAGAAGAAGTGAAATGAGTAGACTAGACACCATAATTTCGTAATCAACTGGGACTTAATTGTTTGGAACTTTGGTCACATTACATCTTTCCATCAATTGACAATGAGATAGATGGCCATCTCTGTGTTGGCCTGTTGCTATTGCCCACCCCCTAATACTTCCCCAATATGTTTATGGAGAGATTCTTCAATTTCTTGTGTAAAGCAAGTTATCCCTTTAACTGACTTGGATTATCCTGGCATGTTTTGTTTTAATGGTTTGGTTTATTGATTTTCTGGTTTGATCGCTGGAAACCTTTCTTTATGATGCGTTATCTAAAAGAATCTGGTTGTTTAATTGTGCGAAACAATCTTTATAATCCTATTTCTTTTGTTCATTGTGGACTAGATCTCGGCTATGTTCTGTGAAGTAGAACTGCTCAGGGATGTGGCTGTCCTCGCGGAAAACTTGGATAGAAATGGACTTGTTTCCCAGAGGTCCATCATCACACGCCTGGTGGAGGACTTGCTGAATGAAAAGGCCAGCAAGGATCATGGTTACTTTCTTGCAGTAACCAGCTTAAAGTGCATAGGCAAAGGAGAGGTTGCGGATGAGTCAGGGGATGTTTTCTTCCCCGTAGTCTTTAATTTGCCGTACCTTCTTACCTTTCAAGGGAGAGATTTTACAGGGAGTTGTTCACCGCATATTTAGGCATGGGGTCTTCTTTAGATGTGGACCTATTAAGTATGCTTTTATCTCAGCCCGGAAAATGCCAAATTACCAGTATGTTGCCGGGGAAAAAAATCCAGTCTTTTTGAGTAATGAGCTTGCAAAGATAGAGAATAATGACGTCGTGGTGTGTTTCATGGTGCTTGGTGTGAGATGGATAGAGAAAAGGGGGGACTTCACAAAAGAATTTGTGATGCTTGCCGGTATAGAAGGTGATTCCCTTGGACCTATTTCATTGTCTAGAGCCGATGAATTCGACGTGTAAATAAATAAGAAACACAGCATGAGCATGTTTCTTTGTAGATGATTTCAAAGGCAAAATGATTTAAATTATGTTTAACTTTAGTAGATATGCTCAAGTGCGAAACTACATGGCGGCTTGGGGTCATCCTTTAAAATAATATTTTTACCCAAATTTTTAATTTTTTTTTTGGTTTGTTTTACCCTTTTAACTTCAAATGCTAGTTCCACCCTTGGATATGTTTGTTTTTAAGATTTGGTCTCCAACATTAGGATGATAATTATAAATTTTTGTTCTTAAGCAAGAATTTACTAATAAGTTTTCTAAATTCCTCTTAACATGAGCTCCTTTAAAACTTTATTGGAATTCAATAGAATTATTGTTGTTCTCTAAAAGTAAATCAATGTAAAATTTTGATTATATTCTTAAAAACTTTTCAAGAAAGAGAAATTGTTTTAAAAAAGAGAAGCTTGACTTTTTCTTTGTTTTATATGTAGTCTTTTAGATGTCCTTGTATTTCTCAAAAAATAAGGTAGCTTTTAAAATCATAATTTAATCAAAATTTAATAATGATTAATCACAAGTTCAATGATAATTTTAAGAGCTACATTATTCTTTGACGAATACAAGATTAACATAAAATAAACTTGTAGCATTACTCTTCTTTTAGTGTACAACTCCAAAAAAAATATCAAAACTGATCCAAAATTTGCTCTGGCACTGCTATATTCTTGTTCAACCTCTGTGAATTGTGGAATGGAAACATAGTTTAAGTCTTTTAACTTTTTTTGTATATGTGGGCTATATAATCCGTTTTTTTTTTTTTTTTTTTTGAATATTAGCTTTAATTTGACTCAAGTACAATTTTTAGTTTTTTTAGTCACACAAGTACTTTTTTTTATAAGTCACACAAGCACATTTAACTTTCAAAAAATTGCCCCTTCCATTTCTGTGTACGGCATAAAAATGAGAAGGAAATAAAAAATTCAAAAAAGACAAAAATCACCTCACCTTACTCTTAACTCCAAAAGTCTCACAATTCACTTTTTAACCATTAAAAAAAAAAAAAAAAAAAGGTTATGACTCACGCTGAATAGCTGAAGATTGCCTTTAAAAGGTTTTACCTTTTTTTCCAAGTTTTAATGAAACAATACGTTTAAATGGTGATTTAATGAAATGTCATATATAGACTTTCAATCATTTTCTTTGTGAATTTAAATGCCCCATTTCAATCGTCTTCTTCATTGAGTATGTCTCTTAACCTAAGTTTCTAAAATTCATTTATGCAACCAAAAGTTTGAAATTTGAAACGATTAAATATTTTCTTCGCTTGCCCAAGTAATAATGTTGATGCCCATAATGATTAGTTGAGGGTGGGCAACTAGGATATGCGAAAAAATTCTACTAGGGGTAATGCTAATTTTTGAAAGTTAAATTAGCCTTACCCTTAGTTTTGGAAGCAATTTTGTGTTTTTTTTTTTTTTTTTAAGTGGTAGAAAGAAAGTCTAAAACTATCATTTTAAGTCTTCAAGAGGTAACTCAACTGGGACCACGCCTAATAAAGTGGATGTTACTAGTTCGAATTTCCCCTCTCTCTTGTGTGGATATGTAAAAAAAAAAAAAAAAAAACTATTCATTTTAAGGAGACAAAAGTGCGTAGCCCCGGAATACCTAAGATGTGCAAGGAATTTAGATCCTGTCTGAACTACAATGTTCCAGATTTTAAGAATTAAAGCTCCGTGTACTGTAGGACCATAACAATGTCTTTCGCTGTATAACATCTTATTCGCATTTGCTTTGATTCATTACTTCTGCTACGCATTCCTGTTGCCAGATTACGTTTTACCAAGCTAATAAATTTGTGGTTGGTGCAAAAATGAAAAAAAGAAGAAAGATGGTGGGCTCATTTGGTGAGTTCCATATGGGCTTCACTCTTTTGAGACCACAACAACAATGTACACTACTTTACTTTACTACACTTTCTTTTTCGAGTTGCTTTGATTCCTTACTTGTACCACAATCAATTTTCACTTCTCTTATATACATGTTTCACCAAGCAAAAAGCCACCTTGATGTGATTCATCGATTGGTGCAAAAATGAAAAAAAGAAAGAAAAAGATGACACACGCGTAATCCTCATGGCCGGGCCCGGCCAAATAAGTCTCACAGAATTTTTAGAAGAATGTTATTTTTGAAATGACCCTAAAAACTATTATATTATTTTTTATTATGCTATTTTCTACTCAATTGGGAATCCCTAGAATTATTTTGTCTCAACAATAAGCAAATTAGAGCATTCTTATTCATCTCTTCAACTTTGACTTTTCTCTTAAAATTTGAAAAAACTCACAAAAATGTCATTTAACAGGCTATCCACTATATTTTAAATTAGAAAGAGTTTTTCTCTAAACTTGGTTTGACGAACTGCTTTCAACCCAGTCTAAATAGAAGATTAGAAGGAATTTACAATGGAAAAAATCATTTTCCATTTATGGGGACTGGATCCGCACGCACGGACATTGTTGGAAGACTATCATGATCAATAGCAAAGTAATATTCATATTAATTAATGTTGATGCATGCCAGCAATATTAAGATACTTCTCTTTATTCTTCTTTGCCTAATTATGGAGCCTTAATCTTCAAAGTTCAAAGCATTTGCCTATATATATATATATATATATATGGGAATGTTGCCTCACTCCACACTCATTACCTTTCATCTTCATCTTCCCAATTCACTCTTCTCTCTCTCTCACATAGTTGCTCAATTTGGATATATCGACCTGAAGTTACTTTATCGACAGAAGCCGCGACTTACAACTCTATCATTGCCGCCACTTTCACAATGAATTCAACTCAGTAATTTCGCCATATCTCACGGTTTTTACTCAATTATTTAGGATATTTGAGCTTTTTCTCTCATTTGGTTGTCGGGGTTTATGTGTGAAAATTTTGCAAATAATGGGAGTATGATGCCTGATTCAGATTGGTGGCAGTGTTAGGCTTTCTATATTATGGTGTTCTTTTCCGTTATATTTTTCATTCAATTAAGTATGTCAAAGACTCCCTAATATGCATGCATATATACTTTGTGTCATCACAAGTTGTCATGAGAGCAAACGAATGGTACTATTTGGAGTGTGTGCTACATCTGCGACATTTGGACCAAAAGGCAAGGAATAGGAATTAGATGAAAAAATTCGACATTATTAAGTAATATGAACAAAACTTATGGTTTCAGTGCACTTCTCCTTTTTAAAATTCCTTGGATAATTACTAGTTGCGTTTCACATGACCTTATTGCTTATTTCATGATATTTGTGAAATGCAGAACAAAGAGTACTATACGGCGAGGCATAGAAACTATATTAGTCCAAGGACTATCACTTGTGTGGAGAGATATTTATAAGACTCGGTAAAAAGAATGGATCCCTCCAATTCGTTTGAATCTCAAGCATTTGTTAATACTAATCAACCCGACCAAACAGAGACCATCACTTGCATGCGTTGTGATTTCTACAATGCTGCAGCAAAAGGAAATATCGACTTCTTCAAAGCTATCACCGATCAGCCTCTTGACCTCCTACGAACTCCAAATAAAAACACAATCCTTCATATTTACATCACAACTCTTAATGCAGGATCGAAATCAACTCTCAATCCAGGATCAGAATCAACAACAACGCTCAATGCAAGAGCAAAATCAACAACCCTCAATGTAGGATTGGAATCAACAACAACCCTCAATGCAGGATCAGAATCAACAACAAACTTTGTGAAAGAAATTCTTGACATGTGCCCCTCATTGTTACAACAAGCCAATGCCAAAGATGAAACTCCATTGCACATTGCAGCAAGGCATGGGCATAGTGACATAGTGAAAATTCTAATCAAATATTGTGCCCAAACTCTCCATGATCAAGACATTGAAGAGGGGATTGAACCAGTAAAGGAAATGCTTACGATGACGAACAAAGAGAAATACACAGCTTTGCACGAGGCTTACGTAATAATCACCTTGAGGTGGTAAAATTGTTGATTAGTAAAGACCCAAATTTTTCATATTCTGCTAATGATGCTGGTGAGACTCCACTTTACATAGCTGCCGAGAGAGGGTTTAAAAGTGTGTTGTTCGAAATTTTAGACAAATGCAAATCACCAATGCATGGGGGCCCCCTTGGTAGGGCAGCTTTGCATGCTGCCGTAATACAGTTTAACTCAGGTACTACCTATTTATTTTCTCAATGTTCTACTTGCATGGTTAATTTAGTAATTAATGAGTAATGCAGCTTTAATTCTTTAAATTTTATTACAATTTTGATATGTAAATAATTTTGAGATCATATTCTAAAAAATGACGGAACAGCCTTATGATTAGCTTCAAATCATAAATCTTTGGTGATTGCTAGCTAATTGATTGATGAATCAACATGAAAAAAGAAAAACAGATTATAATATTATATATACTTTTGTTAAAAGAAGAAATTACCTCTCCACTTAATAATCATATATAGTTGCAACCACCTTAGGTAGCTGTAGAGAACATAATTTATACTATTTATCAATAAAATTAACTAATTAAGGCCTAGGAGATTAAATAGAACCTTGATGTAATCCATGTTCTGCATTTGCCTGTTACAGTTCAACTCATGAAAAAGATATATATATACAAGAGATTATTGTTAATTTGAATTTTATGAAGAAAGTAGAAACTAAACTTTAATAAATTACATTGAGTACCTTTTTCAATCTCCTGCCAAGTCTTGCTTAATTGTGTCATTTAGAAAATCATTAAATTTAACATATTTAAATTATTTTAGGCATGGTCAAAAGAATTCTTGAAAAAATTGATGGTATAAGTAGAAAAATGGACAATAACAGTTGGACTCCGCTTCTCTTGGCTGCACGTGTCCACTATTATTCAAGCAAAATAGTAAAGCTGTTGTTCGATAAAGATAGAGAAGTAGCATACATGAAAGACACAAAGGGTAGGACACCTCTTCATATTGCAGCTCATCGTGGTTGTGTTGATGCAGTGAAGGTGATTGTAGAAAGGTGTCTAGATTGTTGCGAACTGGTTGATAACAGAGGTTGAAATGTACTCCATTTTGCTATCGAAGGAAAGTGGTGCCAAGAGAAAATCATGGATATTATAATAGAAAATAGGTCTTTCAGCAACCTTTTGAATGAGAAGAATGCCGATGGGGATTCACCTCTTTATTTCTATTCCAATTCCACTTTTTTGCAATCAGCAAACTATTTCATTGGTCACCCTTGAGTCGACAAGATGGCCTTCAACAAACAACACCTCAACGCGAAGGAGATTGCGATGGCTTCAACTGTAAAACGTACACTTGATGAGGTAACACATAATTTCATCTTGCATCGCAAAAAAAAAAAAAAAAAAAAAAAATTACATATTGCTTTTTTTTTTTTCTGTGTTTTGGGTTATTGAGGTGGGGCCATCTAACAATTTTTGAAAACTCCCGCTATTTCAATTTGTCACAACAAACCCCCATCCCAAGAGAGGGCAACACCACCATCACTAATAAACGGTACCAAATCCTTTAATTAGCTTGTATTCTCCATACTTGAAAGAAAAAAACGTTTCATGGAGATGGTGGTTGCCGTTGATTCTATTTTAAGACTCCATAAAAATTCTACTATTTATCACCAACCAAATCTCTTTAGTTTTAGTTTAAGTTTAAGGACCATCCATCTGGTAACTATCACTTTTTGCCTCTCTCATAATCACCCTCCTTTTTCTTTTTCTAAATTTACTATAAGTACTGTTCAATTACATCTAAAATTATAAACGAATATGAAATAATTAACCTCTAAATTATGGAATAAAATCACTCATTTGTATGCTCTCTGAGAAACATATATAGTTCAAATTTATTTATTTATTAAGCATATATAACTATCTGCTTTTGGGGGAAAACTAAATTTTTTTTTTACTTATATTCAATATTAATTTTCTCCTTTTTCTTACACGAATTAAACTTTAGTTGCTTATGAATTTATTAAGAAAAAACAAATCCATAATTAAGTTGATATAGAATTATAATACACTTGAAAATTTCAAATCATGCAAATTAAAGTATTGTTAAAATTTTTTAATGTATTTTAAAATCTCTAAAAATAATTCTTATATTTTGCAATCTTAATTAAATAAGTATTAGTAAATGTCAAAGTATTTTGCATTATCTATCTCATTTAATTCTAAATAATCATTTTTTCTTCCTTGAATAGCATGTTTGTCTTTTCTACTAAATTAAGTGTTATTTAGTGTAGCGTTTTCAAATCATACAATTTGAAAATAATAATAATAAAATAAAATGCAGTTAATAAAAATACAATTTTTAAAAATGTAACTAAGCATTTGTCAAAATCATGGATTGACTTTTTAAAGTGTGTGTTGTAAAAGTAATGCTACATACTCTCACTTCCTTACACCCACTACTTCACATCCATAGGTAGCTTTTAAAATTATAATTGGATTAAAATTTAATAAAAATTTATCCAAAATTTAATGGTGATTTTAAAAGCGACCAATAAATTTGAAAAAATTAATGTAAAAAAAATATGATTGCACCATATTTTTTTTGAGAATCCTCTTTAAGGCTTAAGCCATTGACTTAGTTGGTTAAGTCCTCCGTGACCACGATTGGCCGTGGTCCTCCACAACCATGGAGCTCTTTGGCCTCCATGGCCAAGATGATTGTGGTCTTCGATCATGGTCTCCATGGTCGTGGCCTTCATGGCCCCTTTTGTTATTTTTTGTTTTATTTTTCTTTAATTAACAAAGGTTTCTATTTACAAACACCTGAAAGTCTAAAATTCGTCAAATTGAAAATTGAAGTTTCAATATCAGAAGCGATAAAGCACAAAGCTAGGAGGTCGTAACATAATTTTTCTAAAACCTTACACTATCAATGTGAAAAAATTAATTTTACAATTAATCTTTATATTACCATAACCATGAAGATGATTAAGTTCAAGTTTTTTCAAAATTAGAGAAATTTACAAAATTTAGGCAGCTTAAGAGACAGGGTTGCATGGCTTATCTATTTCTGGTAGGTGAGTCTTGTGTCTTAGAATGTTTTGGACAAATGAGTTTTACGACCCTCTTTGTTCGGTTACCCAAATTTTACATAAATTTGAACGGTCTAAAATACTCAAGAGCCACATCACCTTAATGTAAAAAATTAATGTAAAAAAAATTAATTGTGTAGCAATAATCTTTTTAAAATGCACCATTTTGATTGCACTTTTGAAAATGTAAGCGCAGGGTCTGTCATATTTAGAAAGGGATAAATAGCAAAACAAAATTAAGCACAACGTTCCACCGAGATAATATCTGAAATATAATGTGGGATTTCTCCAATAGAACCTTGCTCCACGGTAAGGGAAAGCGCTTATTTCGCAAGACGATGGGCTACTTCATTAAGATGTCGTCTAATATGGTTAACTTCCCAACTTTGAAGGTCATTTAAGACCTCACGAGCTTCCTCAATAAGATGACCATACCGACTCCAGCTCCTCCCATCTTTCCTGAGAGCCTGCATCACTTGGAAAGCATCGCCTTCCATAACCACCCTATAGAAACAAAAGGACTTACTAGTTAAAATTTAGATCATGAGTATAATTTCCTTTTGAGGAAGTATATGGTTTGGTTTATGGTTCATCATCGGTCTTTCATTCGATTCATTATGAAAATTAAGGAAGATGGATTTAGGGTCCGTTTGGGAGTGCGTTTTTTAAAAAATAATCTGCGTTTTTAAACCAAATCATAATTTTGGAGTGTTTGGGATTGTGATTTTAAAAATGCAAATTTTAAAATCGTGAAAAAATCTGCGATTTCTATAAGTTAACTAGGGGGTGCTTATTTGAAAAAATGCGAATTTAAACCAAAATCACAATTTCTCTTAAAACAATATTTGGTGCAATATTTACCTATTTGGCAATGAAATCGCAATTATATACTAATGTTATCCAAACACTCAATTGATGAAAAAAGTACTTTTTAACATGTTTTACCAAACGCCTATGCGATTTTAAAAAGTAGCGATTTCAAAAACGCAATTTTTAAAATCGTACTTATTGAAATCGTACTTATTGAAATCGTACTCCCAAACGAGCCCTTAAAGTTATAGCACTTTAAAAAAAAAAAAAAAAAAAAGAAAAAAAAAAGAAAAGGTTAATAGTTAAAATAAAGAATAATGTACTTTTTACTATTTTAGCTAATAAAATTTGATGTAGTTACTAATAATGCTCTAACATATAAAGAATAATGTACTTTTTACTATTTTAGCTAATAAAATTTGATGTAGTTACTAATAATGCTCTAACATATATGTGAGGAGCTAAGGGTTCCTATTGAAACAAAATGTGGAAAACTGTTTTGGTTGCTTGATAATGATACCAAAACGGAGCAATTATATTAACATTTATTTTTATTAATGTTAATATTATCCATCATTTATTTGCCCCAAAAAACAGAATAACTAAATTTTGCAAGATAAGGTTTTGATTAACCGAGTTGCCAAACACAGATTCGAGGGTGCGCACTGTATCATACCACAACGGAGAATATCTAGACTGCGCAGCGTGTTGCATTGTCTCACCCAGTTTCCTCAGGGAAAGAGGACCCTCAATCTTCCCCTTCGTTTCTGTATTCCACTACCGCATCTTCCCCAAAGCTCTTTCTGGGTTTCTCCAAAGATAAAACCAGGTTCTTTTTCTTAAACCCTTTGCTGTATTTTGTTTACTTCTTATCAAAATTTGCTCCACTCCACCGGGTTGCTTTTCATTCCCAAAATGACATTTCTTTTATGCACTAGATTGATTATTGGATTATCTTCTTCTTCTTCTTCTTCTTCTTCTTCTGGGTCCTAGTCTCTTTGGTTTAAAGTTGAGTGGTTTCAAGGGTTGTGAAACTTTACTGGCTAGAATTTTTGGATTTAGTTATCTAATAGAATTAGTTTCTTTGCCCAAAAACCTTTTCGAAATGAGAGTATGAAACTTTTAAATCATTGTTTAAGTAAACAGAGCATGTCAAATCTCTTTTGAAGTTTTAATTTTAATGGTTGATAAATTGTTTACAGGTTGAAGCTTCTTAGCTTGGGCATTCCTTATCATTCTTTCTTTTTCTTTGGAGTCATGTTTCAGATCAGTCTCTTTTACCTAATCTTTGGATATGCAAACAAAACTATTTACTTTTCTCCTACTTTCGTGACGTTTGGTTGCTTCGCAGAATTTAACTTTCTCCTAACAATATACTATCATCGCTGTATGACTTAATCCAATGAATTTTAACTCAATGAAATCCGGATCCTATTTTAAAGTATCAATGTCAGTTGTCATCCACCGAAAAAAAATATATGAAATAACTAAATTGCCCATTTCATGCTGAAAAAAATAGTCTTATAACATTGAAAAAAAAATCTCATCAATTCCATTCTCAAATACCCGTTAGGTCGATTTTCAATTTAAAAAGTAGAACAATTTTGCATCTAAACAAATACAATAACTATTGGTTGGCAAGGGCAATTTAGTCGGTTCACATACTTTCCCATCCAAATCAACGGCTGATCTAGATATAGGGAACATTAAAGTTTGTGGGAGTAAAATGATATAAAGTAGTAGTTTGTTGAAAGGAGGACGGGGATTTGGTAACCGTTTATAATCAAATATAAAAAGGTATTTGATATCATTTATTTTCATTTCGAATGTGGTGCATGTTTACTTTGTATATATTATCATCAATTCTAGGGGTGAAAAGGCGGTTAGTAAAATTTGCTAACCGTCTAGGCAGTTAATCGGCGATTCGTAATTAATAACCCTAAGAAAAAAATTAAAAAATAAAGTTATATATATTGTTAGCGGTTTTTCTTCATCGGTTAGCAATTAGTGTGGTTACCGATTAGTAGGCGGTTAATAACCATCCGTCTTTTCACTCCTAATTAATCAATTCCTTTCTAGATTAAGGTGTTTATTGGTAGATTTATCCTGTTTTGTGGGAGATTTTTCACTGATAATTAAATATAAAGTTATGTACATGTCCAGTATTGATGTGGGATAAAAATGACATTTCCGAACAGGCACAAGCTACAAACACGGTTCAGGTAGAAGTAAAACTACTATTACTTTTTTGTTTTTTGTTTTTTTTTTGTTTTTTGCCACTTTATAACTTTTCCTATGAGGCTACCAAGTTCTCAAGTTTGGTTGAGATATTGACTAAGAACATCTCCAACAAGCTTACATTTTCAGAGTACATAAGATTGTGAAAACAAGAATTCACAAATTTGTCTCGTAAAGTTTAACTTCAACTCTTGCTAATAAGAATTTTTTATTTTTTTTTTTATTTTTTTATTTATTTTTTTTTTTTCATATGGGTTGTTTTGAATTGCAGCAAATAAAGCCACCCTGTAGAAGTTTGAGTCTAAATCCATTGAAAATGGGGGGGGGGGGGGGGGGGTGTGGTGGGGGGGTTGGGGGGGACAGAAGATTATGAACAATCAAGTAATTTTCAGCTGGATTCCAAATACCTCTTGCTCTAAACAGTAAACACGTGGATGGCAGAATTTGTGACAAGTGAACCTAATGAAACTTCCCAAAAAGCCTCCAGGCCCATTTGAACAATTTCAATCTGCTGTCTGGTACTTTGCTTGCATCATCATGTCAAATGAGATATACATAACAACGCATAATTTAAAAGTAAAGTGACATACGACCCATTTGAAATTTGAAAAAATAAAACACCTTACTCTTGAAATCGGAAATTAAATCACAAAATTAATCGAAGTTTCTTACCTTTGTTATTTCTTTCTTCTTTTTTTCCCTTCCCCAACTATAACTAGTTGATTCTGTTTTTGGATAGATCGGTTTTATAGGTGACTTTCTAATTGTATAGGCTGGCTTCCTTTCTCTGGAGTTCTGCTTCAGATCAAACTCATTTCCTTCCTGTTTGGATATGCATGCCAACTAAACTCTTTAATGTAGGCTCAGGACAATAATAATTAAAAATAAAAAATAAAAAAATATCCCTTTTTATCACCCATAATTAAATTGTAAACCTAACACAAACCAATCTCAATCTCCCAGCTTATGGTGTGAGGTCAGTTCTGAAAGTATCTTTTAAATTAATGTGGAATAGTTAGTTTCAATTTATTTCTTTTGTTTATTTTTTTAAGACAATTTTCAATGACCTACATCATCAAGATGAAATCTTCAATGTTAAATATTATTCATATGCATGTTTGAAATAGAATTTTTATTTTTTCTTATTATGTTTATTTCTTTGTTAGGATTAGGTTTACTATTACTATTAAGATTATGTTTACTTTATCTACAAGTATTTCTCTTTCATAAATAGGCTAGCTTATGATATAAGACTTAATTGAATTATTATCAAATCAGAGATGAAGAGCTTATCTTTGGGTAGAAGACGAAGACGATTCTCCTTGCAGAATCAAAGACACTGCTTTTTGGTTAATTACTTTATACTTTCGTTGCATCACATCATCCAAAACTTAAAAAGGTACAAGAACTTTTTTTCATAGGATTTGATAAGATGTTTTCACAAGTATTTTAGATAAGTTCAGAGTTATTTTCGTGAAAATAATGATGAAGTGAAAATAATAGGGGAAACAATATAGAGAAAGAACATAAAGAATTTACGGGTAGTTTGGTGTTACACACCTACGTCCACCACGTTGAATATCTTATAAGGATTACATTGTGCTCATTAACTTAATTTGTCTATAATACAAATGTCTCTATTTATAGGGTATTGCATAAATACAAGTATAGTAATCAAATCCCTTTAATTTGATTACAATCCCAATATTTGATTACAATCATCCCATAAATAAATAAAATATTAAATATATAGAAAATATAATATATTTTTTATATATTCTAACAATTCTCTTTATTATTTGTGTGTTTATTTGCGGTAATTAAAGTTACTAACCGCTACTCATTGGTTAACTGCCTAATGAATTTTACTAACCGCCTAGGCGGTTACGGTTATCAATTTTAGCTAATTATCACTAATAGTAACCGCTTTTTCACTCCTAACCCTCACCGACTCACCATGGCAAACTTGCCACCATTTGCCAATTTTTTTTTTTTTTTTAGATTGAAGATGAATGACACAACTTTTTTTTTCTTTCCAAAAACGTATCGTTTAGCTAACAAAGTAATGAGACCCAACTTTCTTTTTTTTTTTTCGAAATTTGCGCTGAAAGTCTAATTTGTGAAAGTGAAAACTAAGAGCATTCCCAATGGAAGAGTCAAAGGTTACTTTTATCTAAAATGACTCTTCAAATATTTAAAAAACCCTATACATTGGATTAGCTAAAAGAAAATGTAAAATAGATATTTGATTGGAAGAGCTAAAAAATAAGCTAAATGTAGCAGTACTTTTCAAGGGAGCTATTTTATTTTTCATTGTCTTTCTCACCTATTTTCTCTTTTTCCCAAATCTTTTCCTACTTTTTCTCTGCATGTTCTTTTCTTTCCAAAATTTTTCTCATTTTTCCTCTCACATGTTCTCTTTTTCTCAAAACTTTTCTTACTTTTAAAAATATTTTAATAGAATAGATAGAAATATAGCTAATCGGATGTAGAGACATTTAAAAATGGCTTAGCTAAACTAGATAAAAGTGAGTTTTGAGAAGCCATTTTACATAAAAATATGACTCCTCCATTGGGAATGCTCTAACAAGTTATTGTCGAAACCACACGACTTTAGTGGTTCTTTTTATTTTTTATAAGTCTTTTTATTTTTATTTTTTCTTGTGTGGACATGTTAAAAAAAAAATAGTTAAAATCTCTCTAAAAATATTCTCGGATTATAAATGGGACATTTGTCCCTTTAATAAAAAATAATAAAATATTATATATATTAAAAAATAATAAAAAATTAAGGGCCCCAAGGGCCAAATCAAAAAAAAAGAAAAAAAAAAAAAAAAAGAAGATTTGGCGCCACCCCAAAGGCTAAATCTTTTTTTTTTTTTCCCCCGGGGGGGAGGGGGGGGGGTTGTGTGCGGATTTGGCCCTGGAGGGTGGCCGGACCACCCCAAGGGCACTTTTTTTTATTTATTTATTTATTTTATTTTTTTATTTTATGGTGAAAGTAAGTGTTTAATAATGTAGAACAACCCCAAAATTCTACATTTTATCGCTTCTCTTATATTTTATATTAACATTTTCTACAATTATTATTTATTTTTCTTAGAACAATGAATTATTACTTGGTCCATGCTACAACACTTAACAGCTCATTAAGTTGGGCCGAGGCCTGAGGACAATAAAGTAATGGATGACAGGAAAATTTGAAACATGTGAAAAAAAAAAAAAATCTGAAATATGACAGGATCGGTGCAATATGTGGTGGTTAAGTCTCTAGCCGAAGGAGTTTGGGACAAAGTCTGAAAGAGAGTAGTGGATGATACAAACTATTGCACGTGGCACGTAGTAGATAATTAAAATTATTTTTTAATTAATTAATTATATGGACACGTGTCAAACCGTGATTAATGTTGACATGGTATTTCGTCACATTTTGGACAAAATTTTGACGGAGGGACCCTCTTCGTCTTTAAGCAAACCAGAATACCTCATGTGATAAAAAGTAAATCCTAAGGATCAAAAAATAAAGAAGTTAAACTACATGTGTGAATAAGAATTTGACCCTAAGAAATATTAACAATTTTTTTTAAAGTTTATGAGAGACATTAAGATTCTAATGGGTAGGGACCAAGGGGCCAAAAAAAAAAAAATTAGCATAGGGGTCAATAGGCAAAAAAAAAATTGATGAGCACTAGATAATATGATAGTGCTCATCAACCATTGAATCAATTTTTATTTTTATTTTTTTAGAAAAAAGTCAAGGACTGATGGGTAATGCAACATTAGCTCAATGGTATGAGAGTGGGATGAAGATGAATATTTAAAATTAAGAGAAAATACCTTTTATCCCTTGAAGTATCTATGAATTTGTAATTTTAACCTCAATATTTAAAAAGTAACACTTTACTTCTCCAAAATATTAATATTAACACTTGACTCCATGATGTACACTTTATCCCTTAAGTATTTTATGTTTACACTTCACCTCTTAAATTGACACTGTACCCCCCAAAACCTAGTTTTGCCTATGGCTTTGCCTCTCTCTTCCTCTCTTATAATCAATCTCTCTTTTCTCTTTCTAAATTTTGTGTAACTATTCAAATGCATCTAAAAATATAAAAAGAAAATGAAATTACCTCAAAATTAATGAATAGAATCACTCATGTGCTCTTTGAGAAAAACAGTTCAAATTGATTTATTGATTAAGCACATATAACTATCTTCTTTTGGGACAAACTAAAAGTTGTACTTGTATTGATTATTAATTTTCTCCTTTTTCTTAAAATAATAAAATTTTAGTTGTTTTTGAATTAAGAAGAAACAAATCCATTATGCATGAAAAATTCTAATTAGAGATTGTTAAACAAGTTTTAATGTATTTTAAAATATCTCAAAATATTTTTTTCTATTTAGTGATCTTAGTTAAATGAACATTATTACATATCTATCTCATTTAATTCTAAATAATCGCCATTTTCTAGTGAGGGTAGTGCCTACGTACCCCTGCACAAGCAAGCTAAAAATTCTTCACAAGTGTCGCCATCTTCTTGTGGTCCGGAGTTGGACTTGCTATAGCAACACTACAAAATTAACTAAATGCACGACGATGAAAGAATTCGACAACTTGCTTGGACGCAATATCTAATAATTAAAAGAGTGGATGAGAATGGAATTGTTAGAAAATCTTTATCCATATTGTGCACCATATATGTGGCTGCATAGGGGACGATTGTTGCAATTTGGATTCCTCTCGTTCTCTTTCTCTGATTTGACAGGATATACAATCAATCAATTCACTAATTAATGATTCCAATTTAATGGCGGCCAGAACACGTTGCAGGAATCTATTGTAGGATAGTTGAAAGAGAGGTTGGAGGTAGAGCCATAGCTTGGCCCATTTTAATCCACAAAATGGTGACAGTGGTAAGGAAAAAACAGTACTATCCCTAGAATTCTATGAAAGGATTAGTCAATTTCAAGTCGTTCCAATTTTTTTTTTTTTTTTTTTGTTCTTTTTAAAATTATCATTAGATTTATAATTTATTATTATTAAATTTTAATCTAATAATAATTTTAAGAATCATATTAATTTTAAGAAGATACAATATAGGATGACATTTAAAATTATTCTTAATCATTATCCCAAACTTAAACAGATTCAAACCCTTTATTTCATAGGATTTGATGTTATTATTTCACTAATATTTTAAAAAAGTTAAGAGTTATTTTCTTTATTCATTTGTGTTTATCTTTTTAAAGTTTTCGAAACTCGTCCATTTTTCTTCTCCTCTCTAGATGTTAAGCAGCACTTATTTAGTGAGAGTAATAAGTGAGGAGATCAGAAATCGGTAAGAGAAGAATAAGTGTTGAGTGACACATCACACATAGTTTGTTTTTTTTTAATAAGATTTTATATACAATGGTTTTAAATTGAAATGTTTTATTAGAAAGAAAATTGTTGTTAAACAGTTAAGTTAAATTTATAATGTTTTAATCATTAAGAGTCTTTTGTTTTAGGTTGCACTGACAATAGAACTTGAGTTTATCAATCTTATACTACTACACCGGAAAATACAAGGCGTAGTAAAGAGTAATAATTGACCTTTTTTTGTGAAAGCACCACTTTTTTTTTAAGTTTAAACTCTCTTTTAAAATAGGAAGCTCAATACATATATAGAATATTTAATTGAAATGTGAAGAAGAATCTGAACTGCTTCAACATAATCTTCGATGAACGAATGAGCCTGATGTTTTGTCTTTTCCAACATTTACTAAGGATCTTTTTGGGATTTTGTGAACATTTTCAAGCTGAAACCTGGTCCAGGTAATACTAGTTGCGATTTTCTTGCCACTTTATAATTTTACCAAGGAAGTTCCAATGTCCGGCCAAAATATTGAGCTTGAAAAGCTTCCATTTTCAGAGTATATTAAGATTCCATTTTATTACGTACATTATCTATCTCATTTAATTCTAAATAATCGCCGTTTTCTAGTGAGAGTAGTGCCTACGTACCCCTGCACAAGCAAGCTAAAAATCCTTCACAAGTGTCGCACTCCGTCACTTGTGGTCCGGAGTTGGACTTGCTATAGCAACTCTACAAAATTAACTAAATGGACGACAATGAAAGAATTCGACAACATGCTTGGACGCAATATCTAATAATTAAAAGAATGGATGAGACTAGAATTGTTAGAAAATCTTTATCCGTACTATGGATTGATATCTAACGAATCACTTGTTTGGGCCCATGATCGAAGAAATGGAATTGTTCCTTTGTTGGTACTTCACTGAACTTCCATAAATTCCAGAAAACCAAGACCAGAAATTTTACATTTTTTTTGTCATTATTTGTTCAAATTCGAAGCTTTTCAGATACATAAAGCATGGCCCTTTAAGGGGTCACAAGTTAGCCAAAAACTACCAAAAACCCAGGATATTTACTTGTGTTTTCTAAATTTAGTTTTTGGGAGAGAGAGGTGAAATAGGAAGGATATTGTTTGTTTCCAAAGGTATTTAATAGTCTTGAGTTTTCAAATGCATCAATATGATCCAATACATATATAATATTATACAGCTGGAATTCGCATGTGTATACACAAAAATGAGTTGATGATCAATTCAGCAAATATTTACCTGATCACTTGTCATCCTTCTAAATGTCAGCACAATCAAATTTTCAATGACAACCCCTCAAAATAAATGAAGAGAAAGAATAAGAACAAGCCATTCTTGGTGGCAATTTTAAGCCTTTTTATGATATCAAAATTATATATTTTCCTTATCATATGATAACGGAATCTAATCATGCAATAATGCCAAAATCTGATCATTATCATGTGATTTACATTTTCTTATATTGTACAATATTTACATGGCCTATAAATAAGCATTTTTATTGTATTATCAAACAAGTAGTCAATACAAATAAGATGTAGTTCGATATATAGATCACTTTCTAGTGGTCTCTAAGCTAATTGAATCACTTTCTAAAGTTTTGTCTTCTCTTTCTCTTACTTTTGCTTTCCTATATTTTACATATTTTATATTTTAATATTTTCAACATGTTATTAGGACACTTTTTGATGGTGAAAGTAAGTGTTTAAGGTAGAACCATTTCTCGGTTCTCTTATTTTATATTGACAGTATTTTCTACGATTATTATTTATTTTTGTTAGCACAATGAATTATTACTTGGTCCATGGACCATGGTAAAACACTTACCAGCTCATTAAGTTAGGCCGAGGCCTGAGGTCATCAATCAAGTAGTGGATGACAGGAAAATGTACATGAAACACGTGGAAAGAAAAACAATATGTGGTAGGTCTTTACTGTCTTTGTCTTACATCTTTTCATTTCTTTTACTTTTCCCCTTTCTTTCAGTTTGTTCATACTTGCTCAAATTATTTACCGAGGTAAAACTCTCTAAAAACTAGTGTGAAATTCAATTTTCTCCTCTAGTTGTTACCGACTTTGCTTCGATCACCCTTGAAGTTGTGTTCTTAGCACAATGAATGATTACTTGGTCCTTGTCTTTATAGGGGGGGGAGGGGGAGGGGAAATGTCAAACACGCGGAAAGAAAAAAAGGGAGTTGGGGAGAAAGTAGTAGATGATTCAATTTTGTTTTTCCGAATTTTGTTTCCCAACTGACGTGGCATCATCCACGTTGCAGGAGATAGCAAAAAATATCAAAAGAAAAGAAGCTTCTCTCTCCTCCCCAAACCTCAAGAAACCCTCTCCCTCCCTCGCTCACCATCCACCGGCGACCTCCGTCGCTCACCATCTCTTGCTCCGGCGCAACGGTTCCGGCATTGGCGAAGAAGAACGGGTTTTGCTCTCCCTCCCTCGCTCCTGTCTCTATCACTCTGGCGCAAAAAATCTCCGGCCACGGGCGAAGGCTCTCTTTCTCTCCATGCGTGAATCTGGAAGGGTCTTTGGCCTCCAGCACGTACACATAGAGCCTCATATCTAGAAAACTTCTCCACCTCTAATGCCTGTGAAACAGAAAACCCAAGTTCTTTAATGGGTTTTAAAGTCGAAGAGAGTGATTGTTGTTGCAGGGGAGAGAGATTTGTATGTGAAGAAGCCATGAGGAAACGTGGATGTGAATACAAAGAAGGAAGTGAGAGGAAAATATGGAAAACTGCAGAGAAAAGAAACTGCATTAATTGGGTTAATTGGTTTTCCGTCTCAAAATTATGATTTGTACTATTCTGAAATTTGATGAATTAGGATTGATACCATTAACAAAGACGTTTACGAAAATTTTAATAACCGATTTTGTGTGCTTTAACTATAACTTAATGCGGTGGATCTGGTGAATGGTAACAATTAATTTGCTAAAGATTTCGTTTTGGAATTATATTGCCATAACACCCATTTGTTGTTGTTCTGTGTGTGTTTTTTTGTCATTTCTTGGATTTGGTAATGGTTGATTCAAACCCGGTTTAGTTTCTAGTAGTTTTTTTTGTCCAAATGAATCAGACAAGGTTTCACGTCTTCTTAGTGCTTGCAAATGTTAGATGTGCTTTGGTGTGCTTGATGCAGATGGCCGGAACTCGTTCTTCTTCGCTGGTGACAGAGATCGCCGGTGGAGGGTAAGCGAGGGAGGGAGAGGGATTTTTGTGATTTGGGGAACGTGAGCTGACAGAGGAGAGAGAAGCTTCTTTTCCTGCGATATTTTTTGCTGAGAAATGCTAGAGATCCGGAAAATTTTCTAGAATTTTAGTTCCCAACTGACGTGGCTGTAGTTAAGTAAACTACAGTTAATTTTTTTTTTTTTTTTTTTTTTAATAAAAAGTAAACCCACTCACCCACCCCACCCACGCATGCTATCCCCTTCACCTTCAGCACGCTTCTCTCTCTCTCCCAAAAATCACGCACAGCACATCACAGTTCTCTCTACCCAACACCAGCAGCATCAAGGTTGGTGCAAAATAATCTCTAAAAGGAATTCATTGGCTCCACAGGAAATAAAGAATACTGCAGATCTGTGAGAAGTACCAGCTGAAAAAAAAAAAAAAAAAAAAAAAAAAAAAAAAAAAAAAAAAAAAATCCCTCTTGTCAACTGCGGGTGTCGCCGAGAGAGAGAGGAGCGTGGGGAGAGAAGCACCGGATGGTGGACGTCAGCTCCGATCTTGTGCAGTGGGTCGGCGTGGGCGTGGGCCTTGTCGGAAGCCAAATGCGTGAGGGTGGGGGAGAGAGAGCAGACCTGTGGTGTTGGGGAGAGAATTTTTTTCTTTTGGGGCCGAAGGGGATAGGTCTATTTCTTTTTTTTTTTTTTTTTTTTTTTTAATAATAGTAACTTAACTGTAGTTTGTTTTACCAACGCCACGTCAGTCGGGAACCTCAATTCGGGAAAACTTTCGGGACGCGTAGCAGCTCTCTTTTTTGCTTTCTCCTGCAACTTGATGCCACGTCAGTCTAGAAACAAAATTCGGGAAAATCTTCAGAATCCTTAGCATTTCTCATAGAGTAGTGGATGAGTACATGAAAAACAATATTCACTGTCTTTGTCTTACATCTTTGACTTTTCCCCTTTCTTTCAGTTTGTTCATACTTGCTCAAATTATTTACCGAGGTAAAACTCTCTAAACACTAGTACGAAATTCAATTTTATCCTCAAGTTGTTACAGACTTTGCCTGCCTATATATTTGGGAACAACGTTGCCTTACTCCACACTACTCATAACCATCTCACCTGCCTTCTTTTCTTTGTTCTTTCTCCAGTGATCATTTCTTTGTTTTTCTTTCATCTACGTCTCCCCATATCACTTTTTCTCTCTTTCTCTCTCTCACACATAGTTGCTCAATCTGGACGTATCGACCTGAAGTGACTTTCATGTCAGAAGCCACGACTTAAGACTATCATCGTCACCATGGTAATTTCATCATATCTCACCGTTTTGCTCAATTACTTAGGATGTTTGAGCTTTTTCTCTCATTTGGTTGTTGGCATTTAGCTATGAAATTTCGCTTGCTTCAGATTGCTGGTGGCGATGTTAGGTGTAAAAAATCGTTAATCGCTTAGGCTGTTAATAATCACCAACTGTACCCTTATATATATAAACGACTTCATTTTAGTGTGTTTGATATAATGTTTTTGTTTTAAGTTTAATGATATTCATCTTTATTCATAATAATAATAATAATAATAATAATAATATTCTTAAGCTTGATTACATTTTGAAGCCATCTAATTATTTAGAAAATGTTGAAAATCATCTAAAACATGCCTTAAAAAAAGGTTCAATGAAAGCCCGAAACACCAAAATAGGCCTAATAGACCCATTTTTAAAAAATGCGGTTATATGGTGCGCTTATGAATTTCAATAACCACTAGCCGAAAGTTATTTTTAACTGCACCTAAGGCGGAACAATTACAGAAAATTCGATAACTCTTTAAAGCGGTTGCAACTAAAGGTAATAATTGCTACCCTGCAGTCGCTTGTACACCCTTTTACTAATATGCATATTTTTTGTGATCATGAGTTGTCATTAGAGTAGCTAGTAGGGCTGAAATAACGAGCAGACCAAGTGCCCTATTCGCTAATCGCTTTTGAAGGTGGTTAGAAAAAACTGTTAACCGCCTAGGACGGTGTGGTTAACGGTTTTATGATTTGAAAAAATCGCTAACCGCTTGTACACCCCTATACTGCATATTTTTTTTGATCATGAGTTGTCATTAGAGTAGCCAGTAGGGCTGAAATAGCGGGCATGCCAATCGCCCTAATCGCTAACCGCTTTTGAATGTGATTAGAAAAAACTGCTAATCGCCTAGGACGGTGTTGTTAGCAATTTTATGATTTGGAAAAACTGCTAACCCCACACACACACACACGGTTTTATAATTTGGAAAAACCGCTAACCCCCCACACACACACACACACATATATATATATATATATGAAACGACATCGTTTTGGTCTTCTTCTTTTTTTCTCTTTTTTCATTTTAAAAAGCAGTTAGTGGTACCGCTTAGCGGAGGTGATTATCCGATTTTACTAACCGCTTAGGCGGTTGTAAGTAGCAGTTTTAGCTAAAAATCACTTATTGTAACAGCATTTTCACCCTTAAATTAGAGTAAGCAGGCAATACTGGAGTATGTGCTACACCTGCAACACTTGGACAAAGGGGAATTGAATTGGATGAACAAATTAGACGTTATTAAGTCATATGAACAAAATTATGGTTTCCTATAGCCATCTATAGACGCCCAGCTGAGAATTTTTTTTAAAAAAATTTCAGATGATCAATTTATGCAATGTCTACAAGGGGATGACATGTTAATTTTCGTGCACTTTCTCCTTTTTAAAATTCCTTGAATTACTATTTGCTTTCCACATGACCTTGTGCTTAGTTCATGCTATATATTTGTGAAGTGCAGAGCAGAGAGTATACGGCGAGGCAAAGAAACTATTAGTAGACGGACCATCACTTGATGGAGAGATATTTATAATACTCTATTCAAAGAATGGATCCCTCCAATTCCTTTGAATCTCAAGCATCTGTTAATACTAATCAGCCTGAGCAAACAGAGACCATCACTTGCATGGATCGTGATTCCTACAATGCTGCAGCAGAAGGCAGAATCGAGTTCTTCAAAAATATCATCAATCATGAGTCTCTACTAACCCCAAATAAAAATACAATCCTCCATATTTACATCACAGCCCTCAATTCTGGATCCAATTCAACAACCCCCAATGCAGTATCGGAATCAACAAAAACCCTTAATGCAGGAACAAAATCAACAACCCTTATTGGACGATTAGGATCAACAACTAACTCTCTGAAAAAAATTCTCAAAATCCGTCCCTCATTATTACGGCAAGCCAATGCCAAAAGTGCAAGAGGATATGGAGGAGGAGATGGAGGAGGATATGGAGGAGGAGGAGCGGAAACAACAACCCTCGATGGAGGAGCGGAATCAACAACCAACTTTGTGGAAGAAATTCTTAAAAAGTGTCCCTCACTGTTATGGCAAGCGAATGCCAAATGTGAAACTCCATTGCACATTGCGGCAAGGTACGGGCATGATGGCATAGTGGAAGTTCTAATCGAATATTGTGCCCAAACTCGCGCCCAAACTCGCCATGATCAAGACCTTGAAGAGGGGATTGAACCAGTAAAGGAACTGCTGAGGATGACGAACAAAGAGAAAGACACGGCTTTGCATGAGGCTGTACGTTATAATCACCTTGAGGTGGTAAAATTGTTGATTAGTAAAGACCCAGATTTTTCATATTCTGCTAATGATGCTGGTGAGACTCCACTTTACATAGCTGCCGAGAGAGGGTTTAAAGATTTGTTGTTCGAAATTTTAGACAAATGCAAATCACCAATGCATGGGGGTCCCCTTGGTAGGACGGCTTTGCATGCTGCCCTATTGCCGCGTTACAGATATTATGAGTATGACACAGGTACTACCTATTTATTTTCTCAATGTTGTATTTGCATTGTTAATTTAGTAATGAGTAATGCAGCTTTAATTCTTTAAAGTTTGTTATAATTTTGATAAAAATTATGTGGTGGACCAAAAATAATAAATTCAGGAAATATATATAAGGACGCTTGATGTCTGGTATAGAAATTCAACAATCATATAATTAAGTTTCTAAATTGAATTATTTTCATAACAATTTTTTTAATAAACAATATGATTATTGTACTTTACATAGATGCCGAGAGAGATATCGTCGTTTCCCTTATTAATTTCACTGTTAGAGGTTCAATCTAAAATATCGTCGTTTTAATTATAAGTTAAGATGTTGGTAATTTGAGTATATAAACCTATCTAACAAAAAGTCATTCTAAACAATGACGGAACAGCCTTATTAGCTTCAAATCATAAATCTTTGGTGATTGCTAATTGATTAATGAATCTACATGGAAAAAGAAAAACAGGTTATATATATATACTTTTTGTTAAAAGACGAAATGACCCCTCTCCACTTAATAATAATTAATAATCATATATAGTTGCAACGAAAGCCACGTTAGGTAGCTGTAGAGAACATAATTAATTTATACTATTTATGAATAAAATTAACAAATTAAGGCCTAGGAGATTAAATAGAAATTTGATGTAATCCATGTTCTGCATTTGCCTGTTACAGTTCAACTCATGAAAAAGATATAATGGAAGGGAGTTGACACAAGAGATTATTAATGTTAATTTGAATTTTATGAAGAAAGTAGAAACTGAACTTTAATAAATTACATTGAGTACCTTTTTCAATTAATCTCCTGACAAGTACTCTTGCTTAATTGTGTCATTTAGAAAATCATTAAATTTAACATATTTAAATTATTTTAGGTGTGATTGGAAGAATTCTTGAAACAATTGACAATATAAGTAGAGAAAAGGACAATAACGGTTGGACTCCGCTTCACTTGGTTGCATACGACGTCTATTCAGACTCAATAGTACAGCTGTTGTTGGATAAAGATAGAGAAGTAGCATACATGAAAGACACAGAGGGTAGGACACCTCTTCATATTGCAGCTCAACGTGGTAACGCTGATGCAATGAAGGTGATTGTAGAAAGGTGTCCAGGTTGTTGCGAACTGGTTGATAACAGAGGTTGGAATGTACTCCATTTTGCTATCAAAGGAAGGAGGAGTTATAAGCTAAACACAATCGTGGATATTATAATAGAAAATTGGTCTTTCAGCAACCTTTTGAATGAGAAGAATGCCGATGGGGATACACCTCTTCATTTATATTCCACTACTTCTTGGACATCATTATTAGCGTTAAAGAAGTTCGTTAGTCACCCTCGACTCGACAAGATGGCCTTCAACAAACAACACCTCAACGCAAAGGAGATCAACGAAATGGATACCGCTTCAACGTTAACTTATAGACAGGTAACGCATACATCTGAACAAAAACTATTACATATTGCTTTATTTTTCTGTGTTTTTGGTTATTGAGGTGGGGCCATCTAACAATGTTTGAAAATCCCCGCTATTTGAATTTGTCACAACCCACCCCCATCCCAAGAGAGGGCAACACCAGCCACCATCACTAACAAACGGTACCAAATATTTGCCTAATTGTATTCTCCATTTATTCAGTGTAAGCTATACACGCCCACACACACAAAAAAACATACTTAATTAATTGAAAAAAAAAAGTTTTAATTGAAAAAAAAAGTTTGATGGAGATGGTGGTTGGTTCTTTTTTAAGACTCCATAAAAATTCTTGTATTTATCACCAACCAAATCTCTTTAGTTTCTGTTTAAGGACCATCCATCTGGTAACTATCACTTTTTGCCTCTCTCTCTCCCTCTCTCATAATCGATCAGTCTCCTTTTTCTTTTTCTAAACTTAGTATAACTGTTCGATCAATTACATCTAAAATTATAAAGGAGTATATGAAATAATTAACCTCTAAATTATGGAATAAAATCACTCATTTATATGCTCTCTGAGAAACATACTTCAAATTTATATATTTATTTATTAAGCGAATATAACTATCTGCTTTTGGGGAAAACTAAAGAATTTGTATTTATATTCAATATTAATTTTCTCCGTTTTCTTACACGAATTAAACTTTAGTTGCTTATGAATTAATTAAGAAAAAACAAATCCATAATTAATTAAGTTGATATAAAAGTATATTACACATGAAAATTTCAAATCATGCAAATTAAGTATTGTTAAAAACGTTTTAATGCATTTTAAAATCTCAAAAAAATAATTCTTATATTTAGCAATCTTAATTAAATAAGCATTAGTAAATGTCAAACTATTTTTACATTATCTATCTCATTTAACTCTAAATAATCATTTTTTCTTCCTTGAATAGCATGTTTGTCTTTTTAACTAAATTAAGTGCCTATTTAGTTCAACGGTTTTAAAACATACGATTTGAAAAAAAAAAAAATAATAATAAAATACAGTTAACGAAAATGCAATTTTTAAAAATGTAATTAAGCATTTTTTAAAATCATGGTTTGACTTTTTAAAGTGTATGTTGTAAAAGTAGTACTACACATAATTGGATTAAATATAATAAAGATTCATCTAAAATTTAATGGTAATTTTAAAAATCACCTATAGGTGTAAAAAAATTAGTATAAAAAAAATTTGAGTATGTGTAGCAATAATCTTTTTAAAATGCACCCTTTTGTTTGCACTTTGAAAATTTAAGGGTGTGATTTATTTAGAAAGGGATAATTGTGTCATTTGGGAAGTTTAATTGACTGTGTCATAAGGCAAGTGTCATGTACCCATACAGAAGTCAACATGGCTTAAGCATGCTCAGCTTTAAGAGTAAAAGTGTAAAGAAATAAATAAATAATGCCATTGCGCGCATATTTTCAGTTTCATTTTTTCCTTTTTCTTTTTCTAAAATATAACACACAGCAAATTTTTTTTCTTTTTCTTGTTTTAAATTCCAATTCTGTCTTTAAACGATTTGAACGTATATATGTTCTTATAATTCTTACATTGCATGTTAATTACATGTTGGTTTTAAAAATTCATAATCTATAAAAACCAATGACGTACAATGTACGTACATTAGGTGCTATAATAGTTTCTACTTGTTTTACTATTTTTTATGTATTAAATGATATATGTTTCTACATATTCTCATTTTTTTATAATTACATTAATTAGGGGCTATAAAAAAAAATAGTGACCATGAGGTATATAAAAATCCATAATAAATGATCAACAGAAAATTGATGATAATAAAAAAAATCCATGCTAAATCCCTTTCAAAAAAAAAAAAAAAAATACTATACATGCTCTTTTTCTTACAAGCTATATAAAAATCCCTACTAATATCGGTATAAACATTACACAGATGTTTAAAATTTGGGCTGAATTGGGTCAACTACCTCAACGAGCAATAACTTTCGAAAACGATACAACAAAACAAAAGGACGAGGATGGAGACAAGAGAGACAAAGACTTAATATCTTTGTTGCGGAATGCAGCTGGACCCCATTTGGTAGTGGCTGCACTGATTACAACTGTGACATTTGCAGCATGTATTACCATGCCTGGGGGTTTCGCGGGTAGTGGAGAAGGTTCACACCCAGGCTCTGCACTTCTAAAAAAAAATACTGCTTTCAAAGCATTCGTTATCATAGATACTATATCCATGGTGTTGTCAAGTTCTGCTGTCTTTATTCACCTAGTAACGCCATTTCGTTTTTACAAAAATTCCAATGACAACCATGGCAAGTATCTTGTCAGGCTGGCCTTCTGCCTCATTTTGGGGGCCATGATAACAATGGTACTAGCATTTGTCACGGGCACATATGCTGTGTTAATGCATTCCTTGGATCTTGCCATTGCCAACTGTATCATTGGCCTAACTTTCTTCGTTGTCCTCTTCCTTGTGTTTAAAAAATTTATTAAAAGATTTATAAGGATGCTACAATTATATTAAGTGAGAAGTGTAGTGTGAATGAGTTTTCTTGTTACTTAATTTGGCATGTTACGAATTGATGATCCATGTATAATACCTTACATTCGATGTGTTTGCCTAAGACATATATAGCTGTTGTATAGTTTCTCGAAATACTATGTGTTTTATGGTAATTTTGATAAGCATCCTAAATCTAGTTGACCTGGCTACCCATACTACTAATAGGCATGCATACGTGGCAGAACTGGGTCACATTCTCAGTTCATGATTACATAAATATTAACCGCATGACAGGAGCTTTTTGTAAAGTTGAATGCTCGATTTAGTGTACTTAATTTTGTAGATTATTTTAGTCTAGTAATTTTATATTTACTTTTCAATGTTTCATATATTGTGTTTGCTACAAATTATATACTATATATAAACTGCACATTTTGCACATTTAACGCCCCAATCAAATGATTAGCAATGCAAATATTTTCTTATTAATTTTTATCTTACAGATTTATTTTTAGTCGTGTCACCAAAATGAGATTTTGAGAATTCTTTTGTTCCATTACTTTGTTCTCTGTTTTGGCTCTTTCAACTAGTATTTATATCTCTTTTGGTCCAATATTACATTGTTCTTATACTATTGAGGATTTTTTTAACTTTAATTTTTATAATAGTACGGCAGTTTCCCTAATTCCATCAAGCTTAAATGATTTTTTAATTTTTTTTTTCTCTTTTAGTTATTTGGATTTGAATATAAGGATCATTGGATAGGTTGATAAATAAAGTGATAATATGTAATTAAGCATATACATATATAATATTTGGTTACTCAAATAGCACACCAGAATGCACCAATACTAATATATCATATCAAGCGGAGATACATTAATTGATGTCATTCTCCTACACATCTTTTGTCAAACTTTTTTTAAAAAATATATTATTGAATTTGTAGGACTCACATATAAGTCTTATAGATTCAACAATGAATTTGCCCATCTCTGGTATGGAGATAAATATGAGATGAAAACCAAGCATTTCTCTATCAGACGTTCGATCAAGTTTGTATTAGTAAATAAAAATATCCATCATTCCGCACACAACATTGTTTGACAAAACATCAGAGTTTTTTCAACTCTTGATCTTGGTTATTTGATAGCAGCAAATGTATACCTTAGTACAAGTAACAATATTGCAAAATAGCACAACAGCAAAAACTAATTAAACTAGTTTGATATATATAATATCCCAAGCCAAATACGATCAAAGGATGTTTTGGTGGTTTGGAGTATATATTGAACCGAAGTTGGAAGGACATTCCCTTTCAAATTCGACTATATATGCACTCAACTAACAAATTAATACGTAAGGAATTCATTTTTCAGCCAAACTGATCACACACACATATATATTTATATAACAGTAAATACTTTTTGTCTCCATCCAAATTATTTCACACTTTATGTCCTGAAAATGACCAAATTGCGTAAAGCCCATGGTAGAAACAGAGCCAAAGAAAGCATACAGCAGGAAAGACAGTTCTCTAGCTCCTATAATCCTATTATGTTAATCTTTTCAATTATATTAGTATTTTGATTAATTAGTGAGCCCCATAATAGGTAAATCTTGCATTATGAACTCCTTTTTCTCAAGAATAAGACAAGTATTACGTATCACATGAATGGCAATTGACAAATACAATAATTCGTCACTTCATCATATATATTCTAAAACATTAATTTCCAGAGATAAAAAGTAATAGATTTTCAAACCGACAACATGATACCCATAAAAAATACTCCATACCCAATTAATTAAAGAGACAACGTAAAAGATAGAGATAGTTAAACAATAATTGAAAAGGCTAGAAAACGATACGATGCAGCTGATTGAATTGCTCGGATTTTATAACAATTACAGAGTAATCAAATAACATAGTTAACATCAAAAACATTTGAATTTCAAAATAAAACTGATAAGCTGTAAGGACGGAACTAGAAATTCAAATAAAAATTTAAGGGCCAAAATAAGAAAAAAAAAAAAAGACAAACTATTTTTTTTAAACAAATTTAAAGATTTCAAAATCTTTTTAACAATTTTTTTTTTTTAAAAAAAAACAGAAGGTTGATATTTCAGGGTTTGGAGGCTGTCAAGACGAGGTCTGACGTATTGTGATAATTGCTCCAACTTCTTGACAGCCAAAGTTCATCAACTTGGAAGAACAACGTGTTATCCATGCATGTTTAATTAGAATCTAACACAAGAAGTATATTTCTTCAAATTTCAAATATTATTTTCAAATTAAAAGATTTAAATTTTATCATATGATCAGCTTGTCGATATTAATGTATGAATGAATATGATAGCTATTGTTGAGGGAATAAATGTTGAATTCTTAACATCCTAAGAATTTTAAAGAATCCTAATTTAATACGAAGAGTGATTTATAATTAGGCTCATGAATCACATAGATGTCTACCAGTTTTAGGCAAAGTTTGTTGCAAAAGTTAATGTGTCGAGAGGTATATATGTGTGCCAATCAATTTGCTACTTTTCTACTTTTTTCCCCTTTTCCCCTCTCCCGCTTTGATTAAAAAAAAAAAAAAATCAATTTCCTATGAGGAATATTGGCTTTGCATTTCTCGATCGTATTTATAAGAATTCCACATAACTATCACATTGTACCAAATTTTTACATGACATAATGATGTAAGACACTCCCAAGAAATTAGTCCGAGGAGGAATTTCCGAGAGATTATTCTAGGAAGAGTTTCCGAGAAATCATTCTTGAGACTTCATCCTTAGAGATTTTTTCGAGAGATTATTCCCGAGAATCCAAATCTGATGGATGATCGCCAAAAGGTAACCTGAGCCATTCCAATCCGAGAGTTCATACCAAGGTTAACATGCATATATAGCCCAAGATGAAAAGGCACAACTGGCACGTTAATGACAAGAATCACCGCTAAGCTAAGATCTTATTTACTAAAGATTTTATTTTAATTAAGACTTTATTTCCTTTTTTTACTGGCCATATTTTGCTTTCTTCGAGGAAAATAGGATTGCATCGCTGACAATGGTAGTCTTCTGTCGGGAAAAGGCATGACCATCTATATATGTTGATGTTTATCAAATTTTCACATGACATAATAATGTTATTGAGGTTGGATGAATCATGGAAATTTTTAAGGCCGTTTGCTAACCTCTTCCACGTTTTTTCTTCTTTCTACCAAGAAAGTTTTTTTAAAAAAACAAAATTAACAAAAATTTTATCCACAAAACATTTACTACAAAGTCAAATGAATTTCACATTTATATCATATCAAAATAAGTTTTCAATTAAAAAAAAAAAAATACATTCTAAAAAAGAAGCTAGGGTTATCAAACACTTAAATACTTTATTTTGTATTCTCATATATGATTGTTTTGTATTATTTTTTTGGTCTATTACACAATACTGACAAAATATAAAAATTATTATATTAAGTTTAAAACAATATTGTTAACGACTCAGTCTTCGTTGGACGCTAGGGAAGTCCAGGAGCACTACGTTAGAAGTGAGTGTATGGAAATATTGGTGTTGAAATTAATAACACTATCCATTCAAAGACCAACTAATTCGTGATTAATTTGGCAATAAAGACCTGTCACATATATCTCGTGACCAAGAGTCTTCATTTCACATTTGTGATTATCATCACGACTGGATTTGTAATTATATGTAGTAATGTTGGAAATTCAGCTGCAATTAATCCTTGTTAACTTCTTTATGATTTACTATATATAACCAGTCAAAATTTTCATTTACAAACATCAAATCAATCAAATAAAATAAAAACCAAGACCTTTTTTAGGAATCGATAGTTTATGGAGAGCCTTTTCACTTGAACACAACTTTTCCACCAAAATCTTTGCAGGTGAGTAAGCTTTTGCTTCCCAAACTGATGTACCTCAGCAAATCTTAAGCTTGAGACCCGGCCACTTGCAACATTTCCACCAAATAAGATACGTGCCCAATTTTTCAGACCATGTGTGAGGGAGAGGAGAGATATGAACAACTAAGGAAAGAGACTCTTGTAGGTGACAAGAAATTTCCTCCCACCAGCTTGGAAGAAATTTGTGTCCAATAATAAGAGCCCCTTCTTGTACAGTTTGAGTGGCCCTCCTATGGCAGCAACCCTTTCTTGACTTGGTCGCGACAAAGCAAGTCATGCTTATATGCGTGGCTTTTTGAGAAAAAAGACAAAGAATGAAAAGCAAGAGAGAGAGAGAGAGAGAGAGAGAGCAACGTAAAGTTAGAGAGAAAGGAAAGAAAAGTTGTGGCTTTTCATTCTACATTTTATCTTTTTTTATTTATTTATTTATTTTTCCTTGTATTTGAGAGTCAACTCTGAAACTCATGCGAAGTTCAAATTTATCTTCATGTTGTTACTGCATTTGTGATTTGCCTATATATTTGGGAGCAACGTTTGTCTCACTCCACGTACACTAATAACAATTTCACACGCCCCCTTTTCCTTTCTTTTCTCTGATGCTTATTTCTTTCTTTTCCCTTCGTCTCCGTCGTCTTCCCATTTCACTCTTCTCTCTCTCACACAAACATAGTCGATTGCTCAATCTGAACATATAGACTTGAAGTAACTTTCGCAACGAGAGCTGCGACTCACGACTATTATCACTACCATTTTCACGGTAGATTCAACATAGTAATTAATTCGTCATATCTCACCGTTTTTACTCCATTACCTATTGATTATATATTCCTTTTTACTTGGGATGTTTATTTGTGTTTAACTATTAAAATTTTGCAGAGGAATTTGTGATGGGTTTAGGATGCAGTTGTTAGGATTTATTTTTGGGGTTTTGCGGTGCGTTGATAGAGGGAGTTTGATGTCTGCATGCAGAGTGTTAGTGTTAGGCCTTCTATATTATCGTGTTCTTTTCCGTTACATTTTTTATTCAAGTAGGTCAAAATCTCATCTTCATTATTTATCTTTAATTCTAATTAAAAATATTTATTTAATTAAAATGATTAAATAAATAATTTTCTATCAACTTAAACTTTTAAATTAATTAATAATTTAACCGTCTTTGAGGAGAGGACTTGTTAATTTCTATGTACTTTAATTTTCCTTTTTAAAATTCCTTGGATTACTATTTTGTGCATAATTCATGGTTTCATGAAGTGCAGAATAAAGAGTATATATACGACGAGCATTGGAACTAGTAGTCCAAAGAGCTTATTGTGTGGAGAGATATTTATAGGAGTAGTAAAAAGAATGGATCCCTCCAGTTTGTTTGAATCTCAAGCATCTGTTAATTCTAATGAGCTCGACCAAACAGAGACCATTACTTGCATGGATCGTGATTCCTACAATGCTGCAGCAAAAGGAAAAGTAGAGGTCCTCAAAGATATCACCTATGACCTATCAGTCTCTTGATCTCCTACTAACCCCAAATAAAAACACAATCCTCCATATTTACATCACAACCCTCAGTAAACAATTGGATTCAGCAACCAACTTTGTTGAAGAAATTCTTAAAATGTGTCCCTTATTGTTACGACAAGCCAACGCCAAAGGTGAAACTCCACTGCACATTGCGGCAAGGTACGGGCATGCTGCCATAGTGGAAGTTCTAATCAAATATTGTTCCCAAACTCTCCATCAAAACCTTGAAGATGGGATTGAACCAGTAAAGGAAATGGTCGGGATGACAAACAAAGAAAGAGACACGGCTTTGCACGACGCTGTACGTTATAATCATCTTAAGGTGGTAGAATTGTTGATCAAGGAAGACCCAAATTTTTCATATTTTGCTAATGATGCTGGTGAGACCCCACTTTACATTGCTGCTGAGAGAGGGTTTAAAGATGTGCTGTTTGAAATTTTAGACAAATGCAACTCACCAATGCATGTGGGGCCCCTTGGTAGGACGGCTTTGCATTCTACCATAATGTGGGACAGTGCTGGTACTACCTATTTATATAATTTAGTAATGAGTAATGCAACTTTAATTAATTTTGATAAAAATTATGTAGTGGACCAAAATAATAAATTCATGAAATATATATAAGGAGACTTGATATATATGTATGGTATGACAATTCAACAATCTTATAATTTTCTAACCAAATTATTTTTATAACAATTTTTTTTTTTTTTTTAATAAACAATGAGATTAGTGTATTTTATTATGGATTTGCTTGTCTGCTTAGGAGATGATAAATAGGAAAAATAAATGGTGATTTCTTTTTCGTTATTATTTCATATTATTTCACTCTTATCAGTTAAATCTAAAATATCATCATTTGGGGGATAAAAATTATTTTTTTCCTAAATATTAATAATAAATTACATTGAGATTCAATTGTCATATATCATAAAGTATGACAACTTTTTCAATCTACTCATGACAAGTCTTGCTTAATTGTGTCATTTAGAAAATCATTACATTTAACATATTTAAATTATTTTAGTTATGACCAGAAGAATTCTAGAAAAAATTGAAGGTATAAGTAGAAAAATCGACAATAACAGTTGGACTCCACTTCACTTGGTTGCATACCTGGGCCATTCAGACTTAGCAACAATGTTATTGTATAAAAACAGAGATATAGCATACATGAAACATATAAAGGGTAGGACACCTCTTCATATTGCTGCCCAACGTGGTAATGTTTTTACAATGTCTCGCATTGTATCAAGCTATCCAGATTGTTGCGAATTGGTTGATGATAGAGGTTGGAATGTACTCCATTTTGCCATGAAAGGAGGCAGTGACCATTTAGAGCATATCATCAAAATTAATGGAAAATTCATCTCTCAGCAACCTCTTAAATGAGAAGAATGCCGATGAAGATGCACCTCTTCATTACTGTTCTGTTTATTCTTTGAAATCAGTAAAGGAATATGTTCGTCACCCTCGAGTCGACACGATGGCCTTCAACAAACGGAACCTCACCACGGCTGAAATGGTTTTATCTGATAGAGTAATGTCATTCAAAAAGGTAACATATATTTTATCTTGCATCTAAAAAAATGTATTACATGTTTATTTATTTATCCATTTTTCGAGCTAACTTGTGTTTTAAGCAAAACTAAACTGTATCGTTGCAATTTGGTCTAGCTTTACTAGATTTTTCTATCTAAACATGACAAGAAAATAAAAGATAAAAGGGCTTGGACTAATGATATTTAATTTGGATATTTACAATTTATATTTCAACAATTTATCCAATGCATTGTTAAAATTAACCATTAAATGGTAGTGAATTTTAAGGGTGTAAAAGCGGTTATTGTTGTGGTCATTTTATCTTTTTGAATGATAGTTCAAAATTTGCTGTCCAGTTCAGCATGTGATTTGTATTGGATGAAAGGTGGAATTAATGTAACGGGGTAAGTTCATAATTTTATTTAGAAATAGATAATTGTGTCATTAGAGAAGTATAATTGACTGTGTCATAAGGTATGTGTCATGTACGTACAGAAGTCAGCACGACTTTAAGCATGCTCAGAAATAGTACGTGAACATGATGTATATAAAAATCCATAGAAAATTAATCATCAATAGAAAATCCCACATAATAAAAATTCATATTAAATCCCCTTCTGAAATAAAAACTAATATACATGTTCTTTTTCTTACGAGCTATATATTAATCCCTAATTATACGGATATAAATATTACACAGTAGAATGAATATGCGGATCAACTGCGTTGTTTAGCACCTCCACGAGTAATAATCTACAAAGATGATACCAACAAACCAGAGGACAAGGTAGGCGAGAGGAGCTTATAACTACAACAATTTTAATGCATGTTTAATGACTACCAAATAGTGACTTTTTGGGCCACAAAAGTCACTAATGGGGTAGTGACCTTTAAAATAGCTAAAGCCTAAAATCCGGTAGACTAGAAAGGGGAATAACGATGTGTGAACAGTAAAAAACCGTCGACATTTTTTTTTTTCAATTTTTTTTTTCATTTTTTAATATATATATATATATAAAAGCCGAATCACCTTCCAGATAATTGCGACATGTGGCATAATTTTTTTTTTTAAATGTGAACCGGATTTTTAATACACTATTTTAAAAACTGAACCGGTTCAGTTTGACGCCGTCTCTTCCTTCTCTCTAACACGATGTAAACAACGTGATGCTCTCTGTTTTCTTTCTTCTCTGTTTTCCTCTTCTTCCTCTAAGGCATGCTCTCTCTCTCTCTCTCTCTTTTTATCTCTCTCGGTTTTTTATCCCTCTTTTTCCTCTTCTTCCAACGCTTTCCTCTTTTTCGATCTCTTTTTCTATCTCTCTGTTTTTAGGGTTTTCTAAGCAAAATGGAATTGGGTATCTCAGCAAAATTATGTTCTCCAAGTTTGCTCATCTTTTGGAAAGCCTTTGGATTGGAGATAAGATTGGAGACCTTAACTCCTGCTTTCCCCCAACGGCATTGTGAGTTTTCTTGATTTTTGATTGGGCAATTTTTAACACTGATTTGGAAATTTCTCCACCGACCTCAATTTCTAATCAATCCCTGCCCCTCTAGGATTCTCTCCACCGATTTCAATCTCTATATAACTCAACCTGCAAATCGGGTTTTCCCCACTCTCCACCGTCTCTTGATCTCTGTATCTGGTTAGTTTCTTAGTATGTTTACGTTATGTCAACCTTTTGTATCTTTACGTTTTCTTTTATTACTGAGAAATATATATATGAAATTTTATTGTGTTCAGAGATGGGTTTTATATATTAAATTTGTGTTTCCGAACATTCTTAAGAGTCATCATGAGTTTCTGTCGCTCTCCTTCAACCTCGGCAAATTGAAGGCTTAGTTGAGAGTATCGGTCATGCATCTCTTTTAGTTCAGTCTCCATAGATGCATGTCTTCCCTTCAGTTCCAACATGTCTTTTATTAGCTCATTGATATCTCTAAAGCTTTTGAATACTGCTTCCTCATCACTGTCTTGTCTCAGGAAAGAACTGGATCACAGGAGCAGAATATCATTTTAATTAATTAGATGAATA